>NC_058082.1:220197844-220571777 GCF_014858855.1 Bufo gargarizans | reverse complement strand
TTCTTTCACAAGTTATGCTTTTCTGCTGTTATTTGTCATGATTGTCACCACTGATGATGAACATTTTAGAGTTCTAAGTATTATCATTTCTAATATTTTCCAAATAATGGTTATTGGGATCAATCCCTTTACAAGCAGAAGTGTGACCCATTGACATAATAAGTATATGGGACCACACTCTGCAGACAGGGTCACACAGCAATGCTAGGGAATTTATATTTTTGCAGTCTAAAGCTGGACGAACACATCAAATGTATAATGGGATCCCTACTCTCACACAATGGCATATGGAGAAATGGGTTGGACTTGCTGGATTTCAACATGCCAGTCCTTTTTGTCTGTGGGAGAAGGACAGGCAATCAAAGATGTCTGGCAATGTTTTTTTCCCCCCAACAACACAGGTCAAGAATGTATATGTATAGGGGCACCAGGGGCATGCGGATGACAGTTATCTCATGTGTACCTGCAGATTTAATAGCATTTCCAATAACAAGTATAGATCAGGTATGTTGTTATCTAATATATAATAGTAATATAGGCTGAAAAAAAGACATCTGTCCATCTAGTACAGCCTGTTATCCTGCAAGTTGATCCCGAGGAAGGCAAAAATTCCTCATGAGGTAGAAGACAATTTCCTAACTTTAGGGGGGAAAAATTCCTTCCCGACTCCAATCAGGCAGTCAGATAACTCACTGGATCAATGACCCCCTCTCTAGAAACTAAAACCTGTAATATTATTAAACACCAGAAATACATTCAGGCCCCTTTTGAACTCTTTTGGTGAACTCACCATCACCACCTCCTCAGACAGAGTTTCACAGTCTCACTGCTCTTACAGTAAAGAATCCCCTTCTATGTTTTGTACAAACCTTCTTTCCTCCAGACGCAGAGGATGTCCCCTTGTCACAGTCCTGTGGATTAATAGATGATGGGACAGATCACTGTACTGACCCCTGATATATTTATACATACCGTATTTTTCGCCCTATAAGACGCACCTAGGTATTTGAGGAGGAAAATAATAAGATTTTTTTTTTAACCAAAAGGTGCGCTTTTGGTGGGTTTTGAACTAATGGTGGTCTGTGGATGACACTATTTTTGGGGATCTGTGGATGACACTGTTATGGGAATCTGTGGATGACACTGTTATGGGAATCTGTGGATGGCACTGTTATGGGGGATCTGTGGATTACACTGTTATGGGGGCATCTGGGGATGGCACTGTTATGGGGGCATCTGGGATGGCATGGCACTGCTATGGGAGGATCTGTGGATGACACATAGCATCTTATGCTATGTGTCATCCACAGAATTCCCCCAAACCAGTGTCCCTGTGTAGTGAATGACCCCCAATACCGGGGGTGGGGGGTCGGCATCTTGTTTTGCAATGGCAGCGGGTGCAGTTACTGTATTCTATTATACCGGGCCCCGCTCACTGCAGTAATCGTATAGGCAATGTTAAACTGTAAAATTCAGGCTGTAGCACTTACTACTAACTTCCATAGGAGGCAGGAGGCCGGGCGGCGGCAGCATAACTCACTATGTCAAGCGCCTGCGCCGCCTGCTTCATTCATAAAGTGGGAGGAGCAGGTGCGTGACGTTGTGAGTTATGGTGCCGCCTTCTGCCCGCCCGGCCTCCTGCCTACGGAAGATTGTAGTAAGTACTACAGGCTGGATTGGAGAGGAATTCTACAGTTTAACATTGCTTATATGATTACTACAGTGAGCGGGGGCCGGTGTAATAGAATACAGTGACTGCATCAGGCCCCGCTGCCATTACAAAACAAGATGCTGGCCCCCAGCCCCTCCTCCCTCCCCGCTGATACAAATGCCGGCCGCGCTGTGCAGCAGCGCGGCTGCGGTGTATCAGTGTAAATTGCAGCATTCACCCCATAAGACGCAGTGCTATTTTCCCCCCACTTTTTTGGGGGGGGGGGGGGTGCGTCCTATAGGGGGCGAGAAATACAGTAGTTATTAGATCTCCCCTTAGTCGTCTTTTTTCTAAAGTGAATAACCCTAATTTGTATGATGTTTTGGGGTACTGTAGTCCCCCCATTCCAGCTTTTACTTTAGTTGTCCTTCTCTGAACCCTCTGTAGCTGTGCTATGTCTGCCTTGTGCCTGGGAGCCTAATGGTGTTAATTTTTTATTTATTAATGAAAGCTTTCCTTATAATTTCCAGTTTACACCTATGTTTGACTTTCTATTGTTGTAGGAACATATGATTGCATTTAGAAGAGTTACATTTTAATGACCAGCCCTCCAGTTTGTATCTCTGGCAAGAGTTTTAGGTACGTGGTAAAAGTGTGACTAGAAGGAAGATCATTACTATTCACTTTATATTTCGGATTACAGCCTGCAGCCATATTAATGATTTGCATTTAAACAGGATCACAATACCTTTGCCTGTGATGCTATTACCTAAGCAATGAATAAGTCTAGTACTGCACTATAGCCAAGACAAATTCTGATGGAAAGTGGAATCTAATATTACATTAAAAATATCTATCTGTTTAAAAGCTTATTTACTTCAGTAATAAAAACCTGATGGACATGCTTTAACCTGTTGCTTCAGTGCCTACCTCATTAGCCTTCTACTGCATACTAGTTTGGCCCAAGGAAATTGAGTTTCATTTTATCTAGGAAGAGATAAGCGGCTGCTAGACCGTGGACATGGGATTCGTCAGCAGATTCCATAAAAGAATGACATGCAGTGGTAGACATTTAAATGGGTATTTACACAGGACTAAGGTTCTTGGGCCCACCAATATAAGTCATTGCTGGGGCCTCTTTCAAAGCTACATACAGATTTGACCTGCTCACTTAATGGCAGACGGCAGTAAGACGCTACAAGATGATTGATTATGGAGGTCTCTGCATTGACTTCGAAAAGGCGGTTCGTGATGAAAAATGTTGCCTCTTAATGCCTGCCTCTTAACCTACCAGTCACTTCAGCCACTTTATGCATTCTTAATAATGAATTGGGTAAAATGTTCTATACAGTATTTATGTGGATGCATAAGCTGGTTGAGATGTTGTATGCTGCCGCTCTATATGTAGTGCAGTCAGTTTACTGTGCCATGTACCACTTGTGCAGGGAGGGGGTACTAGGGGCCCGTCAGAGAGATTCATGTGTTTCCCTGTGGACCTAGCTTTCCAATACTTTTATATTGATAGCCTTTTCTCAGGATAGGTCATCAATATCTGATAGGCGGTACTCCAAAACCACACATGCCCACTGATCAGATATTCTGCAGTAGCTACAATGCTTGAACCACACATCTCCACACATTGTGGTTACTGCAGTGATGCTCCCATCAAAGTAAATGGGGGCAACACTGCAGAGATTCATCCACTACACAATGGAAGGAACTGCAGAGTCCCATAGCTACTCCTGAACAACAAGCTCTCAGACCCTTGCCAGTCAGGCAGTGATGTCCTATCCTGGGAATAACCCACCAATAGAAACTGCTTTAATTCATTAGTTGATATTTAAAGTAGCCAGTTCTCTCATGCATAATGATTCCTTTTTCCCCAACAGCAGGCAATGAGTGGGGGTCTAGCTCTGACAGACCCTAAATATCTAGAACTTACAGTTGAATTTTGTGGAAGTCTTTAAGTAACACCATCTATGAGATGATCTATACAGAATACATAGGTATCAGCAGACACGAATATCACTGAGGGTACACATTAAAGATAATTATTTTGCTCGATATTATACCTCCCCCCATATACTAAAAGTTTCCTTCTTTTGTACTATTTTGTCTTTAGAAAAATATGCACTTTTATTGGCTGTAGCCAGCAGGTTGTGTGACTGCAAAGTCTCCATCATTGTTTTGTCTACCTTCAACAATGAAAGCAGTAAGGAATTGTCTTTATAGACAAGCAAGTGAGGAAATGTTAGGCTAAACAGCCAAAATTTCAATATTTTAGAAACTTGTATTTTACTATGAAAAAGAGAAGGGGAATGCATGTCCACACCTAACTGTTAAAGACTGTATGCACGCAAACTGCAGGTCCGCAAAACATGGACACCGACCATGTGTGTCCCACACTATTGTAAAAATGTCTTCAAAAAGGATAAAAATAGAACATGTTCTAAATTTTTTGTGGAAAAGCTGAACAGGCATATGGATGTGGACAGCACGCGGTGTGTTATCTGCATTTTCTGAAGACGTATTAAAATTAATGGGTTCCACATCCGATCAAAAAATGCAGATCATATGCAGACCAAAAACACGGTCGTGTGCATGGGTCCTAAATTACACAGTCAGTGTTTAGTTAGTGATTTCCACCAATGATTGTGAGCCAAAACCAGGTGCAGGTCAAAAACACAGAACAGATGCAAATCTTTAAAATATATCTTATTTCTGTGTAGGCTTCACTCCTGGTTTTGGTTCACAACCAGTGATGGAAATCACTGATCAAACACTGTGTAAAAGCAGCCTAACTTAGCAAATGCAGAAAAAAATCATGATGTGGTATATACCACTATTAATACGTGTTATAGATGCTTTTTTACCCTGGCTTGACAGCTTTTGAGGATGTCAATATGAAGATTCATGTCTAAGAGTTGTGAAAAAGGAAACATGTCTAACAGCTAGGTTCATTACATTTATTGTGGTAAATGTATCACTTGGATCATTTTGGCCCAATTTGAATCATTACCCAAAAATTACATCTGCCACATTGTTCATGTCATCGTTGTCCCTACTCAGGAAGTTAAAGAACATTTTCAACAACTTTATGGAGACAAGACAATTTAACACAATATTGGTTAAGACAGGAGAAACACAGCATTGGAATCCATAAAAAAAAAAAAAAATCTAGGTAAATCTTGCTGGTAGCGATGGTTTGGTCTATGCAGGCACACTGGAAAGAGTGGATTTTTGGGAAGACAACAATTTTTATGAATTTTGGTGAAGACAAGGAACTTGCAGACAACATTTCAGCTATATCCACAAGGGACTACGTGAGCTGCAGTCCTGATTTGCAGTTTCAGATTTTCATGCTGCAAATCTGCAATGTTGTACAGTATCTGTAAAGTGAATTAATCTTTTAGCAACTCTCATTCACACATTTGAAGAAACAATTTGCAGCTGTCAATTCTGTGCAACAAAATCACCAACAAAAATGCATCGTTTGGTGTGTTTTTTTGTGCTGCAGTTAATGTAACATATAAACCTACCCTTTATCAGTTTTTTTGGGGGACAAGAAAGACAATTTTAAACAATTTTGATGAAGACCTGGAGCTCCAAGATAATTTTCATTATATTGGGAAATATGCCTATTGCACACTTGCGAACTGTAGAAGCTTTGCTACATGTTTTCGACAAAAAAGGGCTGACTCCTTCACGTCTTTAAAAGCTTGTTTCTTGTGCAGTGCAACACTTGAAATTATGAACAGCTACAGCTCTACCTACAGACATATAGTTCACTAACGGTCCCATTCTTGTACCTAATGATAAAACCTGACTTTCTACGTAGTAATTCAATCTACATGATTACTGTATATATATCATCATCAAAATCTCTACACTATCCCTACAAGACCCAGAAATGTCTGCTTTGGCGTCTGTTAGAGACATGGCAGACATGTCCTATCTCACTGAGCTCACAATGGCATTTGTGCTGCAAAGTTAAAATACAGCCTAACAAACTAGCCAATATCCTCCCCCCTAATTGGCTGTCAGGCTGACTACATAGCATTCTGAGCAAAGCTTGCCCCCCCCCCCTCCCAAAATCTTGTGATCCTCCATTTTCATCCTCTCTGCCCTGTTTCCCTCATTAAGTGTACTGAATTTTAATTTTATTTTCGCGTGATTCGCTTGAAGCAAAACGCTGTAACTTCGGATTGGTTTGGAACAATAATTTTTGGGAGATCCGTGACAAATATGATCAAATCCCTACTTTTAATCTAATAGAAATATATAGCTATTTCTTTATCTTTAAACAGTGGAGTACGAGATTGTGGGGGGCCTTACTTACCATAGGTATCTCTGAGCTTTATGTGAGGAACTATGTTCTTTACAGAGGAGAAAAGAGTTAACAAGAGCTAATTGCAATGCTTCCTAGGAGATGAAGGTGTTTGTCTAATGTTAGCTACTGCTCACCAACTGAAAGGGAAGAAAATTAGTGTTGAGCGAAGTGAACTTTGGATGCCGAAAGGCAAAATAGTGGCCCAGTCATGAAGTGGGAAGGGTGGAAACAGCATGAGAAGTCCACAGAGTGGCCCTATGACATAGTGCTCAGGTGGAAGCAGCATAAGGAGACCACAGAGCTGCCAAATCAGAGCGTACGGAGGTGGCGGCAGCATCAGGAGTAGGCCACAGAGTGCCACAATGACATTGTGGAGGTGACAGCAGGATCAGGAGACCACAGAGTGGCAAGGTGACATAGTGTGGAGGTGACAGCAGAATCAGAAGACCACAGAGTGGTAAGGTGACATAGTGTGGAGGTGACAGCAGCATCAGGAGGCCACAGAGTGGCAAAATGACAGAGTGTTGAGGTAGTGGCAGACACCGACAGGCTCAAGGAGTGGCCCACCTTCTGTTCTACATGTGTGTGCAGGGCTGTTACTGCCTTTTTGGCAAAAAAATGACAGCTTGGGACTCCACCTCAGCTAAGGCACAAGCCATCAGTTCTCCGAAAGGTGCAGAGTCCACCATTTGGAAAGGGAGAGACTGCAGCACCGCACTGCACCGTTGGATGAGTGCACGCATACTGTTGTCTCTTGGCAATCGCTTCGGTGATCAATTGCTGATGGAATGACTGACGAGGAGGAAGAGCATTAGGACCAGCAAATGATGGGAAGGATAGACAGCTCCCTTCGGCTGAAGTGGTAGAGCTTTCACTGCCTGAAAAAGGGGCGTGTCACTTGATGCAGCGGATGCTGCGGCAGGCTGGACTACCACATCAGAGCCACGGTTCTCCCAGGCCACTTTATGGTGACGCCACATATGTTGATGCAGGGCCATTGTGCAACATTGGCACCCTGGCCACGCTTCATCTTCTGTCCTCAGATTCTACATATGGCCATGTTCACCTCCGGCGGCTTAACAAAAAGCTGCCACGCTGTCGAGTAGGTGATTTTACCCCCAACACTACACACTGACTGCTACCACCGCTGCTTCCATGAACCCGTGCACCACTACTTTTCGGGCAGATGGGCTCCTGAGAAGCGGGTGGTCTACCATGGGCATGTTTGGCTACCGATCTCCAACTGCTGACTCCCTCCAATGCTAGCGACTTGCTGGCTCAACCTCTGCCTCATGGGCAAGCTGCCACGCTCTTCTCCCGATGATGATGAAGCCCCTAATTCACCCAGCTCCCAAGTGCGATCAGCTACATCATCATCATCATCAAGTACTGTCTGCACATCACTGATGTCCTCCTCAATGATCTCTGGGTCAGGAGCCTCACCACTTGCTACATCAGCTCCCACGCCACTCTCCTCATCACTACTTGCCCGCCTAGCGGAGGAAGTGGCAGATGTCTCCTCCACATCTTGGCTGGCCAATAGCTGCTGACTGTCCTCTAGTAGCTTGTCCTCGCTGTATAGTGGGGCTGATCCCACAGCATATATTACTTCTCTGGCTCAGGGAACGGAAAAGAACAGAGGCAGTTAGAGGACAGGTGAGGGCACAGGGCCTGCTCCCGGGCCATGCCATCTAAGGGTTGTGTCAGACGAACCCAACGACTCTTGGCTGGGGGTGTCTGATGTCACTTGGGATGAAGTGGATGACCGAGTCAAGCATTCAAGAACCGCTAGGTTGCTGATCAAGACACCACCAGTAGATGACACCGGGAGCTCAGGCCTCTCGCTGCGCCTCCTGCTGCCATGCCCCCTTACTCTGCTGCGACATGTGCTTGAAACATTGAATAGGGGTTCTATTTTTTTTATTTCAATTCAATGTCTCCTATGGGTTTAAATGCCAAACTTGAACTCTTTGGCTTTCTCTAGGGTGGGCGCCCTCTGCTCGACGATGGTCCAGAGGTGGTTTGTTTATACCCACTCTGGTCCCTCCTTGGCCGATGGCCTCCCCCCGTACCTCCTATCAAGCTGGCGTTCAAATATCTTTGTATAACATTCTGCCTGAGCAAAGAAGTGATATTTTTTCATATTTTTCCATATTTTTTTTTGTATTTTTTAAGCTCTTTTTAAGTATTTTAATGAAACAATATGACTTACCTTTTTTCCCATCATTAATAAGGAAAAAAACACACCTTTGTGTAAGAAAACGCATCAATACCGCATGATAACTGTAGTGACAATAGAGCATAAAAATAGAATCCCTATTCAGTCCTGAATTATGAGAACACTATGGGGGTTACATTAGGGGACTTGTTGTTCTCTAATTTTATTGAAGACGGTACCTAAATATTGACATAATCAAGGTTTACTATTTTGTTTGAGGAAACAAGTGATATCTATTGGCATTTCAGACAGAATAATATATGACTTATACTCATCCCCCTTTTTCAGCATTGATGAGGAAAAAACACATCCTCCTGAAAGAAAACGCATCAGTACCGCACAATACATTTTGTGATAATAGAATATAAAAATATTAATTTTTATGGAGTATAACCTTCAACATGTTATCGGCTAAAACAGATATTCTACCGGATTTATATTTTCATTATTTGTATGTTCTGTTTTTGGCTTTTTTCCTGTTTTTGAATCCAACTTGAATCCATTCCAGACTTTACTATTCGTGGAGGCGCTATATAAAGGAGGGCTAAATTATTTTGTGGGTTACCACTGAGGAAGGGGCCAAGAATAGACCCTGAAACGTGTCTGGTTTGAAGGATACCCGCTTACTATATGATGGACTTATACCCTCCTATGTAATTCTCCTTCTATGGATATTCTCTAACTCTACATGCAGAGCCAGTAACATCGGATACAATCTCCGCACTCCACCCTATATACACGTGATGCGCTGTGATCTCAACCTGTTACCTTAAAGAGAACCAGGGATATCACACAAGCGGCCGAAAAACACCCAGATAGACACAGCGTTGAACTGAAGTGGCAAAGTCACGGAGATAAGTGATTACAGTCAAAGCACTGATGCGGCTGAAGACTCCAGTACAGGTACTCACAAACATAACGCTGCAGCCACGTGGGACACCACTGTGAGCGCAGCACAAATACCGTAGCATAAACATTGTATTATCATATAATGTAGAGAGAATCTGGGTCGCACATCCTACTCTAACCATAGCGCGGCGCCGTGCGGCGACCACCGCGCCTCCACACCGCTCCAGCAGGCAACGGGATCCGGCAGCCACACCGCGGCCCTACCGTGAGGCAGAGCCACTTAGGCCTCGGATCCCATCACTCCACCAGCACGGCACAGAAGCAACGACGGCCACTGTCCGGCGCCGCATGTGAACTGGTGCAAAGGGATCACCTGTTCATAGCTTCTCAGGAACTCCAACTGAGATGTGGTAGGAATTATTTGACCCTTTGCAGACTACTGCTAAATTAAAAGCACCTGTGCCAAATGGGGAGGAGTGCTGACTCAGAATAGGAAAAAAAGTGGATACAACATATAAATTCATATAATGTAGAGAGAATCTGGGTCGCACATCCTCATTCCTATACTTCTAATATGACAACTGTATAAAATTTGCAGCATTTCATTTGATAAAACATGGCTATACAGCACTGGTATCAATCATTTGCTGTGCACTATTAAGAGGCATTAGTATACAGTTTGATCAAAGAGCATAGGCCCACTTACCGCGACAAGGTTGCCTCTTGTTAAGTGGGGACCTACTCTAACCATAGCGTGGCGCCATGCGGCGAACACCGCACCTCCAGACCGCTCCAGCAGGCAACGGGATTCGGCAGCCACACCGCGGCCCTACCGTGAGGCAGAGCCACTTAGGCCTCGGATCCCATCACTCCACCAGCACGGCACAGAAGCAGCGACGGCCACCGTCCAGCACCGCATGTGAACTGGTGCAAAGGGATCACCTGTTCATAGCTTCTCAGGAACTCCAACTGAGATGTGGTAGGAATTATTTGACCCTTTGCAGACTACTGCTAAATTAAAAGCACCTGTGCCAAATGGGGAGGAGTGCTGACTCAGAATAGGAAAAAAGTGGATACAACACTGGAGCGGTGTGGAGGCGCGGTGGTCGCCGCACGGCGCCGCGCTATGGTTAGAGTAGGTCCCCACTTAACAAGAGGCAACCTTGTCGCGGTAAGTGGGCCTATGCTCTTTGATCAAACTGTATACTAATGCCTCTTCATAGTGCACATGATTGATACTAGTGCTGTATAGCCTTGTTTATCAAACAAAATGCTGCAAATTTCATACAGTTGACATTTTAGAAGTATAGGAATGAGGATGTGCGACCCAGATTCTCTCTACATTATACAAATAAACATTGTATTACCCCGACATATGAGGCTATACAAATAATTACATTTGCCTAAATTTGAGCTCTATACAATTTTTGGGCAGCATATGGTAACACATAATCTCAGTGTTCTATACATATAAAACTATATATGCACCGCTATTCATCGGTTGCTTTTTACCATTGAGAGTGCACATGTTCGGACCTGTATATATGAGGAGTGACTGAGTAATATGATGTAGTTGATTCATGAACTATACATCATTTGGATCATATAGTTTATGGACTATTTTGAACAACATCTGTTTATGCAATTGCATGAAGATTATTTCCAACAGCATTTTCCGTTCTGGTTTTCTACAAATGTCATGATGAACTAACCAGTGTAAGGTTTCATTTTTACTGTATTTGCTTTTATTTACATATATATTGTCTAGTGTTTTTAACATATTTTTTATATATTGTGCTTTTAACTATTAAATCACCAAGTAGCAATTTAGATTCTGGAGTGTTAGTTTCCATTTTCCAAGTGGTGAGTGCCCAGCCCTTGCTATTACTTTATATCCAAATCTCCTGACAGGGTGAGTCATTTGGGCTTTGTAGCACCCGTTCCTTGACCAGTGGAGGGTGAGCCACTATATTTTTAAATATCTTTTTTTTTACTTATACAATCCACAAAAGGCTTTAGAACATATAACTGCACTGCTGAACGGCAAATATATTATTCTTTTTTGCACTTATACACCGCACAAAAGGGCTTTAGAACATTTAACTACACCACTGAACGGCAAATATATTTTCTTTTGCACAAATACACGACAAAAAGGGCTTTAGAACATATAACTGCACCGCTGAATGGCAAATAGGCCCTTATTTTTTTCCACTTATACACCACTCAAAAGGCTTTAGAATATATAACTGCACCTCTGAACGGCAAATATATTTTTCTTTTGCTACTAATACAAAACAAAAAGTGCTTCAGAACATATAACTGCACCGCTGAACGACAAATGCATTTTTTATTGTGCCAATACTGCACGCCAAATTTTTGCACTTCACCGCACAACAGCTAATAAGCCATTTTTTCCCCACTAATACAAGCCAATTTATAGGCCTATTTATAGGGCTGTGACTTCACAGGGCTGGCTGCTGATTGGCTGCATTCATGGCATTATGGATGATCCCGTGTCCCAGAGTTCCTTGATCCATGTCCTCACATGTGCAACAGCCATTTTAGGGAAAAATGTGGTTCGTTACCATGAAGCGTGAGGAAATTCAGATTCGGTGCAAATCTAATTTTTCTTGAAATTCGGATCGAATTCCACTTCATCCACTTCGATTCGCTCGATAAATAAATATACAGATAAAGAAATACCGTCAGGTCCATAAATATTGGGACATCGACACAATTCTAAGATTTTTGGCTCTATACACCACCACAATGGATTTGAAATGAAACAAACTAGATGTGCTTTAATTGCAAACTGTCCGCTTTAATTTGAGGGTATTTACATCCAAAACAGGTGAACGGTGTAGGAATTACAACAGTTTGCATATGTGCCTCCCACTTGTTAAGGGACAGAAAGTAATGGGACAATTGGCTTCTCAGCTGTTCCATGGCCAGGTGTGTATTATTCCCTCATTATCCCAATTACAATGAGCAGATAAAAGGTCCAGAGTTCATTTCAAGTGTGCTATTTGCATTTGGAATCTGTTGCTGTCATCTCTCAAGATGAGATCCAAAGAGCTGTCACTATCAGTGAAGCAAGCCATCATTAGGCTGAAAAAACAAAACAAACCCATCAGAGAGATAGCAAAAACATTAGGCATGGCCAAAACAACTCTTTAAAACATTCTTAAAAAGAAGGAACGCATCGGTGAGCTCAGCAACACCAAAAGAACCGGAAGACCACGAAAAACAACTGTGGTGGATGACCAAAGAATTCTGTCCCTGGTAAAGAAAACACCCTTCACAACAGTTGGCCAGATCAAGAACACTTTCCAGGAGCTAGGTGTATGTGTGTCAAAGTCAACAATCAAGACAAGACTTCATCAGAGTGAATACAGAGGGTTCACCACAAGATGTAAACCCTTGGTGAGCCTCAAAGACAGGAAGACCAGATTAGAGTTTGCCAAACGACATCTAAAAAAGCCTTCACAGTTCTGGAACAACATTCTATGGACAGATGAGAACAAGATCATCTTGTACCAGAGTGATGGGAAGAGAAGAGTATGGAGAAAGAAAGCAACTGCTCATGATCCTAAGCATACCACCTCATCAGTGAAGCATTGTGGTGGTAGTGTCATGGCGAGGGCATGTATGGCTGCCAATGGAACTGGTTCTCTTGTATTTATTGATGATGTCACTGCTGACAAAAGCAGCAAGATTAATTCTGAAGTGTTTCGGGCAATATTATTGAAGTCAATGGGGACCCGAACTTTGGGGCACTAAAATGTCTCTAAAAAAGTCATAGAAAGGGCTAGAGGGCTGCAACAGGAATGATGTCCACAAATTGAAACCTAAGTGGTTTGGCATCAGTGCACTCAATCTCTTCCACTTCTGGAGCAGGGCTATGTGGACGGCCTTCGAAAACCATGTCAGTAGAGTCATTAAAAAGCATAAGAGACTGCTGCATGACTTGGTGCTCAGACTGCTTGGCTGATTTGCAAGGGGGTGAGATGAAAGACAGATGCCCATGGGCTGCAGGTGCCAATACTGCGCTTTCAGCAGGGGACAGGGTGGAAGACAATGTGAAGGAACTGGAGGCACTGTCAGCCACCCACTCTACTACCGCCTCTACTTTTTCTGGCCTCACCATTCTTATACCGGTATTCGTGCCTACAAAATAACACTGAATGTTCTGTCGCCTACATTGGAAGGTGTTTCATTTGGGCATGTAGCTGGCACAGATTGACCACGTCCTCTCCGTGCAACAGGAGCCCCACCAGCTCCAGTAGCACCACAACCAGGGCCACGTCCCTTATTTGATGCTCTCCTCATACTTTGAGGTCTCCCACTGAACTAACAGACAAATTAACTATATTATTTTCCCTGTCACGTATGCAGTGCAGGTGTACCTCACGCAATAAATGGGTATATGACGTGCGCCTAACTAACAGACGGATTAACTATATTATTTTCCCTGTCATGTATGCAGTGCAGGTATACTTCACGCAATAAATGGGTATATGATGTGCACCCAACTAACAGACGGATTAACTATATAAATTTCCCTGTCACGTATGCAGTGCAGGTGTACTTCATGCAATAAATGAGTATATGATGTGCACCTAAAAGGCGGATTAACTATTATATTTGTGTGTCAGGGGTACAAAGTACAATATTGCATTGCACCCACAAAAAAAATTGCTGTAGGTCACCCACAGAATTAACTGCCAGATTTATGATTAGCTCTCTGTGTCAGGGGTGAAATTATGGTGGATTGCACCCACAAAAAATCGCACTAACACTGTCCCTTACTTCAGCTGCTTGCTTTCTGTCCCTTCACTACTGAGAGCTGATGGGCGGTGCTACACGTGATCCAGCTTATATAGGCTGGGTCACATGATGCATCGGCCAATCACAGACATGCCATTAGTAGGCATGGCTGTGATGGCTTCTAAGGGCACACAGCTTAAAAGCTTCGTGATTGGCTGCCCTGCAGCCTTTCAACAAGCTTTATTAACCAGCTCAGGACCGCCGCACGCAGGATTGCGTCTTTGCGGCGGCCCTGTTATTCCTCCTGGACGCGCCGGCGCGTCCTCTCGTGATAGCCGAGATTTCCTGTGAAACAGGAAGTGCAGGTAAACTAGCTGATCTACAGCCCGCCAGCGGCGATCGTTCGCTGGCAGGCTGTAGATGCGATTTTTTTTTTTTTTAACCCCTAAAAGGTATATTAGACGCTGTTGTGATAACAGCGTCTAATATACCTGCTACCTGGTCCTCTGGTGGTCCCTTTTGCTTTGATCGACCACCAGAGGACACAGGCAGCTCTGTAAAGTAGCACCAAACACCACTACACTGCACCCCCCTGTCACTTATTAACCACTTATTAACCCCCTGATCACCCCATATAGACTCCCTGATCACCCCCCTGTCATTGATCACCCCCCTGTCATTGATTACCCCCCTGGAAGGCTCCATTCAGATGTCTGTATGTGTTTTGCGGATCCGCAAAACACATACGGACGTCTGAATGGAGCCTTACAGGGGGGTGATCAATGACAGGGGGGTGATCACCCCATATAGACTCCCTGATCACCCCCCTGTAAGGCTCCATTCAGACGTCTGTATGTGTTTTGCGGATCCAATCCATGGATCCTCCATTCAGACGTCCGTATGTGTTTTACGGATCCATGGATCGGATCCGCAAAACACATACGGACGTCTGAATGGAGCCTTACAAGGGGGTGATTAATGACAGGGTGGTGATCACCCCATATAGACTCCCTGATCACCCCCTTGTCATTGATCACCCCCCTGTAAGGCTCCATTCAGACGTCCGTATGCGTTTTACGGATCCATGGATCGGATCCTTAAAATACATACGGACCTCTGAATGGAGCCTTACAGGGGGGGTGATCACCCCATATAGACTCCCTGATCACCCCCCTGTCATTGATCACCCCCCTGTAAGGCTCCATTCAGACGTCCGTATGTGTTTTGCGGATCCGTGAATCCGCAAAACACGGACACCGCGGATCCGCAAAACACATACGGACGTCTGAATGGAGCCTTACAGGGGGGTGATCATGGACAGGGTGGTGATCACCACATATAGACTCCCTGATCACCCCCCTGTCATTGATCACCCCCCTGTAAGGCGCCATTCAGACATTTTTTGGGCACAAGTTAGCGGAAATTGATTTTATTTTAGGGGCCCTAAAGCGTGAGAAGAAGTCTGGGATCCAAATGTCTAAAAATGCCCTCCTAAAAGGAATTTGGGCTCCTTTGCGCATCTAGGCTGCAAAAAAGTGTCACACATGTGGTATCAATGTACTCAGGAGAAGTTGGGCAATGTGTTTTGGGGTGTCTTTTTACATATACCCATGCTGGGTGAGAGAAATATCTCTCTATAATGACAACTTTGTATAAAAAAATGGGAAAAGTTGACTTTTAAAGAGATATTTCTCTCACCCAGCATGGGTATATTTTAACACATTTGGATTTTAAACTACTTCTCACGCATTAGGGCCCCTAAAATGCCAGGGCAGTATAACTACCCCACAAGTGACCCCATTTTGGAAAGAAGACACCCCAAGGTATTCCGTGAGGGGCATGGCAAGTTCCTAGAATCTTTTATTTTTTGTCACAAGTTAGCGGAAAATGATGATTTTTTTTTTCTTACAAAGTCTCATATTCCACTAACTTGTGACAAAAAATAAAAACTTCCATGAACTCACTATGCCCATCACAAAATACCTTGGGGTGTCTTCTTCCAAAATGGGGTCACGAGTGGGGTAGTTATACTGCCCTGGCATTTTAGGGGCCCTAATGTGTGAGAAGTAGTTTGAAATCAAAATGTGTAAAAAATGCCCTGGGAAATCCTAAAGGTACTCTTTAGAATGTGGGCCCCTTTGCCCACCTAGGCTGCAAAAAAGTGTCACACATGTGGTATGGCCGTACTCAGGAGAAGTTGGGCAATATGTTTTTTGGTGTCTTTTTATATATACCCATGCTGGGTGAGAGAAATATCTCTCTAAAAGACAACTTTTCCAATTTTGTATACAAAGTTGTCATTTGACTGAGATATTTATCTCACCCAGCATGGGCATGTGTAAAAAGACACCCCAAAACACATTGCCCTACTTCTCCTGAGTACGGCGATACAATGGGAGGAGGGAGAGAGCTCTGAGTCCCACCCAAGACTGGCGGATATAGCCTGGGCCTCACATGTGTACCAGAATGCTGCCTGTGGATGGAAATAAAGGCACATTCAGATTAGGAATTTTTACACCTCCAAAAAATCCTATATACAAACTACTGATTGGCGTGGTATTAAAAAGCAGGAAGTGCTCAATCCCATATGCAGTGGTGCATCTATACAAGGGGGGCAGATCCTGCTCTTGTGGTCCGCTGCTAATGGCAATCCCCAGCAAAAATGCATACAATGGCCTGCTATCCTGGAGTAATAGGTATTACATAGTTACATAGTTAATACGGTTAAAAAAATACATACATCCATCAAGTTCAACTAAGGGATAGGTGGGGACACGAATCCCAGAAGGAAGTGAGAGTCAGAATTTCTACGCGTTTTCATAAGCATTAATGTTTTTTACTTTTAAGAATTCGTCTAAACCCTTTTTGAAACTATCCACTGTTCCTGCTGTGACCACGTCTTGAGGAAGTCTATTCCACAGATTCACAGTTCTCACAGTAAAGAAGCTTTGACGCTTCTGGAGACTGAACTTTTTTTTTCTTCAGTCGGAGGCAGTACCCCCTTGTCTTTTGGGTACATTTTGCATGAAACAGCTTTTCGCCTTATTTTTTTGTATGGCCTATTTATATACTTGTATAGGTTAATCATGTCCCCCCTTAGACATCTCTTCTCAAGACTAAATTAATTAAATTATTTTAATCTTTCTTCATAACTAAGACCCTCCATGCCCTTTATCATTTTAGTCACTCTCCTCTGTACTTTTTCCAGCTGCAGTGCATCCTTTCTATGTACTGGTGCCCAGAACTGGACTGCATATTCCAGATGAGGCCGCACCAGCGCCTTGTAAAGTGGTAGTATTACATCCCTGCCCCGCGAGCCCGTCGTTTAATGCATGACAATATCCTGGTGGCCTTAGAAGCAGCTGATTGACATTGTATGCTGTAATTTAATCTACCATCCACAAGGACACCCAAATCCTTCTCTATAAGTGACTCTCCCAGTGCTACATCACCTAGGACATATGAAGCACAGAGATTATTACTACCAAGATGCATAACTTTACATTTGTCCACATTGAACCTCATTTGCCAAGTTGATGCCCAATCACTGAGAGTGTTCAAGTCAGCTTGTAGTGTGTGGACATCTTCCATAGACTGTACAGTTCTACACAGCTTAGTGTCATCTGAAAAAATAGATATAGTGCTATTAATCCCGTCCTCAATATCCTTAATAAATAAATAAAATAATAAAGGGCCCAGCACTGAACCTTGGGGAACACTAGGGTTGGGCGATATACCGGTATCATGATATACAGCGGTATTAAAAAAAGGCGATATCGCTGTTTCCTAATTACCGCCTTATTTTGTGATGTCATCGCTTCAAAAACTGCGGCCGACCGCCCCTGCATCATTACATACCAATTGCCTCCTGCAGCGGCCGACCAGGCTCTGCCTCGCTTACTCCCATGGTGCAGTCTCCGCCCACCGACGTCTAACGTCGGAATCAGATGACGCCCAGGCTGAGCAGCGCAGTAGAAGTTGAACTTTATCACAGCTGCCGGACGGGCAGCTATTAAAGGTGTAATGTCTCTGCCCCAATTATATGTCTTCTGTCCACCCTTGGCCTACTCAGTCGTCAGTCCTTCATGCCTGCCTGCAATGCAACTAGCTGCATGCTCCGCACTGCACATTGAAATAGCAGCCAGCAGGCAGGCAGGGAATGAGCCATTACGAGTCCCTCCCTCCCCCATGACCAACAAGAAGGAACTACTGTATGGTGGTGGCAGGCATGTCACAAAGGTGGCCATAAGACATGGGGGCAGCATCTTGTTGCTGCTGCCCCCACTGTAATGTCTCCTTTTGTGGCTGCTGCCCCCATACTGTAATGTCTCCTTGTGGCTGCTGCCCCAGCGAACACTGTCATACAGTGTGACAATTAATGTCTCCAAGTTGTGGCTGCCTGGCCGCTGCCCCAAGCTAATGTCTCCTTGTGGCCCCCATTATCCCCATAAAGTATAATGTCTCCTTGTGTTTGCCTTCATATGTCTCCTTGTGGCCTCATACAGTATAACGTCTCCTTGTGGCCACCCATACAGTATAATGTCTCCTGCTGGCTGGCCCTATACAGTATAACGTCTTGTTGTGGCTGGCCCCATACAGTATAACGTCTCCTTGTAGCTGCCCCCATACAGTATAACGTCTCCTTGTGGCTGCCCCCATACAGTATAATGTCTCCTTGTTGCCCCCATACAATATAACGTCTGCTTGTAGCTGCCCCTATACAGTATAATGTCTCCTTATGGCTGCCCCCATACAGTATAACGTCTCCTTGTGTTTTTTTTTCTTTTAAACGGGTATTTATCGCGATATATATTGTTATCGCAATACATTTCTTAATATCGTTATGGTCTGAATATTTTTGATATCGCCCAACCCTAGGGTACACCACTCATAACTTGGAACCATTCTGAATAGGAATCATTGACCACAACTCTCTGGACACGGTCCTTCAGCCAGTTTTCAACCCAATTACAAACTATACTTTCCAAGCCAGTTAGTTTAACTTCTGTTGTGGGAAAAATTTTGAAGGACTCTTAAAGGACTATATTCAGGAGTATGTGACAATAAATAATATTATAAGTGATAACCAGCATGGGTTTACCAAGGACAGAAGTTGTCAGACTAACCTGATTTGTTTTATGAGGAGGTGAGAGTAGCCTGGACAGAGGGGCGGCTGTGGATGCAGTGTTTCTAGATTTTGCAAAAGCTTTTGTAAAGTAAGGTCTATAGGTCTATAATTACTTGTGGAGAAATGAGTTTACTACTTCCCTGGAAAGGTGTGCTTTTCTGCTTGTCTGCATGTGTACTGATTTCTGCCTGATTAACATTTTGACCCGTTTCTACCTGCCCTGATCTCAGACATATTTCTCAGATCTGCACAAACTCTGCCTGCCCTGATCTGTGCCTGTTACTGACTATAAGTGCAGCATGTCAGACCTGCAGGGTATTGCGAAGTGAGGTCACGGTTATGGGCAATCGAGGGTTACTCACTGTTTGGAGGAGAACCCTGGGCAGGCATGCGGCAGTGAAGGAGAGGCTGACACAAAGTTCCTCTGGGGCACACTCTGTTTGTAGGGACCAGGCCTGATGGTGGATGAGGTGCCCTGGGTGTTGCAGGTGTTTTGAGTGCCTGGGGCAAGGTCCCTTTAAGGATCGGTTTCCAGAAGCAATAAGTGAGGTACACAGATGGTATGGTGAACCAAACGTTGCTTTACTTGTAACAGTCCAACTTTGTACAATAAAGTGGTCATACAGTCCCTTGCATTCAAATGCTTCACAAGCAGGCTTATTCTCAATAATGGCAGGTATAATCTTGCAAGATACTCAGAGGGTAATAATAATGCACACACTCAGACCAGGCTGTACCTTCTCCTCAGAAATAGAGTACACTGCTCCCTTTGAACCCCTGGCTGGCTTTCTATCCCAAGGCCCGTATGCCTAAATGCTGGCTTTTATCCTTGGCAATTAATCTTCCTCCCGTATTAATCCTTGCACTCACTTTATAGTTCCTCTGCCCATCAGCTTACTTATCTTAGCTGGTTGCACTGGCACTGCTTGGCTTGAAGGTAGCAGCAGGTTGCTCCCAGGAGGACCATCCCTACTACTGGGGTTACTTCTTCTGTGCTAGCTGGATTCAGGATCTCCAAGCAGGCTGTACTTCTCCACTAGCCTCCTAGTGGCATCTAGAAGCCTGGACTATCTAGCTGCATGTCAGGAGGAGGCCCTCAGCATAGCTCTGGCTGGTGCCTTCTCACTTCTGTCTCCACAGACTCCTGACTACAGACTAACTCCTCCCTGTCTGGGCCTGAACATTTATACTAGAGGCTCCCTATCTCCCTCTATTGTCTAGGATGCTACACTACACCCCAATAGGCCTGTTGTGCACGTCACAGGGGAAAACAACATATGTAAAAGCACATAGAAAATACATTAAACTGCATAGATAAACATAATGTCACTGTCCCTTAGGAGTATGAGTAACACGTGACCCAATTGACCCTTGTGTAGTGCCCACCCCTACCTAGTGGGACACTACATAAGTATAGCCTGACCCCTTGGTGCTTTTAATTAGTGTCTCTGATCCCCATGGGTAAGCTGTCAACTACACCGGGACTACTCTAAGAGGTAATGGCCTGGTGCCTCTCTGCAGTGAAGTCCAGATCCATGTATAGAAGTTAAAGGGTGAATACCAGGAGATTGCCAGGATAATACCCTTAGGATTAGGCATAAATCAAACAGTTTAGTTGATGCAGTGGTTACACACCCACTGCCTGTAAAATTTTGCTCAGGCCATGGAACCGCTTGCCGACCCTGGATGGGTCTACCTCAGGTATTCCAAGATTTGACTCAACAGAGCGACCGCCAGGAGCGACTGCTATTCTATAGCACAACATCCACCTGCCTGAACACCCTGTTCACTAATACAAAAGTACCTCAACCTCCAGCCACAGTACAAACTCCATCTCAAGTCACACCCACGGGAGGATCCAGCTTATGTCTATCACTTCCTCAGTGCTATGACATGGACCCCAATATTTGTTGTGGCTTTATCAACCAGTGTAATATTCACTTTGAACTTCAGTCACACCAGTTTCCTTATGACTGGACCAAGGTAGTCTTCCCGGTCTTGCTCCTTTCAGGTGGGGCTCTTGCCTGGGCTAATCCACTATGGGAAAGAAGTGAGCCTCTGACTGGTAATATGCAGGAATTATTAGGAACCTTCTGCAATCTTTGAGGAACCTGGACATTCTTATTCTTGCCTTTTCATGCCTTTACCTTCCCACCGCCAGCTAACTGGACTTGGAATTGTACTTTTCTTTAGCCTATTACACACATACCAATGGGCAGGTGGAATATGTCAAACAGTTCTTTGTCAACTATAGAGATTAGCGAATCAATTCTAATGAATCGTTTGTCCCATCAGAAAGACTTCAGCTCTGGGGGCTGTGCCTGTGGAGACGATACTTTGAAGTAAAGCAGAGCCTGTGCCTTTGCTCTACTAATCAGTGGCGTCTCTAGCTTTCAAAATTTGGGGGGGCACACTGGGGGCCAGGACAAAAGTAGGGGGGGCAGCTATAACAACGATACATTTACACAAGTACGCTTCGAAATGCTGCGATACCTAAAACCGCAACAGGGAAGAAAAGTCCAGCTGTCTGTGGATGACACTTTTATAGAGAGGGGGATCTGTGGATGACACTGCTATGGGGGGGATCTGTGGATGCCACATACCGGGTATAGCATCTTATGCTATATGTGTCATCCACAGATCCACCCCATGACAGTGTCATTCCCATTTCCCCCTCCATAACAGTGTCATCCCCATTATCCCCCCCATAACAGTGTCATCCACAGATCCCCCTCCCCGCCTCTCACAGGAGTGTACATTTGACATTTCTAAACCGTAATCCATATCCATATCCTGCAGTAACTTTAACTTTAAATCAGGATTCAGCAGCCGCTCATCTCTACTAGTACCTTAACCTTACACCACTCGGCTAGCTTCGGTAACAGGGCCAAGCTAAAGCCTACAGGTACTGCCTGTTAGTTGTTATCAAGCGAGCTCTCATTTCTGCAGGTCAGAGGATACGGATTACAGTTTAGAAGAAATGTACACTCCTGTGAGCGGTCCAGACCAGTGGCGGATCCAGAGCCTGGTCTCGGGAGAGGCACTTCCAGATTATTTTCTGTCCGCCGCCACAGAACAAGGGTGCTTATAGAACAGACTCCACAGTGTATACTGTATACTGTGTGGCACAGTGTAGCGGTATATTGTATATCGTGGGGCACAGTGTAGAGGTATACTGTATATTGTGTGGCACAGTGTAGAGGTATACTGTATATTGTGGGGCACAGTGTAGCTGTATACTGTGTGGCACAGTGTAGCGGTATACTGTATATCGTGGGGCACAGTGTAGAGGTATACGGTATACTGTGTGGCACAGTGTAGAGGTATACTGTGTGGCACAGTGTAGAGGTATACTGTGTGGCACAGTGTAGAGGTATACTGTGTGGCACAGTGTAGAGGTATACTGTGTGGCACAGTGTAGAGGTATACTGTGTGGCACAGTGTAGAGGTATACTGTGTGGCACAGTGTAGAGGTATACTGTGTGGCACAGTGTAGAGGTACAGTGGAGGAAATAATTATTTGACCCCTCACTGATTTTGTAAGTTTGTCCAATGACAAAGAAATGAAAAGTCTCAGAACAGTATCATTTCAATGGTAGGTTTATTGTAACAGTGGCAGATAGCACATCAAAAGGAAAATCGAAAAAATAACTTTAAATAAAAGATAGCAACTGATTTGCATTTCATTGAGTGAAATAAGTATTTGAACCCCTACCAACCATTAAGAGTTCTGGCTCCCACAGAGTGGTTAGACACTTCTACTCAATTAGTCACCCTCATTAAGGACACCTGTCTTAACTAGTCACCTGTATAAAAGACACCTGTCCACAGAATCAATCAATCAAGCAGACTCCAAACTCTCCAACATGGGAAAGACCAAAGAGCTGTCCAAGGATGTCAGAGACAAAATTGTAGACCTGCACAAGGCTGGAATGGGCTACAAAACCATTAGCAAGAAGCTGGGAGAGAAGGTGACAACTGTTGGTGCGATTGTTCGAAAATGGAAGGAGCACAAAATGACCATCAATCGACCTCGCTCTGGGGCTCCACGCAAGATCTCACCTCGTGGGGTGTCAATGGTTCTGAGAAAGGTGAAAAAGCATCCTAGAACTACACGGGAGGAGTTAGTTAATGACCTCAAATTAGCAGGGACCACAGTCACCAAGAAAACCATTGGAAACACATTACACCGCAATGGATTAAAATCCTGCAGGGCTCGCAAGGTCCCCCTGCTCAGGAAGGCACATGTGCAGGCCCGTCTGAAGTTTGCCAATGAACACCTGAATGATTCAGAGAGTGACTGGGAGAAGGTGCTGTGGTCTGATGAGACCAAAATAGAGCTCTTTGGCATTAACTCAACTCGCTGTGTTTGGAGGAAGAAAAATGCTGCCTATGACCCCCAAAACACCGTCCCCACCGTCAAGCATGGGGGTGGAAACATTTTGCTTTGGGGGTGTTTTTCTGCTAAGGGCACAGGACAACTTATTCGCATAAACGGGAAAATGGACGGAGCCATGTATCGTGAAATCCTGAGCGACAACCTCCTTCCCTCTGCCAGGAAACTGAAAATGGGTCGTGGATGGGTGTTCCAGCACGACAATGACCCAAAACATACAGCAAAGGCAACAAAGGAGTGGCTCAAGAAGAAGCACATTAAGGTCATGGAGTGGCCTAGTCAGTCTCCGGACCTTAATCCAATCGAAAACCTATGGAGGGAGCTCAAGCTCAGAGTTGCACAGAGACAGCCTCGAAACCTTAGGGATTTAGAGATGATCTGCAAAGAGGAGTGGACCAACATTCCTCCTAAAATGTGCGCAAACTTGGTCATCAATTACAAAAAACGTTTGACCTCTGTGCTTGCAAACAAGGGTTTTTCCACCAAGTATTAAGTCTTTTTTTGTTAGAGGGTTCAAATACTTATTTCACTCAATGAAATGCAAATCAGTTGCTATCTTTTATTTAAAGTTATTTTTTCGATTTTCCTTTTGATGTGCTATCTGCCACTGTTACAATAAACCTACCATTGAAATGATACTGTTCTGAGACTTTTCATTTCTTTGTCATTGGACAAACTTACAAAATCAGTGAGGGGTCAAATAATTATTTCCTCCACTGTATACTGTATATTGTGTGGCACAGTGTAGAGGTATACTGTGTGGCACAGTGTAGAGGTATACTGTATATTGTGTGGCACAGTGTAGAGGTATACTGTATATTGTGTGGCACAGTGTAGAGGTATACTGTATATTGTGTGGCACAGTGTAGGCTATATGTGTATAACATAAACATATTTCACATGAACACTTACAATTACTTGGCTTGGCCCTTGGGGATCTCGGACGCCACTTCCACACTTTGTCCGGGGGCTCGGCGGAGCTGATGTGTTTTATCCTAATGAGAAAGATTTCATAATAAGGATTTGGAGAAGGGGCAGAGGGACAGCAGAGCAGGGAGAGGCCGGTGCTGCTACTAGGGGGTCATACCATGGGGGAGTAATAAAGCCCACCATTATGCCCCCCAGTAGAAATAATTCTCCTTATAATGTGACAATGCAAAAAATACCCCCTTATGCCCCCAGTTGAGCTAATGTCCCCCATAATGTGCCAGTATAAAATACCCCTATATAGTGCCCCCAGTAAATGCCCCCATAGTGCTCCTCTCCCCCTTCCTCCTAGTGCCCCCCATAATGTACCAGTATAAAATGCCCCAGTAGATGCCCTCAGTGTCCCCCATAATTTTGCAAGTATAAATTACCCCTTCTTAGTGCCCCCGTAGATGACTCCATAGTACTCCTCTCCCCCCTTCCCCATAGTACCCACCATAATGTGTCCCAGTATAAAATGCTACTGTACAGAGCCCCCCATATAAAACACCCCTTCTTTGTGTTGCCTCAGTAGATGCCCCTATAGTGCCCACCAATAATGTGCCAGTAATAAGCCCCCCATTACGTGCCAGTAATAAGCCCCCCATTACGTGCCAGTAATAAGCCCCCCATCATGTGCCAGTAATAAGCCCCCCATCATGTGCCAGTAATCATGTGCCATTATTAAGTCCCCCCCATCATGTGCCATTATTAAGTCCCCCCCATCATGTGCCATTATTAAGTCCCCCCCATCATGTGCCATTATTAAGTCCCCCCCATCATGTGCCATTATTAAGTCCCCCCCATGTGCCATTATTAAGTCCCCCCCCATCATGTGCCATTATTAAGTCCCCCCCGTCATGTGCCATTATTAAGTCCCCCTTCCGTCATGTGCCATTATTAAGTCCCCCCTCCGTCATGTGCCATTATTAAGTCCCCCCCGATCATGTGCCATTATTAAGTCCCCCCCATCATGTGCCATTATTAAGTCCCCCCCATCATGTGCCATTATTAAGTCCCCCCCATCATGTGGCATTATTAAGTCCCCCCCATCATGTGGCATTATTAAGTCCCCCCATCATGTGGCATTATTAAGTCCCCCCCATCATGTGGCATTATTAAGTCCCCCCCATCATGTGGCATTATTAAGTCCCCCCCATCATGTGGCATTATTAAGTCCCCCCCCATCATGTGGCATTATTAAGTCCCCCCCATCATGTGGCATTATTAAGTCCCCCCCATCATGTGGCATTATTAAGTCCCCCCCATCATGTGGCATTATTAAGTCCCCCCCATCATGTGGCATTATTAAGTCCCCCCCATCATGTGCCATTATTAAGTCCCCCCCATCATGTGGCATTATTAAGTACCCCCCCATCATGTGGCATTATTAAGTCCCCCCCATCATGTGGCATTATTAAGTCCCCCCCCATCATGTGGCATTATTAAGTCCCCCCATCATGTGGCATTATTAAGTCCCCCCCATCATGTGGCATTATTAAGTCCCCCCCATCATGTGGCATTATTAAGTCCCCCCCATCATGTGGCATTATTAAGTCCCCCACCCCTTCAGTATCACTATTGTAAGAAAAAACAAAAACAAAAAAAAACACTTATACTTACCTCAGTGGCAGCGATGCGATGCAGGCCTCTTCTGGTCTGTGTCCCACGCTGTATGGCTCAGGCAGCGCGATGATGTCATCGCGCCGCCTGCGCCGGCCTCTGATAGGCTGCCGGCCTAGTGCCGGCAGCCTATCAGAGCAAGGGGAAGGGACACGCCTCTCCCTCCCCTGCACCGCCGCTGGCACAGGCAGTAGTAAGGAGATGAGCGCAATGGAAGTGCTCATCTCCCTGTGCCCGGCGGCGGCGGCTCACTTTGGGGGGGGGCGCATTTTAGTTGGGGGGGCACATGGGGGGGGCCGAGCATGATGTAGGGGGGGCCGTGGCCCCCTCTGGCCCCCCCCTGGCGACGCCACTGCTACTAATCAGATGAGCATCGCAGGTAGGAAACTGTCAGGGCTGAGCCAAATGTCCAGCCCTGTCAATCTAGTGGCAGTTGAACACTTCTTCACCTACGGGGACATCCCCCCACAGATGAAGCCCTACTGATTAGACAAATTGATTGATTTGCAAATTTCTAGTGACCTATCTGTGTTGTTTCACGTCTGCATATTATGATGATTGGGCCAGTTTACTCCCTTGGACAGCATTCTCATACAATAGTCTTATGACAAGTCTCCATTCTTCACTGTCTATGGCTGAGAAGCCCTCTCTCCTGTGCAGTCCCGGCAGCTGATTGTTCTATGAGTCATTTTCAGATTTTGTCGATATGTAAAGATATCCCTGCTACAGGCCTCTTCTTGATGAAAAGGTTTCATGATTGGAAGCTCATATCTCAACTTCCTTTCTCTCCAGGGGATAAAGTTGGGTTTTCTTGAAAAAAAACTTCAGACTCAGGGATCCCACATACATACTGGCACCTCATTTCCTCCATTCATTAGAGGTATTGAAGCAGTTGAACTCAATTTGTTATAAATTGCATCTTCCCGCCTCTTTGCGAATAACTAATACATTTCATGTCTCACTCCTAATGCCCATGATCTTCAATTGCTATTCAAGGAGGTAAACTCCCACTGCCTGCCCAGTCAGCTCTGAAGATATGTATGAGGTAAAGGATATCCGGGACTTGAAGATGATTAGATGGAAGAATTTATTCTTGATTGACTGGAAGGCTTTGGTCCTGAAGAGAGGTCACTGGAGTCTGCAGAGAACACTAGTGGTCCAGTTATGCTTAAAGTGCTTCTGTCACCCCCCAAAAGTCATTTTCCATTTTTGGGCTAATTAAAATCCTTATAGTGTGATTATTCAATATATAGTGCTCTTACCTTTTTCTGTGGCTTAGTTTCTTTAAAAACCGCACTTTTATAATATGTTAATTACCTCGCTACCAGCAAGTAGGGCGATTACTTGCTGGTAGCCGCCGCATCCTCCTTTCAAAAAAAGTCCCGTCCTCCTGTTGATTGACAGGGCCAGCGAGCGCTCTCCTCCTCCGGCTGGCCCTGCCTGCAATTCAAATCCCGCGCCTTACGTGTCTTCATTCGGCGCAGGCGCTCTGAGAGAAGGACGCTAGCTTCCTCAGCACTTCCTCAGTGCGCCTGCGCTGATGACGTCTTCTCTTTCAGGTTTAGAGGTGTCATCATCGGCGCAGGCGCACTGAGGGAGTGCTGAGGAAGCAAGCGTCCTTCTCTTAGAGCGCCTGCGCCGAATGAAGACACGTAAGGCACAGGCGCGGGATTTTAAATGCTGACAAGGCCAGCCGGAGGAGGAGAGCGCTCGCTGGCCCTGTCAATCAACAGGAGGAGGGGGCGGTTTTTTTAAAGGAGGATGTGGCGGCTACCTGCAAGTAACCGCCCTACTTGCTGGTAGCGAGGTAATTAACATATTATAACAGCGGGGTTTTTAAAGAAACTAAACCACAGAAAAAGGTAAGATCACTATATATTGAATAATCGCACTATAAGGATTTTAATTAGCCCAAAAATGACACTGGTAAAATGAAGTAAATAAAATTAATTTTTATTTATAAAAAAAATACCAAATTGTAATGACCGGCATCACGCACAGGGAGGGAAAAGGGAAAGCCCTGCCCAAGGGAGAGGGAAAGGTGGTGACCCCTGACTCACCTTGCGGCTGGCACCTGACTGCCCTGACGTCCCTAGACGGGTTCCTAACCCGTGCGGCGATCACGTGCCTAAACCCTGGCTTTCCCTAAAATGAGTGAACGGGCCGGTGGGATCGCTAGTCCGCATCACTGACACTAAGAGGGACACACCAGGGAGAGGACAGACAATACAGACAAACACATAAACCCAGGTGGGCGACCACAGCAGACCCCAAAGGTCCAACAGGGGTCCGGAGGGAAACGTTCTGGACCAACAACCAGAGAACGCAGCAACACAGCTCCAGTGGGTCAGTATAGATGTCCAGGCAGGAAGCTCTATATCTGGCAACCAGAGAAGTGGGAGAGGGGAATATAAGGAGGTTGGGAGTGCTGGACAAGGAACAGCTGAGGAGAAAGAGCTACGGATCCCTGAGTGAGCCAAAAAGGGTTGCAAAGCAAACCCAGAAAGCTACCATAAGGAAACAGGCCTATCTTACATAGAGCGCGCAGCCAACCGCTGCGACTTCCTGACCCCGGGTATAATGGAGTCAGGCATGGGTCTTGACACCCTCGTGACAGTACCCCCCTCTCTACGAGAGGCCTCCGGACACTCAAGACCAGGTCTCTCAGGATGAGAGGCATGAAAAGCCCGAACTAGCCTGTCGGCGTTTACCTCAGACGCAGGAACCCACATTCTTTCCTCAGACCGTAACCTCTCCAATGCACCAGATATTGAAGAGAGCGGCTGACCCGACGAGAATTAACAATTTTGGATATCTGAAACTCTAGATTACCATCCACAACAACAGGAGGGGGTGGCAGTGGTGACGATTCTAGAGGTGGAACATATTTCTTGAGTAACGACTTATGAAAGACGTTATGGATTTTAAAAATCAGAGGTAGCTCCAGGCGAAAAGCCACGGGGTTGATGATGGCTGCAATTTTGTAAGGGCCAATGAACCTAGGACCCAGTTTCCAAGAGGGAACCTTCAATTTAATATTCCTAGTAGACAACCACACATAGTCATTCACTCCTAGGTCCGGATCTGGCGACCGTCTCTTATCAGCCATGCATTTGTATTTACCTCTCATATTTTTCAAGTTAGCTTGCACCTTCTGCCACACAGATGAAAGAGATGACGAAAACCGTTCCTCTTCGGGAACCCTAGAAGACCCCCCCCTCTTTGAAAGTACAGAATTGGGGATGAAAACCATATGCACCAAGAAATGGTGACTTGCCAGTGGATTCCTGACGACGATTATATATGGCAAACTCAGCTAACGGTAAATATGATGACCACAACTCTTGGTTTTCAGACACAAAACATCTTAGATATGTCTCAAGGTTTTGGTTGGTACGCTCAGTCTGTCCATTCGACTGAGGATGGAAAGCTGAGGAAAACGACAAGTGTACCCCCAAACGGGAACAAAAAGCTTTCCAAAATTTAGAAATAAACTGGGTACCCCGATCCGAAACAACATCGGAAGGGACCCCGTGAAGCTTCACAATTTCACTGATGAATACCTGAGCAAGAGTCTTAGCATTAGGTAGTGCGGGTAACGCAATGAAATGTACCATTTTGCTAAACCTGTCCACTACTACCAAAATAACTGTTTTACCCGCAGACAAAGGTAAGTCAGTGATAAAATCCATTGACAGATGTGTCCATGGTCTATTGGGAATGACGAGTGGTAATAGAGAACCTGCAGGACGTGTATGCGAAACTTTTGCGCGTGCACAGGTAGAACAAGAAGACACAAAATCCAATACATCCTGACGCAACCTTGGCCACCAAAAACGACGAGACAATAGCTCCAAGGTTGCTTTACTACCCGGGTGCCCAGTAAGTGCCGAATTATGATGTTCCTTTAATAATTCGAAGCGCAGGTTCAACGGTACAAACAATTTCTCTGAGGGGCAAGAGACCGGGGTGTCCCCCTGGGCCTCTAACACCTTCCCCTCCAGAGCAGAGTGTACCGCAGAAACAACCACTCCTCTTTGAAGAATGGGTACCGGATCACTCACATTACCCCCTCCAGGGAAACAACGAGAGTGCATCAGCCTTGGTATTTTTTGCCCTAGGACGATAGGTAGTAACAAAGTTAAACCTGGTAAAAAATAGCGACCACCTAGCTTGTCTAGGAGTGAGACGCTTAGCTGATTCGAGGTACAGAAGATTTTTGTGGTCCGTAATCACAGTGACGGGGTGGACTGCCCCCTCTAAAAAGTGACGCCATTCTTCAAACGCTAGTTTAATAGCTACTAGTTCCCTATTGCCAATATCGTAGTTCTTTTCTGCTGCAGATAGTTTTTTTAGAAAAGAAAGCACAAGGACGCCATTTGCCAGGAGACGGACCCTGAGACAGCACCGCCCCCACTCCCACCTCTGACGCATCGACTTCAACAATAAAAGGCTGAGAGACATCAGGTTGGAATAGTACAGGTGCCGAGGTAAACCTCTCTTTTAGAGAGGAAAAAGCAACTTTAGCGGCGTCAGACCATTTAGAAAAACCAGTCCCCTTCCTAGTCATGTCAGTAAGGGGTTTTACAATAACGGAATAATTTTTAATGAATTTCCTATAGAAATTCGCGAAGCCCAAGAACCGTTGCAGTGCTTTGAAGTTCTCAGAAAGATCCCAATCTAAAATTGCCTGAAACTTCCTAGGATCCATACGGAAACCTGAAGCAGATAAAAAATCACCTAGGAATTGTATCTCCTGAACGGTGAAGACACATTTTTCAATTTTAGCATATAATTTATTCGTCCGTAGGACTTGCAGTACTTGTCTGACATGCGCCTCATGTGTTCTCAGATCAGATGAATAAATTAAAATATCATCTAGGTATATTACCACAAACCTGCCGATTAGATGACTAAAAATGTCATTAACGAAATGTTGAAAGACGGCAGGAGCATTGGTCAGACCGAAAGGCATAACTAGATTTTCATAATGCCCCTCAGGGGTGTTAAAAGCTGTCTTCCACTCATCCCCCTCCTTGATACATATCAGATTGTAGGCCCCCCTAAGATCAAGTTTGGAGAACCACCTAGCACCCGCAATCTGGTTAAACAGGTCAGGAATGAGAGGAAGAGGGTATGGGTCTCGGATGGTTATCCGATTTAATTCGCGAAAATCTAGGCAAGGACGCAGACCCCCATTTTTCTTTTTAACGAAGAAAAACCCTGCAGCCATGGGTGAAGAAGAGGGTCTGATGTGTCCTTTAGCCAAGCTCTCGGAGATACAATCTTTCATGGCTTGTCTCTCTGGACCCGAAAGATTATATAACCTGGTCTTGGGTAATTTTGCGCCGGGAATAAGGTTAACCGGGCAATCATAAGGACGGTGAGGTGGTAACTTCTGACAACCCTTTTCAGAAAAAACGTCCTCAAAATCCGAAATAAATGTAGGTAGGGTAGTTATGGAGGCGACTAAGCAATTGCTATTTAAGCAATTTTCTCTGCAATGCTCACTCCACTCCGATATCTCCCTGGCCTGCCAATCCACCACTGAATTGTGCGCTACCAACCAGGGAAGGCCCAGCACGACCGGAGTGGGAAGCCCCTCCAGAACATAACATGAAAGCATCTCGTTATGGTGGTCCCCTACCCGAAGGTGTAAATTATGAACAATGTGGGTGAGGTTTCTCTGAGACAGAGGAGCAGAATCAATAGCGAATATGGGAATAGGTCTCTGTAGCGTACAGAGAGACAAACCCATAGTGCGGGAAAAATGGGCATCTATCAAATTTATCCCTGCTCCACTGTCTAGAAAGAAAGAAATAGTCTCCGTCTTAACACCAAAAACAATAACCGCTGGCAACACAAATTGCGATGTACGTATGGAGGAAACATATACCCCCCGGCTGACATCCTCCGCACAGCCTGGGGTTAGTAGTTTTCCGACGGTCTTTTTGTTTCTGAGGAAAGAAGGACAGATATTAATGAAATGACCCCTCTCCCCACAAAAAAAACAAACCCCACGCCTACGGCGAACCTCAGGAGGACGGACCTGACGAGTGGTTCCTCCTAGCTGCATAGGCTCGTCTAAGTCCGTACAGACTAACTGCTGCTTGGGAATGGGTTACCAATTGCTCCGGTTTTTTCAACCTGTCCCTAAGGCGTCTATCAATTCGGATAGAAAGGGACATAACCGCATCAAGGGAAAAGGGGGTCTTATATAATGCAAGCACGTCCTTAACCCTTTTGGATAACCCAGAGCAGAACTGATTCCTGAGAGCCGGGTCGTTCATTGGGTATCTGTAGCCCACCTACGGAAGTCAGAGCAATACTCCTCTACCGGCCGCTCTCCTTGTAGGAGTCTCCGTAATCTTGATTCAGCCAGTGCGACTCGGTCAGGGTCGTCATATATGAGACCCAGGGCCCTGAAAAACTCATCCACTGACCGAAGAGCCTGGGAATCAGTGGGTAAAGAGAACGCCCAGGACTGCGGATCCCCCTGCAGCAGGGAAATAACAACCCCCACCCGCTGTTCTTCATTACCAGAGGAGTAAGGGCGCAGTTTAAAATATAATTTACAGGCCTCACGGAATGTCAAAAACTTGTCCCTTCCCCCAGAAAATCTGTCAGGGAGAGAGACCTTGGGTTCCGCAACAACCTGGTTATCAGTAGCAAGGGAGGGAAGGTGGTGACCCCGACTCACCTTGCGGCTGGCACCTGACTGCCCTGACGTCCCTAGACGGGTTCCTAACCCGTGCGGCGATCACGTGCCTAAACCCTGGCTTTCCCTAAAATGAGCCCTAGATAGTGAACGGGTGGGATCGCTAGTCCGCACCACTGACACTAAGAGGGACACACCATGGAGAGGACAGACAATACAGACAAACACATAAACCCAGGTGGGCGACCACAGCAGACCCCAAAGGTCCAACAGGGGTCCAGAGGGAAACGTTCTGGACCAACAACCAGAGAATGCAGCAACACAGCTCCAGTGGGTCAGTATAGATGTCCAGGCAGGAAGCTCTATATCTGGCAACCAGAGAAGTGGGAGAGGGGAATATAAGGAGGTTGGGAGTGCTGGACAAGGAACAGCTAAGGAGAGAGAGCTACTGATCCCTGAGTGAGCCAAAAAGGGTTGCAAGGAAACAGGCCTATCTTACATAGAGCGCGCAGCCAACCGCTGCGACTTCCTGACCCCGGGTATAACGGAGTCAGGCGTGGGTCTTGACACCCTCGTGACACAAATTTACCATTTTTTTTAAAAAAAATTGCAAATTTCCAAGTTTCAATTTCTCTACTTCTATAATGCATAGTAATACCTACAAAAATAGTTATTACTTTACATTCCCCATATGTCTACTTCATGTTTGGATCAATTTGGGAATGATATTTTATTTTTGGGGGATATTACAGGGCTTAGAAGTTTAGAAGCAAATCTTGAAATTTTTCTGAAATTTTCAAAAACCCACTTTTTAGGGACCAGTTCAGGTCTGAAGTCACTTTGTGAGGCTCACATAATAGAAACCACCCAAAAATGACCCCATTCTAGAAACTACACCCCTCAAGTTATTCAAAACTGATTTTACAAACGGCGTTAACCCTTTAGGTGTTCCACAAGAGTTAATGGCAAATGGTGATAAAATGTCAGAATTTAGATTTTTGGGCAAATTTTCCATTTTAATCCAATTTTTTTCCAGTAGCAAAGCAAGGGTTAACAGCCAAACAAAATGCTATATTTATTGCCCCGATTCTGTAGTTTGCAAAAACACCACATATGTGGCCATAAACTACTGTACGGACACACAGTAGGGCGTAGAGTGAAAGGTGCGCCGTATGTTTTTTTTGGAAGCCAGATTTTGCTAGACTGTTTTTTTGACACCATGTCCCATTTGAAGCCCTCCTGATGCACCCCTTAAGGTATTCAAAATGGATTTTACAAACTTTGTTAACCCTTTAGGTGTTGCACAAGATTTAATGGAAAATAGAGATACAATTTAAATATTTCACTTTTTTTGCTGATTTTCCATTTTAATATTTATTTTCCAGTTTCAAAGCAAGGGTTAACAGCAAAACAAAACTCAATATTTATGGCCCTGATTCTGTAGATTACAGAAACACCCCATATGTGGTCATAAACTGCTGTACGGGCACACGGCAGGGCGCTGAAGGAAAGGAATGCCATACGGTTTTTGGAAGGCAGATTTTGCTGGACTGTTTTGTTTTTACACCATGTCCCATTTGAAGCCCCCATGATGCACCCCTAGAGTAGAAACTCCAAACTTTTTTGTTATTTGCCACATTCATCTGACAGGTAAGATCATGTGGTAATTTTATAGAGCAGGTTGTCACTGACGCGGCGATACCTAATATGTATACAATTTTTTTATTTATGTAATTTTTACACAATGATTTCATTTTTGAAACAAAAAAATGTTTTAGTGTCTCAATAGTCTAAGAGCCATAGTTTTTTCATTTTTTAGGCGATTATCTTAAATAGGGTCTCATTTTTTGTGGGATGAGATGACGGTTTGATTGGCACTATTTTGGGGTACATATGACTTTCTGATCGCTTGCTATTACACTTTTTGTGACGCAAGATGAAAAAAATTGCTTTTTTTACACCGTTTTTATTTTTATTTTTTGTACGGTGGTCACCTGATGGGTTAGGTCATGTGATATTTTTATAGAGCCGATCGATACGGACGCGGCGATACCTAATATGTATACTTTTTTTTATTTATGTAAGTTTTACACAATGATTTCATTTTTGAAACCAAAAAAATCATGTTTTAGTGTTTCCATAGTTTAAGAGCCATAGTTTTTTCATTTTTTGGGCGATTATCATGGGTAAGGTATGATTTTTGCGGAATGAGATGACAGTTTGATTGGTACTTTGGCGTACATGCGACTTTTTTTATCACTTTTATTACCTTTTTTGGGAAGTAAGGTGGGCAAAATTTCTATTTCATCATAGTTTTTTTATTTTTATGGCGTTCACCGTTCGGGTAAAGTAATATGACCGTTTTATAGATCAGGTCGTTACGGACGCGGTGGTATCAAACATGTATAGAGAATTTTATTTTTTTCATTTTTAATCAGTGATAAATGTTTTTTTTTTTTTTACTTTTTTCACTTAAAAAAAAATTTGATCCAGACCCACTTGGTTCTTGAAGATCCAGTGGGTCTGATGTCTGTATAATACAGTACAGTACACTATATAGTGTACTGCACTTTATTTTACTTACACTTTGTCTGAACAGATCTATGCCTTTAGCGCAGATCTGTTCAGCACCATGGACAGCAGGATGCCTGAGAAGGCGTCCTGTTGCCATGGGAACCTTCCCCGTCTGCTCAATTGTGGCCACAACTGTGAAGACGGGGAAGGGTAAGGAGGGGGGCTTCCTCCCTCTGTGACACCATCCTGTCTGGGGGCGGCAGTGATCGGAACAACACATGACGTACCGGTACGTCATGTGTCCTTAAGTACCAGGACAACATGACGTACCGGTACATCATGTATTGTGAAGAGGTTAAAGAGGACCTTTGAGCACTCCTGATATGTCTGTTTTAATAGCTTCATGCATTTACCATGTAATAACAATTCCGGAACATCTATTCTTATGGCTCTATGTTGTGCCATTCCTTTATTATTTCTACTAGAAAATATGAATGAATTGCTAACTCTCATAAGGGTACAGAGGGGTGGTGACCAGTTAGGGGTGTGTACCTGCACAGACTCTCTATCCAATCAGTGCTGCCATTTTCAGACTGTGCAGGTACATACACCAAACTTCTTACCACCCCTCTTACCCTTACTGCAGACTGCTAGCAATTCATTCATGAGTTCTATTAGAAATAATAAAGGAATGACACAGCATAGAGTCATAAGAATAGATGCATCAGAATTGTTATTACATGGGAAATGCATTAAGCTATAAAAACAGGCATGTGAGGAGTGGTCAAAGGTCCTCTTTAAGAAATTTCTGAGACTATCCAGATCCAAGAAGAAAGAGCCCATAGGGATGCACTTCCTTGTCCTTAAAGAGCCAGTGTGCACACATCTTGATTTTCACAAATGACTGGCTAACCTGGGGTAATTACAGCACCTTCCCTTATGGGAAGATGCCTAAGCAATAGGTTTTCTGTCGGATGTCTGAGCAATAGGTAGCAGCCTGGTGGTTCCCCTGCAGTGAAGTTCAGATTCCTGTATTGGAATCAAAGGGGGATTACCAGGGGACTTCCATGACAATAGCCTTAGGATTAACGCTAAAACAAACTGATTGGGTGACGGAGTGGTTCCATGCCCACTGCCTATAAACCCTTTGTGAGGGCATTATTAATACCGGAGGGCTCTTCTACTAATGGGGGCACTCTCATAATCACTGTAGGGGCAGTATTATTAATGAGGGCATTCTAGAAGGGAATTACTATTGGTAGGACTTTGAGGCGCACTATTACTATGGGGAGACTACTTGTATGGCCCTAACTTTAGTTAAAGGGGTTATCCAGGTTCAGAGCTGAACCCGGACATACCCTTATTTTCATCCAGGCAGCCTCCCTGCGGCTAGCATCGGAGCATCTTATGCTCCGAAACGCTCCCTTGCCCTCCGCTAAATCGCGCAGGGCACAGGCTCTTTTGTTTATCATAAAACATTGCTGGGCGGAAACTTCTGCCCGGCAGTGTGTTTGGTGACGTCACCGGCTCTGATGGGCGGGCTTTAGCGCTGCCCTAGCCATTTTACTGGCTAGGGCAGCGCTAAATCCCGCCCATCAGTGCCGGTGACGTCACTGGGTTTCCTGGGAGCCCCATGGAGAGCCCCGGTACTTCATCGGATCTCCAAAAAATGCCTTTGCCCTGCACGATTTAATGCAAGTCAAAGAAGAGCATCATAGCATGATCTGCTCCGATGCTCGTCAGGGGGGCTGCCGTGGTTAAAATGGAGGTATGTCCGGGTTCAGCTTTGAACCCGGACAACCCCTTTAAGGATAGTATTTGGGGTTATTGGGGAGCACAGCGAGCAGCAGGATAACAATTTTGGGACTTGAGGTTGGGGGGTGGTAATAGAAAAGCGAGGAAGTTAAGATGTCTGTGTGTGTCAAACTGTGTAGAGATGAAGTGCCACTGAAAGAAGTTGTCCAGACCGAATGGAGTAGATGATGACAAAGAAGATCTACATCGGAGGAGACGTCACCTGGGAGGCACTGGATGTGAGAGGTATATGCTTCTGTATAGCAAGTACTGTAGAATTGAGTGTGCGGGAGGAGGGTCGACTTAGAGAATTGGGCCATATTCTTTGGAGCTTGGGCCCCGAATCTTTTGAGACCCTAGTAACACCCCTGACTGTACGTATGATGTAGCTAATTAATTTAGCTAAATTAGTCTCCATTGCAGACAAAGTAATGGAGCATCGTATTTTTTTTCTAAATGGGGAAGGGGTGATGCATATGTCTATGTTTAGTGGTTTGCCTATGGTTCTTTAATATATTGTTCAGAAATAATACATTTTAACACTTGAGGCAGAATAGTCAATTAATCTTAATTGGTGGCCAGACCAATACAATGCCGTACTTTGTGAGAATTTCACATAGCACAAACCTGGAATCAAAATGCTGTCTTGTACTTTCAATATAAATAGCAGAATGCCAGATGCAAGGCTTCTCAGTTGCCATAACAGAGCACTATAAAAACTGCTGATTTTTGCTTTCAGAAAATGTAAATTATCGATGCTAGACTTTTGAAGAAATATATGCATAAATGGAGATGTGGTTATGTATGTGTTTAGTGAGTTAAAGGGGTTATCTGACTGTTTCTAACTGATGAATTTAATGGGGATGATAGTCATGATGTCACTGGCCTAGGGTAATCAGCGAGGAGGCAGAAGCCAGCACCTGCCTCCTCAAACAGCTGATCGGCGGGGGTCCCGGGTAGTGATGGACAAACATCAAACCGCGCGTCCGCGGCGGGCCCCATTCACTTTAATGGCAGGCAAACCTGAAAAACCTTCAGGTCATATTTGCAGCCACCCACCAAATACTTACTAGAAGTGCACAAATAGTCCCACAACATGGACAGTAACATACCAGAGGGGGATCAATGGCAAAAATTCCCACAAAAAATATGGATTTTAATCAGGGGCCATTTTTATGCATCTTAAAGAAAAACTCTCAAGAATGTGCCCTGCTGGAGCCTAGAAATTTTTTATTTTAGGCTACGGGAGTACGGGCCCCCCACAATTGGGCATTCACCTGACAAAAAAGAAAAAGTGATTATGTGGCTGGAGGTATATTAGACGATCAGTGAATAATAATTTTACTGTAGTCCAGTGGAGTACAAGCCCCAAAAATTATGCATTCACCTGACAGAAAAGAATAAATGATTATGTGGCTGGAGGTATATTAGACGGTCATTGCGTAACAGTTTTACTGTAGGCCGGTGGAGTACAAGCCCAAACATTAGACATTCACTGGACAGAAAAGAACTAGTGATTATGTGGTTGTAGGTATATTAGGCGGTCAGTGGCTTACAATTTTACTGCAGGCCAGTGGAGTACAAGCCCAAACATTAGACATTCACTGGACAGAAAATAACTAGTGATTATATGGTTGTAGGTATATTAGGCGGCCAGTGGATAACAATTTTACTGTAGGCCAGTGGAGTACAGGCCCCAGAAATTATGAATTCACTGAACAGAAAAGAACAAGTGATCATGTGGATGGAGGGATATTAGGCGGCCAGTGGATAACAATTTTACTGAAGGCCAGTGGAGTAGAGGCCCCAAACATTAGGCATTCACCAGACAGAAAAGAGCAAGTGATTATGTGGCTGGAGGTATATTAAGCGGTCAGTGGATAACAATTTTACTGCAATCCAGTGGAGTACAGGCCCCAAACATTAGGTATTCACCGGACAGAAAAGAACAAGTGATTATGTGGTTGGAGGTATATTAGGCGGTCAGTAGATAACAATTTGACTGCAGGCCAGTGGAGTACAGGCCCCAAACATTTGGCATTCACCGGAAAGAAAAGAACTAGTGATTATGTGGTTGGAGGTATATTAGACGGTCAGTGTATAACAATTTTACCGTAGGCCAGTAGAGGCCCCAAAAATTAGGCATTCACCTGACAGAAAAGAACTTGTGATTATGTGGCTTGAGGAACAATAGGCAGTCACCGGCTAAAAATGTTACTGTAGACCAGTACAGGCCCCCCAAATTAGGCATTCATCTGACAGAAAAGCACAAGTGATTATGTGTCTGAAGTTACATTAGGCAGTCACTGGATAAAAATTTTACTGTAGGCCACTGGAGTAGAGGCCCCAAAAATTAGGCATTCACCTGACAGAAAAGGCCTTTTATGCCACTGTATATACATAAGACAAGGACTATTCTTTGTTCTGTGTGGTGGCGGATATGTGTGGTATGGCATGAGGAATTACACGTGGTTGAATTCCTCCGAGATCCATGCTTCATTCATTTTTAGAAATGTGAGGTAGTCCACACTGTCGTGAGCTAGGCGAGTGGGCTTATTGGTCATGATCCCCCACTGCTGCTCTGAGCGACAGGACACTTGACGAGGGGCAAGCCAAGAGTTCCATGGCAATTTGTGCCAGCTCTGGCCACAGGTCAAGCCTGCACACCCAGTAGTCCAGGGGTTCCTCGCTTCTTAGAGCATCCACATCGGCCATTAACCCATTGTAGTTGGACACCTGTCGATCTAGGCATCCCCTGAGGCTGGATCCGGAGGGCGGCTGTCTATGGGTTGGCTGCAAGAATGATCTCATATCTGAAGTAACCAGCACTTCTTCAAACTGCCCTCTTCTTGCAGGTGCGGTAGGATTGGTACCCTCACCTGTTTTGCTATTGGTGGAAATTCCTCTGCCAGCGCCCGTAACAGCAGAATGCAGCATCTCTCGCAGCAAGGCCTGAAAATGCTGCATTCTGGCAGCCCTCTGTGATGCTGGTAACATGTCTGCCATTTTGTGTTTGTACCGGGGGTCTAAGTAAGTTGCCACCGTGTACGGGTCCTTGCCCTTTATGCTTTTTCTAAGGGGGTCCCTCTTTAAACACTGGAGCATGAAGACCCCCATTTACGCAAAATTGGAAGCGATGAAGTGCCCTGGCTACTGCTCATCGCCCAGGAGAATGTCATCCTCTGTCTCCACCCCCCAGCCACTGACAACCCCAGTGATCCACGAAAAGCTTAAAGTCCTCCTCAAAGCCTGCTCTTCTTGCTCCTCCTCCTCCCCCCAGCCACCATCCTCCTCTGACTCCTCTTCAGACTGCTGCTGACTTGTCTCAGATGGAGTAGCCCCCTGGGAATTCATTCAGCATTGCGACTTCATCATCTTCGAGCTCCTGCTCCTCGACGGCTTGATCAATGACATGAGGCAATGCACGCTCCAGAAAGAAGGCGTAAGAACTGGCAGGTGGTGTTGCCGCTGAACATCAGCAAGGCAAGCCATGGCCCAGGGGTGTATCTATCAAGAGGCAAACAAGGCATTTGCCTAGGGCGGCACTTGCCAATGGGGCGGCAAAATGCCTTGTTTGCTTAGTGATAGTTACACAATATGCAAAATATATTTTTTTGCCCCTTGTCCGATCCGATCCTTCACTATGCGAGCGGCATCGTTGGCGCCGCATAGTGAAGGAGTTAAAAGACTAACTTCCTCCTCCTCCTGACTTCCTCCCGACCTCACCTGCCTTTTGCGTCTGCACGTTGCCGTTGTGACGTCACGCGGAGGTGGAGTCACGGGCCGGCAACGCTAGGGTGAGCCTTATCTCCTCCAAGTGCAGAACGGATCCTGCACCTTGAAAACTGAGGCCAGGCCCCCGCCAACAATGCACTGGTCGTTATTCACTTTTAAATACAGAAAGGAAGATGTTGAGCCTAAAGAGGAAGAGGTGGGGTTTACAGCGGAAGGGGTTTGGCCTTGACAGGAAGGGGTGGGCCAAATTTATATTAGTGGGGTGCCCGAGTTTAGTCTCGCCTAGGGCAGCACAAAACCAAGATACACCACTGCCATGGCCATGTAAGTTCTTTTAAAATGGCCAGAGATTTTCCTGGACTGCCGCAAGACGTTCTGGACCCTGGGGTATTTAGCAACAAATCACTGTACAACTAAGTTCAGGATGTGTGCTATGCACGGCACGTGTGTGATTTTGCCGTGTTTCAGCAGGCTCAGCAGATTGGTACCGTTGTCGCACACCACTTTACCAACTGTCAATTTGAGCGAGGTTAGCCACTGATCGGCCTGTGACCGCAGAGTTGAAAGGAGTGCAGGACCAGTGTGGCTCTTGGCTTCAAGGCACAACAGCCTCAGCACAGCATGGTAACTTCTCACCTGGCACGTCAAATAGGTTCTGGGGAGCTTGGGTGCAGCGAAAGAGGCTGTAGCAGTGGAAAAAGAGGAGTCAGCCGAGGAGGAGATGGAGGATGGTGTAGAAAGAGGAAAAGAGTTACATGCTTGAATGCCATCAGAAGGTTCACTCAGTGGGCAGTAAAAGTTATGTACCTTCCCTGCCCTTGTTTGCTAGACCATGTGTCTGTGGTTAGATGTATCTTGGCACCGATACTGTGTGCCAGAGATATATTCAATTGCCACTGAACGTGGCCATATAGCTCTGGGATGCCCTTCTGGGAGAAATATTTCCTTCCGAGGACCCGCCATTGCAGTGTGCCAATGGCCACAAATTTTCTAAAGGCCTCCAAATCCACCAGTTTATATGGCAGTAGTTGGTGGGCTAGCAGTTCCAACAAGTCAGCGGTTAGCCATTGGGCAAGAGGGTTACAGGGTTATCCGGCGTCATCAACTTTTTTGGGCCACGGAAGCCTACCTTCTGCCAGATGAACGCAAAGACAGCACGGTGGAAGTTGGAGTAGTGGACAAATGGGAGGAGAAGGAAAAGAGGCAGGACATGGAGTGTCGGGAATGTGGCTTTGTGGGTTCTGATGGTGTTGCTCCCACTGGGCTCGGTGATGGGGCGCCAGGTGCCTTTTTAAGGCGGTCGTCCCTAGGTGAGTGTTGGGCTTACCGCGACTTATGCGTTGACAGGACAGGCTGCAGATGGCAGCACTATTGTCAGCAGCTGACACGTTAAAAAAAGCCCACACTGAGGAGCCATGTGCTGGTGTCCTGGGAGCGCAAGATGTGACCTTGCATGGTGGATGGCTCGCTCCAGATACATTTGCAGTCAGCTTTTTGACTCCAGTGCACTGTGAGTTCTCCCTGCTTCTCCTCCTTCTCCTCCCTATCTGCTGCTCTGTCTCTCCCTCTGAAGTCCTCTCCTCTTCCTCTCTTGTGGGCAGTGCACCCACGTGACGTCCATCAACACGTCATAATCGTCACCTTCACCACCACTGACATTAGAAATCTCGGAGTAGGCAGCAACAGCGGGCACCACACTCCTTGGGCTGATCTGGGTGCTGTCGTCAGACTGCTGGGTGGTGGCCGTTGCTACCTACTCTTCCTCATCCGATGCCAAGAAAGGCTTTTTATCTGTAAAGTCTGGGAATGGATGGGAAAATAATTCCTCTGAGTATAGGGGATGTAGTGGTGGTGGTGTCTTTGGGGATGCACACAGCAGAGAGAGAGGAGGGTGCAGATACATATGATGAGGATGGTGCAGAAGCGGAAGGCTGAGTGAGCCACTCAACCAACTCTGGTGCGTCCTTTGACGTAATCGCATGCATCTTCTCCAACTTTCCACTTAGGCTCTGACCTGGTACACCTCTTCCTCTGCCTGTAATTTTCAAAATGACCTAGTGCCAAAGTCCCTAGAGAAGAGCAATATTTCTGGAATCAGTTATATCGTAGGCCTCAATCAGTATTTGGTGAAAGCCGGTATATCACACCCCTCAATCAGTATTTTGCTGAAGCAGGTATACAGAAACCCCTTAATCAGTCTTTTGTAGAAACAGGTATATAGAACCACATAATCAATATTTGGTGGGAGCAGGTATATCGCACCCCTCAATCAGTATTTTGTGGAAGCAGGTATATCAAACTCCTTATTCAGAATTTTATGGAAGCAGGTATATCCCACCCTTCAATCAGTATTTTCTGGAAACAGTTATATAGAACACCTGAATCAATATTTGGTGGAAGCAGGTATATCGCACCCCCAATCAGTATTTTTTGGAAGCAGGTATATCAAACTCCTTAATCTGTATTTTGTGGAAGCGGGTATATCGCACCCCTCAATCAGTATTTTGTGGAAGCAGGTATATTGCACCCCTCAATCTGTATTTTGTGGAAGCAGGTATATCGCACCCCTCAATCTGTATTTTGTGGAAACAGGTATATAAAACCCCTAAATCAGTATTTTGTGGAAGCAGGTACAAACCGGATTCCCAAAAAGTTGGGACACTAAACAAATTGTGAATAAAAACTGAATGCAATGATGTGGAGATGGCAAATGTCAATATTTTATTTGTAATAGAACGTAGATGACAGATCAAACGTTTAATCCGAGTAAATGTATCATTTTAAAGGAAAAATACGTTGATTCAAATTTTCACGGTGTCAACAAATCCCCAAAAAGTTCGGACAAGTAGCAATAAGAGGCTGGAAAAAGTAAATTTGAGCATAACGAAGAGCTGGAAGACCAATTAATACTAATTAGGTCAATTGGCAACATGATTGGGTATAAAAAGAGCTTCTCAGAGTGGCAGTGTCTCTCAGAAGCCAAGATGGGTAGAGGATCACCAATTCCCACAATGTTGCACAGAAAGATAGTGGAGCAATATCAGAAAGGTGTTACCCAGTGAAAAATTGCAAAGACTTTGCATCTATCATCATCAACTGTGCATAACATCATCCAAAGATTCAGAGAATCTGGAACAATCTCTGTGCGTAAGGGTCAAGGCTGTAAAACCATACTGGATGCCCGTGATCTCCGGGCCCTTAAACGACACTGCACCACAAACAGGAATGCTACTGTAAAGGAAATCACAGAATGGGCTCAGGAATACTTCCAGAAACCATTGTCAGTGAACACAATCCACCGTGCCATCCGCCGTTGCCAGCTGAAACTCTACAGTGCAAAGAAGAAGCCATTTCTAAGCAAGATCCACAAGCTCAGGCATTTTCACTGGGCCAGGGATCATTTAAAATGGAGTGTGGAAAAATGGAAGACTGTTCTGTGGTCAGACGAGTCACGATTCGAAGTTCTTTTTGGAAATCTGGGACGCCATGTCATCCGGACCAAAGAGGACAAGGACAACCCAAGTTGTTATCAACGCTCAGTTCAGAAGCCTGCATCTCTGATGGTATGGGGTTGCATGAGTGCGTGTGGCATGGGCAGCTTGCATGTCTGGAAAGGCACCATCAATGCAGAAAAATATATTCAGGTTCTAGAACAACATATGCTCCCATCCAGACGTCATCTCTTTCAGGGAAGACCCTGCATTTTTCAACAAGATAATGCCAGACCACATTCTGCATCAATCGCAACATCATGGCTGCGTAGGAGAAGGATCCGGGTACTGAAATGGCCAGTCTGCAGTCCAGATCTTTCACCTATAGAGGACATTTGGCGCATCATAAAGAGGAAGGTGCAACAAAGAAGGCCCAAGACGATTGAACAGTTAGAGGCCTGTATTAGACAAGAATGGGAGAGCATTCCTATTTCTAAACTTGAGAAACTGGTCTCCTCGGTTCCCTATTTTTCCCTTAAAATGGTACATTTTCTCAGTTTAACATTTTGTTCCGTGATTTATGTTCTATTCTGAATAAAATATTAGAAGTTGGCACCTTCACATCATTGCATTCAGTTTTTATTCACGATTTGTATAGTGTCCCAACTTTTTGGGAATCCGGTTTGTATATCGCACCCCTCAATCAGTATTTTGTGGAAACAGGTATATAGAACCCCTGAATTAATATTTTGTGGAAGCAGGTATATCGCACACCTCAATCAGTATTTTGTGGAAGCAGGTATATCAAACCCCTTAATCAGTATTTTGTGGAAGCAGGTATATAGCACCCCCAATCTGCATTTTGTGGAAGCAGGTATATCAAACCCCTTAATCAGTATTTTGTGGAAGAAGGTATATCGCAGCCTTCAATGAGTATTTTGTGGAAGCTTGTGTATCGCAGGCCTTAATCAATATTTGGTGGAAGCAGGAATACCGCCCCCCTCAATCAGTATTTTGTGGAAGCAGTTATATAGAACCCTTTAATCAGTATCTTGTAGAAGCAGGTATATACCACCCCTCAATCAGTATTTTGTGGAAGCAGGTATATCAAACCACTTAATCAGTATTTTGTGGAAGCAGTTATATTGCATCCCTCAATCTGTATTTTGTGCAATCATACATATTAAACCCCTCAATTAGTATTTTGTGGAAGCAGGTATATAAAACCCCTTAATCAGTATTTTGTGGAAACAGGTATATAGAGCACCTAACTCAACATTTGGCAAAAGCAGCTATATCGCACCCCTAAATTTGTATTTTGTGGGAGCAGGTATATCAAACCCCTTAATCATTATTTTGTGGAAGCATGTATATCGCACCCCTAAATCTGTATTTTATGGAAGCAGGTATATCAAATCCCTTTAATCAGTATTTTGTAGAAGCAGGTATATCGCACCCCTCAATCAGTATTTTGTGGAAACAGATATATCAAACCTCTTAATCAGTATTTTGTGGAAGCAGGTATATTGCACTTCTAATCAGTATTTTGTGGAAGCAGGTATATCACACCCCTCAATCTGTATTTTGTGGAAGCAGGTGTATCCCACCCCTCAATCAGTATTTTGTGGAAACAGGTATATATAACCCCTGAATCAATCTTTTGTGGAAGCAGGTATATCACACACCTTAATCAGTATTTTGTGGAAGCAGGTATATCAAACCCCTCAATTAGTATTTTGTGGAAGAAGGTATATCGCAGCCTTCAATGAGTATTTTGTGGAAGCTGGTGTATCGCAGGCCTTAATCAATATTTGGTGGAAGCAGGAATACCGCACCCCTCAATCAGTATTTTGTGGAAGCAGTTATATAGAACCCTTTAATCAGTATCTTGTAGAAGCAGGTATATACCACCCCTCAATCAGTATTTTGTGGAAGCAGGTATATCAAACCACTTAATCAGTATTTTGTGGAAGCAGTTATATTGCATCCCTCAATCTGTATTTTGTGCAATCATACATATTAAACCCCTCAATTAGTATTTTGTGGAAGCAGGTATATAAAACCCCTTAATCAGTATTTTGTAGAAGCAGGTATATTGCACTACTCAATCAGTATTTTGTGGAAACAGGTATATAGAGCACCTAACTCAATATTTGGCAAAAGCAGGTATATCGCACCCCTAAATCTGTATTTTGTGGGAGCAGGTATATCAAACCCATTAATCATTATTTTGTGGAAGCATGTATATCGCACCCCTAAATCTGTATTTTATGGAAGCAGGTATATCAAATCCCTTTAATCAGTATTTTGTAGAAGCAGGTATATCGCACCCCTCAATCAGTATTTTGTGGAAACAGAGATATCAAACCTCTTAATCAGTATTTTGTGGAAGCAGGTATATTGCACTTCTAATCTGTATTTTGTGGAAGCAGGTATATCGCACCCCTCAATCTGTATTTTGTGGAAGCAGGTATATCCCACCCCTCAATCAGTATTTTGTGGAAACAGGTATATATAACCCCTGAATCAATCTTTTGTGGAAGCGGGTATATCGCACACCTTAATCAGTATTTTGTGGAAGCAGGTATATCAAACCCCTCAATTAGTATTTTGTGGAAGCAGGTATATTGCACCCCTCAATCATTTTTTGTGGAAACACGTATATCAAACCCTTTTATCAGAATTTTATGGAAGAAGGTATATAGCACCCCTGAATCAGCATTTTGTGGAAGCAGGTATATCAAACCCCTTAATCAGTATTTTGTGTTAGAAGGTATATCGCACTCCTTAATGAGTATTTTGTGGAAGCTGGTGTATCGCAGGCCTCAATCAATATTTGGTGGAAGCATGTATACCGCACCCCTCAATCAGTATTCAGTATTTTGTGAAAGCAGTTATATAGAACCCCTTAATTTGTATCTTGTAGTGGCAGGTATAGCCCACTCCTCAATCAGTATTTTGTGGAAACAAGTGTATAGAACACCTGAATCAATATTTGGTGAAAGCAGGTATATTGCACCCCTTAATTAGTTTTTTGTAGAAGCAGGTATATTGCATCCCTCAATCAGTATTTGTGGAAGCAGGTATATCACACCCCTAAATCTGTATTTTGTAAAAACTAGTATACTATCTACTATCTGCCCAAAGTTCATAAAAATGTTATGGACCCCCCCTTCCCCTAGTCCTATTGTATCTGGGATCAATTCCTTGACTAGCCAGCTAACTGAATATGTAGATTTTTTTCCTGCAAAATTATGTGAGCAAAACCCTGTCTTATCTTAAAGATACAGGAGATGTGTTAAAACTTATAAAGGGTTTGGGCCAATATACAGAACATATGATACTGGCCACTGTAGATGTTGCATCTCTGTATACTGTTGACCCCAAAGAAAAGGGTATGAATGCTATTAAAGACTGTCTCGATAAAGATCAAGAAATGACAATTGAACAGGGGACATTTATATTAGAATATTTTGAATTTTGTTTATGTCACATATTTTTTTGTTTGATTGCTTGTACTTGCAGTGCACCGGTACGGCGATGGGGGTGAATTTCGCCCCCAGTTTTCGCCATTCTATCTATGGCTTCATGGGAAGAGGAATTTATAAAACCAAAATTGGGTAAGAAAGATAGAAAAGGAGAATTGATTATGTGGAAAAGATATTGATGATTACCTGCTGATATGGAAAGGAGATTGCAAGGGACTAGAATAATTTTTGTGTTATATCAATACGAACGAATGGAACTTGCGGTTTACAGGAAATGTGAGCCACAATTGTGTTGATTTTGTGGATTTTACCATTTTTGTTCATGGAGTGAGATTAAAAACAAAAACATATTTTAAACCTACAGACACAAATGCATATATTTCCACGACCAGTTGTCATTGCAAACCCTGGATTAAGAATATCCCTAAGGGACAGTTTAAGAGAGTATATAGAAAATGCACTAATTTGCATGACTATGAGGAACAGAGTAGCATGATAAAAAACAAGTTTTGGAAAAAGGCTATAAGAAGGAAGAACTAGAGAGAGTTTCACAGAAGGTGGCTGATGAAAGTGTTAATTTGGAACAGGGTAAGATGCAGTAAATGAATAGAAGGAAGAAGGAAGAAAAATACTTTCGCTTGAGTTTTATTACACAATTCAACAATAATGCATGGCAAATAAAGGAAGCTGTGAGAAAGAATTGTTCTGTCCTTAAAAATGACCCCATATTAGGAGATATTATCCCCAAAAATCCTATAGTTATTTTCAAAAAAGCACCTAATCTAAAGAATAAACTTGTACATAGTTTTATATTCACACAATCTGGTAAAACTAATAAACATAGTTTCACATGGTGTGGTTTTTGCTTACCATGTAAGAATCGTTTGAAAGAAAATAAACAGTGCAAAAAAGAGACTGCGGTTTCTAGGAGCAACGGTACCACTCATAAAATAATGGGAAAACTTGTGATCATATGGGTAGAGTTGAGCGAACACCTGGATGTTCGGGTTCGAGAAGTTCGGCCGAACATCCCGGAAATGTTCGGGTTCGGGATCCGAACCCGATCCGAACTTCGTCCCGAACCCGAACCCCATTGGAGTCAATGGGGACCCGAACTTTTCGGCACTAAAATGGCTGTAAAACAGCCCAGGAAAGAGCTAGAGGGCTGCAAAAGGCAGCAACATGTAGGTAAATCCCCTGCAAACAAATGTGGATAGGGAAATGAATTAAAATAAAAATTAAATAAATAAAAATTAACCAAAATCAATTGGAGAGAGGTTCCATAGCAGAGAATCTGGCTTCCCGTCACCCACCACTGGAACAGTCCATTCTCAGATATTTAGGCCCCGGCACCCAGGCAGAGGAGAGAGGTCCCGTAACAGAGAATCTGTCTTCATGTCAGCAGAGAATTAGTCTGCATGTCATAGCAGAGAATGAGGCTTCACGTCAGCCACCACTGCAACAGTCCATTGGCATATATTTAGGCCCAGCACCCAGGCAGAGGAGGGAGGTCCCGTAACAGAGAATCTGTCTTCATGTCAGCAGAGAATTAGTCTGCATGTCATAGCAGAGAATGAGGCTTCACGTCAGCCACCACTGCAACAGTCCATTGGCATATATTTAGGCCCAGCACACACACAGGCAGAGGAGAGAGGTCCCGTAACAGAGAATCTGGCTTCATGTCAGCAGAGAATCAGTCTGCATGTCATAGCAGAGAATGAGGCTTCACGTCAGCCACCACTGCAACAGTCCATTGGCATATATTTAGGCCCAGCACACACACAGGCAGAGGAGAGAGGTCCCGTAACAGAGAATCTGGCTTCATGTCAGCAGAGAATCAGTCTGCATGTCATAGCAGAGAATGAGGCTTCACGTCAGCCACCACTGCAACAGTCCATTGGCATATATTTAGGCCCAGCACACACACAGGCAGAGGAGAGAGGTCCCGTAACAGAGAATCTGTCTTCATGTCAGCAGAGAATTAGTCTGCATGTCATAGCAGAGAATGAGGCTTCACGTCAGCCACCACTGCAACAGTCCATTGGCATATATTTAGGCCCAGCACACACACAGGCAGAGGAGAGAGGTCCCGTAACAGAGAATCTGGCTTCATGTCAGCAGAGAATCAGTCTGCATGTCATAGCAGAGAATGAGGCTTCACGTCAGCCACCACTGCAACAGTCCATTGGCATATATTTAGGCCCAGCACACACACAGGCAGAGGAGAGAGGTCCCGTAACAGAGAATCTGGCTTCATGTCAGCAGAGAATCAGTCTGCATGTCATAGCAGAGAATGAGGCTTCACGTCAGCCACCACTGCAACAGTCCATTGGCATATATTTAGGCCCAGCACACACACAGGCAGAGGAGAGAGGTCCCGTAACAGAGAATCTGTCTTCATGTCAGCAGAGAATCAGTCTGCATGTCATAGCAGAGAATGAGGCTTCACGTCAGCCACCACTGCAACAGTCCATTGGCATATATTTAGGCCCATCACCCAGGCAGAGGAGGGAGGTCCCGTAACAGAGAATCTGTCTTCATGTCAGCAGAGAATTAGTCTGCATGTCATAGCAGAGAATGAGGCTTCACGTCAGCCACCACTGCAACAGTCCATTGGCATATATTTAGGCCCAGAACCCAGGCAGAGGAGGGAGGTCCCGTAACAGAGAATCTGTCTTCATGTCAGCAGAGAATTAGTCTGCATGTCATAGCAGAGAATGAGGCTTCACGTCAGCCACCACTGCAACAGTCCATTGGCATATATTTAGGCCCAGCACACACACAGGCAGAGGAGAGAGGTCCCGTAACAGAGAATCTGGCTTCATGTCAGCAGAGAATCAGTCTGCATGTCATAGCAGAGAATGAGGCTTCACGTCAGCCACCACTGCAACAGTCCATTGGCATATATTTAGGCCCAGCACACACACAGGCAGAGGAGAGAGGTCCCGTAACAGAGGATCTGGCTTCATGTCAGCAGAGAATCAGTCTGCATGTCATAGCAGAGAATCAGGCTTCACGTCAGCCACCACTGCAACAGTCCATTGTCATAAATTTAGGCCCAGCACCCAGGCAGAGGAGAGAGGTCCCGTAACAGACAATCTGGCTTCATGTCAGCAGAGAATTAGTCTGCATGTCATAGCAGAGAATGAGGCTTCACGTCAGCCACCACTGCAACAGTCCATTGGCATATATTTAGGCCTAGCACACAGGCAGAGGAGAGAGGTCCCGTAACAGACAATCTGGCTTCATGTCAGCAGAGAATCAGTCTGCATGTCATAGCAGAGAATGAGGCTTCACGTCACCCACCACTGCAACAGTCCATTGGCATATATTTAGGCCTAGCACACAGGCAGAGCAGAGAGGTCCCGTAACAGACAATCTGGCTTCATGACAGCAGAGAATCAGTCTGCATGTCATAGCAGAGAATGAGGCTTCACGTCACCCACCACTGCAACAGTCCATTGGCATATATTTAGGCCTAGCACACAGGCAGAGCAGAGAGGTCCCGTAACAGACGATCTGGCTTCATGTCAGCAGAGAATCAGTCTGCATGTCATAGCAGAGAATGAGGCTTCACGTCAGCCACCACTGCAACAGTCCATTGGCATATATTTAGGCCTAGCACACAGGCAGAGGAGAGAGGTCCCGTAACAGACAATCTGGCTTCATGTCAGCAGAGAATCAGTCTGCATGTCATAGCAGAGAATGAGGCTTCACGTCACCCACCACTGCAACAGTCCATTGGCATATATTTAGGCCTAGCACACAGGCAGAGCAGAGAGGTCCCGTAACAGACAATCTGGCTTCATGACAGCAGAGAATCAGTCTGCATGTCATAGCAGAGAATGAGGCTTCACGTCACCCACCACTGCAACAGTCCATTGGCATATATTTAGGCCTAGCACACAGGCAGAGCAGAGAGGTCCCGTAACAGACGATCTGGCTTCATGTCAGCAGAGAATCAGTCTGCATGTCATAGCAGAGAATGAGGCTTCACGTCACCCACCACTGCAACAGTCCATTGGCATATATTTAGGCCTAGCACACAGGCAGAGCAGAGAGGTCCCGTAACAGACAATCTGGCTTCATGTCAGCAGAGAATCAGTCTGCATGTCATAGCAGAGAATCAGGCTTCACGTCAGCCACCACTGCAACAGTCCATTGTCATAAATTTAGGCCCAGCACCCAGGCAGAGGAGAGAGGTCCCGTAACAGACAATCTGGCTTCATGTCAGCAGAGAATTAGTCTGCATGTCATAGCAGAGAATCAGGCTTCATGTCAGCCACCACTGCAACAGTCCATTGGCATATATTTAGGCCTAGCACACAGGCAGAGGAGAGGTTCATTCAACTTTGGGTAGCCTCGCAATATAATGGTAAAATGAAAATAAAAATAGGATTGAATGAGGAAGTGCCCTGGAGTCCAATAATATATGGTTATGGGGAGGTAGTTAATGTCTAATCTGGACAAGGGACGGACAGGTCCTGTGGGATCCATGCCTGGTTCATTTTTATGAACGTCAGCTTGTCCACATTGGCTGTAGACAGGCGGCTGCGTTTGTCTGTAATGACGCCCCCTGCCGTGCTGAATACACGTTCAGACAAAACGCTGGCTGCCGGGCAGGCCAGCACCTCCAAGGCATAAAAGGCTAGCTCTGGCCACGTGGACAATTTAGAGACCCAGAAGTTGAATGGGGCCGAACCATCAGTCAGTACGTGGATTGGTGTGCACACGTACTGTTCCACCATGTTAGTGAAATGTTGCCTCCTGCTAACACGTTGCGTATCAGGTGGTGGTGCAGTTAGCTGTGGCGTGTTGACAAAAGTTTTCCACATCTCTGCCATGCTAACCCTGCCCTCAGAGGAGCTGGCCGTGACACAGCTGCCTTGGCGACCTCTTGCTCCTCCTCTGCCTTGGCCTTGGGCTTCCACTTGTTCCCCTGTGACATTTGGGAATGCTCTCAGTAGCGCGTCTACCAACGTGCGCTTGTACTCGCGCATCTTCCTATCACGCTCCAGTGCAGGAAGTAAGGTGGGCACATTGTCTTTGTAGCGTGGATCCAGCAGGGTGGCAACCCAGTAGTCCGCACAGGTTAAAATGTGGGCAACTCTGCTGTCGTTGCGCAGGCACTGCAGCATGTAGTCGCTCATGTGTGCCAGGCTGCCCAGGGGTAAGGACAAGCTGTCCTCTGTGGGAGGCGTATCGTCATCGTCCTGCCTTTCCCCCCAGCCACGCACCAGTGATGGACCCGAGCTGCGTTGGGTGCCACCCCGCTGTGACCATGCTTCATCCTCATCCTCCTCCACCTCCTCCTCATCCTCGTCCTCCTCGTCCTCCAGTAGTGGGCCCTGGCTGGCCACATTTGTACCTGGCCTCTGCTGTTGCCAAAAACCTCCCTCTGAGTCACTTCGAAGAGACTGGCCTGAAAGTGCTAAAAATGACCCCTCTTCCTCCTCCTCCTCCTCCTCCTCCTGGGCCACCTCCTCTTCCATCATCGCCCTAAGTGTTTTCTCAAGGAGACATAGAAGTGGTATTGTAACGCTGATAACGGTGTCATCGCCACTGGCCATGTTGGTGGAGTACTCGAAACAGCGCAACAGGGCACACAGGTCTCGCATGGAGGCCCAGTCATTGGTGGTGAAGTGGTGCTGTTCTGTAGTGCGACTGACCCGTGCGTGCTGCAGCTGAAACTCCACTATGGCCTGCTGCTGCTCGCACAGTCTGTCCAGCATGTGCAAGGTGGAGTTCCACCTGGTGGGCACGTCGCATATGAGGCGGTGAGCGGGAAGGCCGAAGTTACGCTGTAGCGCAGACAGGCGAGCAGCAGCAGGATGTGAACGCCGGAAGCGCGAACAGACGGCCCGCACTTTATGCAGCAGCTCTGACATGTCGGGGTAGTTGTGAATGAACTTCTGCACCACCAAATTCAGCACATGCGCCAAGCAAGGGATGTGCGTCAAATTGGCTAGTCCCAGAGCTGCAACGAGATTTCGCCCATTATCACACACCACCAGGCCGGGCTTGAGGCTCACCGGCAGCAACCACTCGTCGGTCTGTTGTTCAATACCCCGCCACAACTCCTGTGCGGTGTGGGGCCTGTCCCCCAAACATATGAGTTTCAGAATGGCCTGCTGACGTTTACCCCGGGCTGTGCTGAAGTTGGTGGTGAAGGTGTGTGGCTGACTGGATGAGCAGGTGGAAGAAGAGGAGGAGGAAGCCGAGAAGGAGGAGGTGGCAACAGGAGGCAAAGAATGTTGCCCTGCGATCCTTGGCGGCGGAAGGACGTGCGCCAAACAGCTCTCCGCCTGGGGCCCAGCTGCCACTACATTTACCCAGTGTGCAGTTAGGGAGATATAGCGTCCCTGGCCGTGCTTACTGGTCCACGTATCTGTGGTTAGGTGGACCTTGCTACAGATGGCGTTGCGCAGTGCACACTTGATTTTATCGGATACTTGGTTGTGCAGGGAAGGCACGGCTCTCTTGGAGAAGTAGTGCCGGCTGGGAACAACATACTGTGGGACAGCAAGCGACATGAGCTGTTTGAAGCTGTCTGTGTCCACCAGCCTAAATGACAGCATTTCATAGGCCAGTAGTTTAGAAATGCTGGCATTCAGGGCCAGGGATCGAGGGTGGCTAGGTGGGAATTTACGCTTTCTATCAAATGTTTGTGAGATGGAGAGCTGAACGCTGGCGTGTGACATGGTTGAGACGCTTGGTGACGGAGGTGGTGGTGGTGGTGTTGGTGGTACATCCCCTGTTTGCTGGGCGGCAGGTGCCAACGTTCCTCCAGAGGCGGAGGAAGAGGCCGAGGCGGCAGCAGCAGAATAGGCCGAGGCGGCAGCAGCAGAAGAGGTAGCAGGGGGAGCCTGAGTGACTTCCTTGGTTTTAAGGTGTTTACTCCACTGCAGTTCATGCTTTGCATGCAGGTGCCTGGTCATGCAGGTTGTGCTCAGGTTCAGAACGTTAATGCCTCGCTTCAGGCTCTGATGGCACAGCGTGCAAACCACTCGGGTCTTGTCGTCAGCACATTGTTTGAAGAAGTGCCATGCCAGGGAACTCCTTGAAGCTGCCTTTGGGGTGCTCGGTCCCAGATGGCGGCGGTCAGTAGCAGGCGGAGTCTCTTGGCGGCGGGTGTTCTGCTTTTGCCCACTGCTCCCTCTTTTGCTACGCTGTTGGCTCGGTCTCACCACTGCCTCTTCCTCCGAACTGTGAAAGTCAGTGGCACGACCTTCATTCCATGTGGGGTCTAGGACCTCATCGTCCCCTGCATCGTCTTCCACCCAGTCTTGATCCCTGACCTCCTGTTCAGTCTGCACACTGCAGAAAGACGCAGCAGTTGGCACCTGTGTTTCGTCATCATCAGAGACATGCTGAGGTGGTATTCCCATGTCCTCATCATCAGGAAACATAAGTGGTTGTGCGTCAGTGCATTCTATGTCTTTCACCGCTGGGGAAGGGCTAGGTGGATGCCCTTGGGAAACCCTGCCAGCGGAGTCTTCAAACAGCATAAGAGACTGCTGCATAACTTGAGGCTGAGACAGTTTCCCTGGTATGCATGGGGGTGATGTGACAGACTGATGGGGTTGGTTTTCAGGCGCCATCTGTGCGCTTTCTGCAGAAGACTGGGTGGGAGATAATGTGAACGTGCTGGATCCACTGTCGGCCACCCAATTGACTAATGCCTGTACCTGCTCAGGCCTTACCATCCTTAGAACGGCATTGGGCCCCACCATATATCGCTGTAAATTCTGGCGGCTACTGGGACCTGAGGTAGTTGGTACACTAGGACGTGTGGATGTGGCAGAACGGCCACGTCCTCTCCCAGCACCAGAGGGTCCACTAACACCACCACGACCATGTCCACGTCCGCGTCCCTTACTAGATGTTTTTCTCATTGTTATGGTTCACCACAACAACAAATATATTATTTGGCCCAATGTATTGTATTCAAATTCAGCGGGATATAAATTTGAGGCCCCAGTATTTAGGCGCTGGGTGACCGGTATGGATTTAGTGACAGAATTAGACTTGGAAATGCACAGAAGCGTGTGTGTGTGAAGTTATTCTGAATGACCCAATGTGCACCTTGAATATTCTATACCCTTTTAGGGATAGATTTCAAATAGCTCTGATATAGCAGAAACCACTAAATTATGAAATTGCTAAATTGGGAATTGTATTTCAACCCAGAACAAAAAATGTGCTTTGACGGACACTAAATAACTTTCCCAGCCACAACAGGACAGCGTTGGGTAACGAGAGATTTAGCAGGATATAAATTTGAGGCCTAGTATTTAGGCGCTGGGTGACCGGTATGGATTTAGTGACAGAATTAGACTTGGAAATGCACAGAAGCGTGTGTGTGTGAAGTTATTCTGAATGACCCAATGTGCACCTTGAATATTATATACCCTTTTAGGGATAGATTTCAAATAGCTCTGATATAGCAGAAACCACTAAATTATGAAATTGCTAAATTGGGAATTGTATTTCAACCCAGAACAAAAAATGTGCTTTGACGGACACTAAATAACTTTCCCAGCCACAACAGGACAGCGTTAACGAGAGATTTAGCAGGATATAAATTTGAGGCCTAGTATTTAGGCGCTGGGTGACAGGTATGGGTTTAGTGACAGAATTAGACTTAGAAATACACAGTAGCGGGTGTGTGTGAAGTTATTCTGAATGACCCAATGTGCACCTTGAATATTATATACCCTTTTAGGGATAGATTTCAAATAGCTCTGATAAGGCAGAAACCACTAAATTATGAAATTGCTAAATTGGGAATTGTATTTCAACCCAGAACAAAAAATGTGCTTTGACGGACACTAAATAACTTTCCCAGCCACAACAGGACAGCGTTAACGAGAGATTTAGCAGGATATAAATTTGAGGCCTAGTATTTAGGCGCTGGGTGACAGGTATGGGTTTAGTGACAGAATTAGACTTAGAAATACACAGTAGCGGGTGTGTGTGAAGTTATTCTGAATGACCCAATGTGCACCTTGAATATTATATACCCTTTTAGGGATAGATTTCAAATAGCTCTGATATAGCAGAAACCACTAAATTATGAAATTGCTAAATTGGGAATTGTATTTCAACCCAGAACAAAAAATGTGCTTTGACGGACACTAAATAACTTTCCCAGCCACAACAGGACAGCGTTAACGAGAGATTTAGCAGGATATAAATTTGAGGCCTAGTATTTAGGCGCTGGGTGACAGGTATGGGTTTAGTGACAGAATTAGACTTGGAAATGCACAGTAGCGGGTGTGTGTGAAGTTATTCTGAATGACCCAATGTGCACCATGAATATTATATACCCTTTTAGGGATAGATTTCAAATAGCTCTGATATAGCAGAAACCACTAAATTATGAAATTGCTAAATTGGGAATTGTATTTCAACCCAGAACAAGAAATGTGCTTGAACGGACACTAAATAACTCGCCCAGCTACAGCACTAAGGACAGATTTAGCTGGATATAAATTTGAGGCCTAGTATTTAGGCGCTGGGTGACAGGTATGGGTTTAGTGACAGAATTAGACTTGGAAATGCACAGTAGCGGGTGTGTGAAGTTATTCTGAATGTCCCTATGTGCACCTTCAATATGATCTACCCTTTTAGGGATAGATTTCAAATAGCTCTGATATAGCAGAAACCACTAAATTATGAAATTGCTAAATTGGGAATTGTATTTCAACCCAGAACAAGAAATGTGCTTGAACGGACACTAAATAACTCGCCCAGCTACAGCACTAAGGACAGATTTAGCTGGATATAAATTTGAGGCCTAGTATTTAGGCGCTGGGTGACAGGTATGGGTTTAGTGACAGAATTAGACTTGGAAATACACAGTAGCGGGTGTGTGTGAAGTTATTCTGAATGACCCAATGTGCACCTTGAATATTATATACCCTTTTAGGGATAGATTTCAAATAGCTCTGATATAGCAGAAACCACTAAATTATGAAATTGCTAAATTGGGAATTGTATTTCAACCCAGAACAAGAAATGTGCTTGAACGGACACTAAATAACTCGCCCAGCTACAGCACTAAGGACAGATTTAGCTGGATATAAATTTGAGGCCTAGTATTTAGGCGCTGGGTGACAGGTATGGGTTTAGTGACAGAATTAGACTTGGAAATGCACAGTAGCGGGTGTGTGAAGTTATTCTGAATGTCCCTATGTGCACCTTCAATATGATCTACCCTTTTAGGGATAGATTTCAAATAGCTCTGATATAGCAGAAACCACTAAATTATGAAATTGCTAAATTGGGAATTGTATTTCAACCCAGAACAAGAAATGTGCTTGAACGGACACTAAATAACTCGCCCAGCTACAGCACTAAGGACAGATTTAGCTGGATATAAATTTGAGGCCTAGTATTTAGGCGCTGGGTGACAGGTATGGGTTTAGTGACAGAATTAGACTTGGAAATGCACAGTAGCGGGTGTGTGAAGTTATTCTGAATGTCCCTATGTGCACCTTCAATATGATCTACCCTTTTAGGGATAGATTTCAAATAGCTCTGATATAGCAGAAACCACTAAATTATGAAATTGCTAAATTGGGAATTGTATTTCAACCCAGAACAAGAAATGTGCTTGAACGGACACTAAATAACTCGCCCAGCTACAGCACTAAGGATAGATTTAGCTGGATATAAATTTGAGGCCTAGTATTTAGGCGCTGGGTGACAGGTATGGGTTTAGTGACAGAATTAGACTTGGAAATACACAGTAGCGGGTGTGTGTGAAGTTATTCTGAATGACCCAATGTGCACCTTGAATATTATATACCCTTTTAGGGATAGATTTCAAATAGCTCTGATATAGCAGAAACCACTAAATTATGAAATTGCTAAATTGGGAATTGTATTTCAACCCAGAACAAAAAATGTGCTTGAACGGACACTAAATAACTCGCCCAGCTACAGCACTAAGGACAGATTTAGCTGGATATAAATTTGAGGCCTAGTATTTAGGCGCTGGGTGACAGGTATGGGTTTAGTGACAGAATTAGACTTGGAAATGCACAGTAGCGGGTGTGTGAAGTTATTCTGAATGTCCCTATGTGCACCTTCAATATGATCTACCCTTTTAGGGATAGATTTCAAATAGCTCTGATATAGCAGAAACCACTAAATTATGAAATTGCTAAATTGGGAATTGTATTTCAACCCAGAACAAGAAATGTGCTTGAACGGACACTAAATAACTCGCCCAGCTACAGCACTAAGGACAGATTTAGCTGGATATAAATTTGAGGCCTAGTATTTAGGCGCTGGGTGACAGGTATGGGTTTAGTGACAGAATTAGACTTGGAAATGCACAGTAGCGGGTGTGTGAAGTTATTCTGAATGTCCCTATGTGCACCTTCAATATGATCTACCCTTTTAGGGATAGATTTCAAATAGCTCTGATATAGCAGAAACCACTAAATTATGAAATTGCTAAATTGGGAATTGTATTTCAACCCAGAACAAGAAATGTGCTTGAACGGACACTAAATAACTCGCCCAGCTACAGCACTAACGACAGATTTAGCTGGATATGAATTTGAGGCCTAGTATTTAGGCGCTGGGTGACAGGTATGGGTTTAGTGACAGAATTAGACTTGGAAATGCACAGTAGCGGGTGTGTGAAGTTATTCTGAATGACCCTATGTGCACCTTGAATATTATATACCCTTTTAGGGATAGATTTCAAATAGCTCTGATACAGCAGAAACCACTAAATTTTTAAATTGCTAAATTGGGAATTGTATTTCAACCCAGAACAAAAAATGTGCTTTGACGGACACTAAATAACTTTCCCAGCCACAACAGGACAGCGGTAACGAGAGATTTAGCGGGATATAAATTTGAGGCCTAGTATTTAGGCGCTGGGTGACCGGTATGGATTTAGTGACAGAATTAGACTGGGATATGGCCAAAAAATAACCACACTATTGCTGGTTAAATGCACTTGGTGATGGGCGCAGCTTGCCCCTGATGTAGTATATGGCCAAAAAATGAACAGACTATTGCTGGTTAAATGCACTTGGTGTCACAGCTTGACCAACCACACTACTGAGGGTTAAATGCACTTGGTGACGGGCGCAGCTTGCCCCTGATGTAGTATATGGCCAAAAAATGAACAGACTATTGCTGGTTAAATGCACTTGGTGACGGGCGCAGCTTGCCCCTGATGTAGTATATGGCCAAAAAATAAACAGACTATTGCTGGTTAAATGCACTTGGTGACGGGCGCAGCTTGCCCCTGATGTAGTATATGGCCAAAAAATAAACAGACTATTGCTGGTTAAATGCACTTGGTGTGACAGCTTCACCCTGATGTAGGCTTTAGCCAAAAAACAACCACACCATTGAGGGTTAAATGCACTTGGTCGCAGCTTGTGCTGGCGCACCACAAGACACAAAATGGCCGCCGATCACCCCAGAAAAATGTGACTGACAAACGGTCTGGGCAGCCTAAAAACAGTGAGCAATTGAGGATCAGCAGCTCAATGATCCACAGCTGCAGATCGATCAGTTAATCAAGTCCTTTGGAGGAGTTAATCTGCCTAATCTCGCCCTACTGTCGCAGCCGCAACCTCTCCCTACGCTAATCAGAGCAGAGTGACGGGCGGCGCTATGTGACTCCAGCTTAAATAGAGGCTGGGTCACATGGTGCTCTGGCCAATCACAGCCATGCCAATAGTAGGCATGGCTGTGATGGCCTCTTGGGGCAAGTAGTATGACGCTTGTTGATTGGCTGCTTTGCAGCCTTTCAAAAAGCGCCAAGAAAGCGTCACAAAAGCGCGAAGAAAGCGACGAACACCGAACCCGAACCCGGACTTTTACGAAAATGTCCGGGTTCGGGTCCGTGTCACGGACACCCCAAAATTCGGTACGAACCCGAACTATACAGTTCGAGTTCGCTCATCCCTACATATGGGTGTTGTCTACATGTTGGAGTGTCCCTGTGACCTCCAGTATGTAGGATGGACTACTAGGAAACTAAAAGTCAGAATTCAAGAACATATAAAAAATGGATTAGATACACACAGTGTCTCTGCACATAAAAAAAAATACATAACAAAAACCCAAAAGGTTTCAGGTTTATTCTATACTACAAAAAAGAATGTAGTATATAACGAGTATTCGAATTTGCGAATATTCAACGAATATTCTACAAAATAATAACAAAATTTCACGAATTCGAATATGACCCCTGCCACTAATCACTAGTCATGACACCATGTCCCTGTTGCCCCTGTTAACACCAGCATTATGAAGCCCATATGTACCAGAAAAATGACAGCTATGCCTGGTCCGTTTACAAGCAGTGAATCCTGCCAGACCTCATTGAAGTCTGTCGGGGTTCTAGTATTTTTGACTGCAAAAATAGTGTTGCAGGTTATATAAAAAAATAAACCAGAAACCCCAATTAAGAACCCAACAGACCTCTGTTAACACAAGAGTGAACAGAGTCTAATGAAAGAGACTCATCAATTGAAAACAAAACAGAACAGGTATAAACCCAGAAATAGTTATCCTGTGTGGCTAATGACAAAAGTCAACTGCTGTGAACAGCTTATCTCACTCAATGGAGGGCTCCTGTGGTCATATTAGTGAGAAGACCCCCTCCTAGTATTAGGTTATTTGGTGGTGGCCATGTCCTCTAGTAAAATACATTGATGCTTTTCTTGTGTAGTATCAAAGCCTATGTGAGGTCTTTGTGTGCACTTCCTTGGTAATTAAGTCATGTAACCTCGAATGGGTGACTGATAGCTATTGTTTTTTATTTATTATTATTAATAATAATAATAATAATAATAATAATAATAATAATAATAAACAAACATTATTTTACCAGCTTGGCTTTCCATATAACAAACTGAACTATAGGCAAAGTGGTACAATACCAGCTCTCATTTGCGATTACATTGAACATCTAAAATATAATTGGGAAATGGCAATATACAATAATAGTCTATTTGTAATATATAGAATAAATCTGGTAAGAACAAGCTAGAAAGAATAATTTTCTACAAATCCTTGCATTCAAATGTAAAGTGGGCAATAAAACATGCAGACAATTTCAAATGCAATTGCCATAAAAATATATCATTTCTAATGTCTATACCATGGTATGTGAAGAAGAATAACAGGGTAATTTACTCTGACATATGGCAGCTCTTTGTATGCAGATTTTGGAATTAGGCTTCAGTTATTGGCAGACTGACAAAGGTCTGGGTGAAAGCTGTGCTGCCTGCAGTATTATAAGGGACGGGGGGGTGGGGGGCGGGTTATCTGGGATTATAAACGTTTTTTCTGTCATTAATGTGTTTGTTTCATGAAATAGTCAGGCAGAATATACATTAATAAAAAATGTGGAACGGTAGTACCCATCTCTACCTGTTCGTAATGCCAATATCCGAATATTAAACATAAATCGTGTGCAATCAGAGTATGGAAGTTGTACAGAAAAAAAGAGCTGCAAGTCATAAGAAAGGGACATGACAGGGCAGATATTTTCCATATGCCATACAGTATATGCAGCCTCCCATACAATGTACAGAGTCCGAGTGTGCGGAGTAAACCATGATGAAGTTCACTGGATCTTCAGCCTTGACTCATCCAAAACACCTTATGCAAAAGCAGGCTGTCCCATGGCTCTGGAGCCATCATAACTAACACAGTCAATGATAAGTTCTTGTACTTCTATAAGCCCACAGAAAAATCTATAAAAAAATGCCCTTCGCAGATTCCCTGTCGACCAATATCATGCATTGTTTTTCTTTTTATGCCAAGACAATGAAGGGTGAAGTGATATTTTTACTGACCCTAAGAGACGAAAATCAAAACAAAAAATTGTACCAAACAACTAACTATGTGATTAGTCATCAGATATTGCTATGTCTTTTAGATATAGGAGTTTTTTTTAAACTAATCATGTATATGGTATAAGCTTAGACAGGCTATCTAGACCCGCACCACATTTATCACAGTGGCTCAGGCTTGATGATAAATATAGTGTGTCATTAGACACCTTTGTCTAATGCTATGCCAACTATTTTAGGCCATAATTGTAGAACAAATGTGACCCCAACTAATGTATCTTAGGTAATGCTCCTTTCCAGCTAAGCCACAACCCTTTTCTGGCAAACCATGTCCCCTTGGCCAGCAAAGGCAAAGAACAGAAGATTTCTGTAAATATAGATGCACCAAATTTTGGTGTAGTCTACAACAACAGCTAAGTGCACTCAAATAAGTAAGTGTGGGCCACAGTGTTTTATACAAAGACAAAGCTACAGATGAAACGTTCTGCTGATCCATTACATTATATCCACACCTCAGCTATTTACCTTGCCCATGTCTAGTTTTCTAGTTTTTGACAAATATTTGTTACTATTCATGGATACAATTTAATTTTTACTCTGCTGGCTTAGCTGAAACGTTAAAAAGGTAAGTTGTGTCATAGGCAGCCAAAAAATCAGTTTCTACTTAATCATACAATCTCAAAAATAACATATGGATGATTTTATAATCCTACCGTAATTAAAAAATAACACCAAAGAATGTAATAAGAAGTAATAAACAATGGTCACCGAAGGTTAAGACTTTCCATCAATTTTTTCCTGAAAGATTCATGGTCAACACACTTACACATCAATAGTTTGATTTCCATGGAACCCATTCATAATGTTCAAAATTACTATATTTTTCACCGATCTGTAGATCTTGGAAACTGCATCATTTTGAATTCCCTAAAATGTAGACCTATCATTTACGCATCAAAACTGAAATAAGCAAAAATTACCCACAGTTATGCAATCCTATTTTACCACCCGTTGGACCTGCTCTGCATGCTTTAAATTAGTTCTACTTTTCTTTTTGCATAAAAGTCCAGAAATGTTACCTATTTTTTATATTTGCACAATGGGGACAATTTAGTAGATTCATTATTTGTGTAAAATAAAAATAACATCTACAAGTCTCTAGATTTAGATCAAGTTAACGAATACTGTGGGGGACATATGTCAACCCCTGTACATCAGAAAATTGGTGTCCAAATTGTATGACTTTTTGGGGGTTAATATCTCTGCTAACCACTTTTCCAAAAAGTGGGCAAGGAGTGGGAATTACAGGGGCAGCTGCAATAGCTTATACCAGTGATGGCTAACCTTGGCACTCCAGCTGTGGTGAAACTACGACTTCCAGCATGCTCCATTTATTTCTACAGAGTTCTGAGACCAGCCAAGCAAAGGGGGCATCTTGGGAGTTGTAGTTTTACCACAGCTGGAGTGCCAAGGTTAGCCATCACTGGCTTATACTATGCTTTCTATGTGTAACAAAGTTACCTGTCTGGGCTCCAACGGCGAGATCTCCAGCTTCCGCGTGCCAGGATAGTCATGCTGCGAAACCATGCCCTCTGATGGCACGACCGCATCCTTAGCAACAGGATGCAATGCTCTGGTTCTCCCCACAGTGGGCATGTGCTGTAGGAAGCTAGCAGTGGGTTGATTGCTCAGCTGTTCTATTCCCGTTTATTGTGTTTCGACTAATGGAGTGCCGAGTCATGACCTATCAGATTCTGATCCTTGAACTCAGTGCTCTATTTAAACCGCTTGCTGGCCAGATACCAGTGCCAGTGATAGTCCTGTATAGGCTCACTAGCTAGGTTTATGGTTCTTGGGTTAATTTGAATTGTTTGTGTTTCTGACCTCAGCCTGTCTTTTGACCACTCTGTCTCAAGTGATTTGTGCTATGTATTCTGTTTGGTTCTGATATTGGCTTGTCTTTTGACCACTCTCTGTCTCTCATTTTTGCACTGCGTTGTCTGCCTGATTCTGACACATTTTCATACTATCCATTTTTGTTGTTTTCATCTTCTGGTATTTGTCTGTCTCTGCACCTTAGTAGCATAGGGACCATTGGCTAGTTGCGGTCTTGCTACCTAGGGCTCATACTGCAAGTAGTTTGGGAAAGTGGGCTGGTTCCAGGTCAGGCCTCACTGTCCGTGTCTGTCTCTATCTACAAGCGTTAAACTAGGACATTTCTTTTTTATGACTAATACAATAAAGTAATACTGAAATGAAATCAAGCTGTTTGAAATAATTGATATATACAGAGATAAAATATTTGAAGTCTTTTTCGAAAAATTCATTTTGTGACTTTCCGAGACAATTTATATAAACTGTTTTTAGGCTGGGACACTAGAAATCCTGGTGACAGTGTATTATGGTTATATTCTCATTCCCTCATTGCCTGGTGTTTTCATCCCATAGACATCAATTTTTTTTTCTGCTGTACTCTGTGTGTTGTGTTTTTTAACTGTTTTTTAACTGCCATTTTTGCATGCCATTTTTGTACCAATGTATTTGTACCCATATTGCTCTATGGAGGAATTGATTTTACAGTGGGGTACATCTATAACAAAAAATGCAAGGCTTTAAAAAAAAACTGTGCTATATGACACTGTATGGGCAAAAACATGTTAAAAAATGCTTAAATAAAGATACAAACTTTCAGAACCCTTGACAGAAAGAGCATAATGTGTATTACTCAAAATGATCCTCCACTACTACTGCTATGACTTATTTTGGTATTATATTAGTATGAAATGATTGCACCAAATTTACGAAATATTTGTTCTCTTATCATACTGTATATTAAAACACCAAATACATTTGTTGTTACCATAAATTGTCACCATAAAATCCCATGAGAAACTTGTACTCATATGCATTTGTATTATAGAATAGTAGTAGTACCAGCAATATGAATGATGTTGTTGTATTATTTTTCTTTTTCCTATAATGTTTAAAAGTATCCACACAAAATCAAATGCTAAAATAGAATTATTAAGTGGTAAATCCAAGCTGCAAAGGCTATACAGATAAATCAAATCTGTATCAATAGGAATCAAAAGAATCAATAAAATGAAATCTTCACTAAAGGTTACACTCAATTTTTCATAATCCCTTGTGAAGCCCTGTTCCAAGACCTGAAATCCATTCACATTTTCACATGGAATAGATGTCATTAATGATAAATCGGGAATCCTTTATTCACAATTAATCTCATTTGACATGAAAATGGACTAAATTAATCATTATTTGTGCTATTTTTTTGCCTGATACTTCACACAAACTGTGAGACAATAAAAGGGTAAATTTGTCAAGATGACAGCTTTTCACACTTAGAAATCAATTCATTTTGGCCAACTTTAATGTCAGAGATCAAAGTTTAGGTCAAAAAGTCAACTTCACAGGATTTTTAGAGAGGAAGGCAGTTGTCGAAGATGAATTGATTTATGATCAGCATTATTTACATTTGAGAATTAATTAGAGAAGTAACTTAACGTCTTATGGTCTGTGCCAGTTCTTATACCAAGTATATGCTTTATGTCTTAAGAATTCACTTTTAAATGTGAATTTGATGAATACCTGTTTTGAAGTATTTAAATCTATGCTTTTCCTTTTAAAATACCAAAAAGTTGACCTTTTGCGGTTCATTTTTTTTTTAGACCGCCACATGGCTTTCCATATACAGTAAATAGATAATATTACATAATTATATGTACTAGATAATATTACTACATAAATATTTCAAAAATATGCACATACATTTTGCATAAGACTCAGATCTAGGGGTAGTCACCAAAACCATTGACTAGGGCTACCATTTCCTAGGTGGTCACATAAGTGATCTGAGAATGATGGTTATTCAGTTAGAGTTACACAGTCTACCGCACTGCTTTGCAAAGAGGGGGGGTTTGATGACAGTTATTTACTTTGTATGTTGTTCAGTGCCCCATTTCCTATTAAACTAGTCTTGATTAAAAAGGTGTTGTCTGCTTTTTTTATATTGATGACCTGTGCTCAGGTAAACAGTGAAGAGAATACAACATTTGTATGAGTGCTGCCTTCTTTTCAAACAACAGTTTGGTGCGGTGCAGGTAGTTAGATCTGATATTGATAACCGACCCTGAGGATAGGTCATCAATATAAAAAAAAGAGGACAACCACTTTAAATTGTGGATACTGATTTTGAGTTTGCATTCACATGTTTCTATACACACACACACACACACAAATATGTATGTGTATATACTAGAAAAAAAATCCAGTGTTGCCAAAGTATGTAGCGTTGGTCTTAGTTTTCATTGGATTTGATCCAATGGTGCCCAGGAGGCCAATCCATGCCCTCTTTTTTTATGGGACAATCGCTAGTAGCCCTGTATATCTTGCAGTTATGCACTGTTTATTTTACTAACTGTCCCCCATAACAGCGACCATTTAACTGTGACCTCCAGAGCAACCTACCACCTTAACAGTGACCTCCCCCCTTAGCAGTTATCTCCACAGCACCCTACCCCCTTAACAGTGACCCACAGTAGACAACGCCCCCTTAACTGTGACCTCCACAGAGCCCTGCCCCTATTAACAATAACCTCCACATCAGCCCACCCCTTTTATAGTGACGTATAACAGAGAAGAAAAATGGCTGGGTTGTTATGAAAACCTGATGTAAAACTGTGTGTATGTCAAGACTGAAAGACCTGCAAGCTTCTATTGGACAATACATTTTTGGGAATATCTAACTTATGGTACACCCTAGAGAACTGAGACCTTTATAAAAACTTTCCCAGACACCCAATGCACCTATGTGGCAAATTTGGTGTCCAATGGTTTAGGCTTTCGGAGAGACAGACAGACACTCATTTTTATTTTATATATATATATATATATATATATATATATATTTGTTCTCTCCACTAAGTAACTTTAATGATGTAAACATGTTCATGCAAATTAACATTTTATAGAACAAGTTCATAAAAAAACCTAACATAACAACCTGCTCTACAAAAAAAGGACATGATCTACCATATCAGATGAATGTTCTAAAAATTTAAAACAATGCCAAAACAGCCATTTTTTTGTTACCTTGCCGATCAAAATAGTACCAATAAAACTGGCACATTTTCCCCTAGTTTGCAAAATGGGGTCACTTTTTGGGAGTTTCTACTGTATTAGGGGGGCTTTAAATGATGGGACATGTCATCTAAAAACCAATCCAGCAAAATCTGCCTTACAAAAACCACATGATGCTCCTTTTCTATTGCGCCCTCCCGTGTGTCCTTACATCAGTTTACGACCACGTGGGGTGTTTCTATAGACCGCAGAATCAGGGTAATTAATAAATATTGAGTTTTGTTTGGCTGTTAACCCTCGATGTGTTAAAAGAAAAAAGTGGATTAAAATTGAAAATCTGCCAAAAAAGTGAATTTTTTTAATTTCCTCTCCATTTTCCTTTAATTTTTGTGGAACACCTAAAGGGTTAACAAAGTTTGTAAAATCAGTTTTGAGTAACTTGAGGGGTGTAGTTTCTACAATGGGGTCATTTATGGGGGGTTTCCACTATGTAAGCCCCACAAAGTGACTTCTGACCTGAACTGTAGTAAAAAATTATGATGTTACAGCAGCATCTCCAACGATCTCCGTTATTGTAGTATTTCATTCTTTTCAATTTTCTTTTTATTGATTTTATAAAAAGAAAATGATTCAACAATGGGAGTACATTGTATACATAGTGCAGAATATAGTTTGGTGTTCAACAGATGTCGTTACAATGCACAGCTTAAAGACAGTTAATTTGACAATAACAAATCAAACTATTAATGCTGGGAGAAGGATAATAGAACAGTGGGTGTAGATGGAAATACAGAGGTGTTAATCTAATAATGAGAAATTTCTCTATTCCATCTATTAGGAGATAGTGAGCAGGTTGTGGGGGGAAACAAAAACAAAAACGAATGTAAGAAGAAAAGAAAAGGGAGGGGGGAAGCAGAGGAGAGATGGGGAGGAAGGCAGGATGGGGAAAGGGGGGCGGGAGGAGGACCTCCATTATATGGAGAAAGGTTGTGGTCACCCATGTGATTGATTATAGTGAGTCAGTTAGAATTTGGATAGTGGAAGTTGAGGTGCAGTATTTAACCCATCCGTCCCATATTTTGAGGAATCTAGCAAGTTCCCATGCTGAAAATTCTTCCATGTGAAAGATATGGTTAACTTTATGTAGCCACTGTGAAAAGGTGGGGGAGCTAGGTTGATTCCAGTGTTGGGGTATCAGAAGCTTTTCAGCAGCGGTAAGGTATTGGAAAAGCGCTCTTTTTTCTATAGGTATGATGTCAAGGCGGATGTTAAGGAAGATCGAGGCTAAAGTTGGATCTTGTATTAAGGAGCATAACCCTTTGATTATACTGAGTATCTGATTCCAGAAAGGCTTAATCACCGGACAATCCCACCACATGTGGATATACGTGCCTCTAGAGCTTTTGCACTTCCAGCATGTGTGAGTTTAGACAGTTCATCTGTTTAAGTCTCACTGGAGTACGGTACAACCTAGTAATTATCTTGATTGAGTTTTCTTGGAGTCGTGTACATCTGGAGATGCCATGAGATTTGAGGAATATTTGTTTGGTCTCCTCAGAAGACCAGGTGGTGTCTAGGTCCTTTTCCCAGTCTCCCAAATAGCCTCCAGTATGTGGGTGCTTAATTTGCTGTATTATGTTTTAAATCCGCGAAAGCAAATGTTTAGGAGGGTTAGAGGAGGCTGCCAATTTCTCGAACTGGGACTAGTAGTTTGGGTGAGATACGGTTTGATTAGCAAGCGGACATGTGATTTGAGTAATGTGTGTATTGGGAGGTGGCCAAGGGGTCGTCTAATAGTTCTGGGTTAAGAAAGGAATGCAGCGTGATGGATCTAACATCCTTATATTGGAGCCCTGTGTCTTTATATTTCTTCTGGTATAATTCTGGAATGTCTGCTATCGTCATTAAGGGGGAAACTATGGGACTTAGGGAGTTCATATGTTGGTACCAGATTGATAGAGTGGCTTGGGTAATGACATTTGACGTGAGTTAGGAGGTGGGTTTATCTTTTTTTCTTATTCCAAAGCAGAGCTCTGAGGGGGGCTGACGCTAGTAGGTTTTCTAATGGGAGCCAAAGTTTGCTTTCGTCCACCCTTAGCCAATGTATTATCCTGGTGATTTGGGTAGCTTCATAATATAGTCTCCAGTCAGGAGTTGCCATACCTCCACTTGATTTATGCTGGGTTAATAGGTTCTGATTTAATCTGGGTTTTTTGCCATTCCAGAGGTAGTTGTTGACAATTTTACGCAAATTGTTGAAAAAGGTTACTGGGAGTGGTATCGGGAGGGTCTGAAACAGGTATGTCAATTTGGGAAGTAGTATTGCTTTTATTAGGTTTTTACGACCCATCCAAGATAGGAAGGGTAAGGACTAGAGTTGAGCGAACACCTGGATGTTCGGGTTCGAGAAGTTCGGCCGAACATCCCGGAAATGTTCGGGTTCGGGATCCGAACCCGATCCGAACTTCGTCCCGAACCCGAACCCCATTGAAGTCAATGGGGACCCGAACTTTTCGGCACTAAAAAGGCTGTAAAACAGCCCAGGAAAGAGCTAGAGGGCTGCAAAAGGCAGCAACATGTAGGTAAATCCCCTGCAAACAAATGTGGATAGGGAAATGAATTAAAATAAAAATTAAATAAATAAAAATTAACCAAAATCAATTGGAAAGAGGTTCCATAGCAGAGAATCTGGCTTCCCGTCACCCACCACTGGAACAGTCCATTCTCAGATATTTAGGCCCCGGCACCCAGGCAGAGGAGAGAGGTCCCGTAACAGAGAATCTGTCTTCATGTCAGCAGAGAATTAGTCTGCATGTCATAGCAGAGAATGAGGCTTCACGTCAGCCACCACTGCAACAGTCCATTGGCATATATTTAGGCCCAGCACCCAGGCAGAGGAGGGAGGTCCCGTAACAGAGAATCTGTCTTCATGTCAGCAGAGAATTAGTCTGCATGTCATAGCAGAGAATGAGGCTTCACGTCAGCCACCACTGCAACAGTCCATTGGCATATATTTAGGCCCAGCACACACACAGGCAGAGGAGAGAGGTCCCGTAACAGAGAATCTGGCTTCATGTCAGCAGAGAATCAGTCTGCATGTCATAGCAGAGAATGAGGCTTCACGTCAGCCACCACTGCAACAGTCCATTGGCATATATTTAGGCCCAGCACACACACAGGCAGAGGAGAGAGGTCCCGTAACAGAGAATCTGGCTTCATGTCAGCAGAGAATCAGTCTGCATGTCATAGCAGAGAATGAGGCTTCACGTCAGCCACCACTGCAACAGTCCATTGGCATATATTTAGGCCCAGCACACACACAGGCAGAGGAGAGAGGTCCCGTAACAGAGAATCTGTCTTCATGTCAGCAGAGAATTAGTCTGCATGTCATAGCAGAGAATGAGGCTTCACGTCAGCCACCACTGCAACAGTCCATTGGCATATATTTAGGCCCAGCACACACACAGGCAGAGGAGAGAGGTCCCGTAACAGAGAATCTGGCTTCATGTCAGCAGAGAATCAGTCTGCATGTCATAGCAGAGAATGAGGCTTCACGTCAGCCACCACTGCAACAGTCCATTGGCATATATTTAGGCCCAGCACACACACAGGCAGAGGAGAGAGGTCCCGTAACAGAGAATCTGGCTTCATGTCAGCAGAGAATCAGTCTGCATGTCATAGCAGAGAATGAGGCTTCACGTCAGCCACCACTGCAACAGTCCATTGGCATATATTTAGGCCCAGCACACACACAGGCAGAGGAGAGAGGTCCCGTAACAGAGAATCTGTCTTCATGTCAGCAGAGAATCAGTCTGCATGTCATAGCAGAGAATGAGGCTTCACGTCAGCCACCACTGCAACAGTCCATTGGCATATATTTAGGCCCATCACCCAGGCAGAGGAGGGAGGTCCCGTAACAGAGAATCTGTCTTCATGTCAGCAGAGAATTAGTCTGCATGTCATAGCAGAGAATGAGGCTTCACGTCAGCCACCACTGCAACAGTCCATTGGCATATATTTAGGCCCAGCACCCAGGCAGAGGAGGGAGGTCCCGTAACAGAGAATCTGTCTTCATGTCAGCAGAGAATTAGTCTGCATGTCATAGCAGAGAATGAGGCTTCACGTCAGCCACCACTGCAACAGTCCATTGGCATATATTTAGGCCCAGCACACACACAGGCAGAGGAGAGAGGTCCCGTAACAGAGAATCTGGCTTCATGTCAGCAGAGAATCAGTCTGCATGTCATAGCAGAGAATGAGGCTTCACGTCAGCCACCACTGCAACAGTCCATTGGCATATATTTAGGCCCAGCACACACACAGGCAGAGGAGAGAGGTCCCGTAACAGAGGATCTGGCTTCATGTCAGCAGAGAATCAGTCTGCATGTCATAGCAGAGAATCAGGCTTCACGTCAGCCACCACTGCAACAGTCCATTGTCATAAATTTAGGCCCAGCACCCAGGCAGAGGAGAGAGGTCCCGTAACAGACAATCTGGCTTCATGTCAGCAGAGAATTAGTCTGCATGTCATAGCAGAGAATGAGGCTTCACGTCAGCCACCACTGCAACAGTCCATTGGCATATATTTAGGCCTAGCACACAGGCAGAGGAGAGAGGTCCCGTAACAGACAATCTGGCTTCATGTCAGCAGAGAATCAGTCTGCATGTCATAGCAGAGAATGAGGCTTCACGTCACCCACCACTGCAACAGTCCATTGGCATATATTTAGGCCTAGCACACAGGCAGAGCAGAGAGGTCCCGTAACAGACAATCTGGCTTCATGACAGCAGAGAATCAGTCTGCATGTCATAGCAGAGAATGAGGCTTCACGTCACCCACCACTGCAACAGTCCATTGGCATATATTTAGGCCTAGCAAACAGGCAGAGCAGAGAGGTCCCGTAACAGACGATCTGGCTTCATGTCAGCAGAGAATCAGTCTGCATGTCATAGCAGAGAATGAGGCTTCACGTCAGCCACCACTGCAACAGTCCATTGGCATATATTTAGGCCTAGCACACAGGCAGAGGAGAGAGGTCCCGTAACAGACAATCTGGCTTCATGTCAGCAGAGAATCAGTCTGCATGTTATAGCAGAGAATGAGGCTTCACGTCACCCACCACTGCAACAGTCCATTGGCATATATTTAGGCCTAGCACACAGGCAGAGCAGAGAGGTCCCGTAACAGACAATCTGGCTTCATGACAGCAGAGAATCAGTCTGCATGTCATAGCAGAGAATGAGGCTTCACGTCACCCACCACTGCAACAGTCCATTGGCATATATTTAGGCCTAGCACACAGGCAGAGCAGAGAGGTCCCGTAACAGACGATCTGGCTTCATGTCAGCAGAGAATCAGTCTGCATGTCATAGCAGAGAATGAGGCTTCACGTCACCCACCACTGCAACAGTCCATTGGCATATATTTAGGCCTAGCACACAGGCAGAGCAGAGAGGTCCCGTAACAGACAATCTGGCTTCATGTCAGCAGAGAATCAGTCTGCATGTCATAGCAGAGAATCAGGCTTCACGTCAGCCACCACTGCAACAGTCCATTGTCATAAATTTAGGCCCAGCACCCAGGCAGAGGAGAGAGGTCCCGTAACAGACAATCTGGCTTCATGTCAGCAGAGAATTAGTCTGCATGTCATAGCAGAGAATCAGGCTTCATGTCAGCCACCACTGCAACAGTCCATTGGCATATATTTAGGCCTAGCACACAGGCAGAGGAGAGGTTCATTCAACTTTGGGTAGCCTCGCAATATAATGGTAAAATGAAAATAAAAATAGGATTGAATGAGGAAGTGCCCTGGAGTCCAATAATATATGGTTATGGGGAGGTAGTTAATGTCTAATCTGGACAAGGGACGGACAGGTCCTGTGGGATCCATGCCTGGTTCATTTTTATGAACGTCAGCTTGTCCACATTGGCTGTAGACAGGCGGCTGCGTTTGTCTGTAATGACGCCCCCTGCCGTGCTGAATACACGTTCAGACAAAACGCTGGCTGCCGGGCAGGCCAGCACCTCCAAGGCATAAAAGGCTAGCTCTGGCCACGTGGACAATTTAGAGACCCAGAAGTTGAATGGGGCCGAACCATCAGTCAGTACGTGGATTGGTGTGCACACGTACTGTTCCACCATGTTAGTGAAATGTTGCCTCCTGCTAACACGTTGCGTATCAGGTGGTGGTGCAGTTAGCTGTGGCGTGTTGACAAAAGTTTTCCACATCTCTGCCATGCTAACCCTGCCCTCAGAGGAGCTGGCCGTGACACAGCTGCCTTGGCGACCTCTTGCTCCTCCTCTGCCTTGGCCTTGGGCTTCCACTTGTTCCCCTGTGACATTTGGGAATGCTCTCAGTAGCGCGTCTACCAACGGGCGCTTGTACTCGCGCATCTTCCTATCACGCTCCAGTGCAGGAAGTAAGGTGGGCACATTGTCTTTGTAGCGTGGATCCAGCAGGGTGGCAACCCAGTAGTCCGCACAGGTTAAAATGTGGGCAACTCTGCTGTCGTTGCGCAGGCACTGCAGCATGTAGTCGCTCATGTGTGCCAGGCTGCCCAGGGGTAAGGACAAGCTGTCCTCTGTGGGAGGCGTATCGTCATCGTCCTGCCTTTCCCCCCAGCCACGCACCAGTGATGGACCCGAGCTGCGTTGGGTGCCACCCCGCTGTGACCATGCTTCATCCTCATCCTCCTCCACCTCCTCCTCATCCTCGTCCTCCTCGTCCTCCAGTAGTGGGCCCTGGCTGGCCACATTTGTACCTGGCCTCTGCTGTTGCCAAAAACCTCCCTCTGAGTCACTTCGAAGAGACTGGCCTGAAAGTGCTAAAAATGACCCCTCTTCCTCCTCCTCCTCCTCCTCCTCCTGGGCCACCTCCTCTTCCATCATCGCCCTAAGTGTTTTCTCAAGGAGACATAGAAGTGGTATTGTAACGCTGATAACGGTGTCATCGCCACTGGCCATGTTGGTGGAGTACTCGAAACAGCGCAACAGGGCACACAGGTCTCGCATGGAGGCCCAGTCATTGGTGGTGAAGTGGTGCTGTTCTGTAGTGCGACTGACCCGTGCGTGCTGCAGCTGAAACTCCACTATGGCCTGCTGCTGCTCGCACAGTCTGTCCAGCATGTGCAAGGTGGAGTTCCACCTGGTGGGCACGTCGCATATGAGGCGGTGAGCGGGAAGGCCGAAGTTACGCTGTAGCGCAGACAGGCGAGCAGCAGCAGGATGTGAACGCCGGAAGCGCGAACAGACGGCCCGCACTTTATGCAGCAGCTCTGACATGTCGGGGTAGTTGTGAATGAACTTCTGCACCACCAAATTCAGCACATGCGCCAAGCAAGGGATGTGCGTCAAATTGGCTAGTCCCAGAGCTGCAACGAGATTTCGCCCATTATCACACACCACCAGGCCGGGCTTGAGGCTCACCGGCAGCAACCACTCGTCGGTCTGTTGTTCAATACCCCGCCACAACTCCTGTGCGGTGTGGGGCCTGTCCCCCAAACATATGAGTTTCAGAATGGCCTGCTGACGTTTACCCCGGGCTGTGCTGAAGTTGGTGGTGAAGGTGTGTGGCTGACTGGATGAGCAGGTGGAAGAAGAGGAGGAGGAAGCCGAGAAGGAGGAGGTGGCAACAGGAGGCAAAGAATGTTGCCCTGCGATCCTTGGCGGCGGAAGGACGTGCGCCAAACAGCTCTCCGCCTGGGGCCCAGCTGCCACTACATTTACCCAGTGTGCAGTTAGGGAGATATAGCGTCCCTGGCCGTGCTTACTGGTCCACGTATCTGTGGTTAGGTGGACCTTGCTACAGATGGCGTTGCGCAGTGCACACTTGATTTTATCGGATACTTGGTTGTGCAGGGAAGGCACGGCTCTCTTGGAGAAGTAGTGCCGGCTGGGAACAACATACTGTGGGACAGCAAGCGACATGAGCTGTTTGAAGCTGTCTGTGTCCACCAGCCTAAATGACAGCATTTCATAGGCCAGTAGTTTAGAAATGCTGGCATTCAGGGCCAGGGATCGAGGGTGGCTAGGTGGGAATTTACGCTTTCTATCAAATGTTTGTGAGATGGAGAGCTGAACGCTGGCGTGTGACATGGTTGAGACGCTTGGTGACGGAGGTGGTGGTGGTGGTGTTGGTGGTACATCCCCTGTTTGCTGGGCGGCAGGTGCCAACGTTCCTCCAGAGGCGGAGGAAGAGGCCGAGGCGGCAGCAGCAGAATAGGCCGAGGCGGCAGCAGCAGAAGAGGTAGCAGGGGGAGCCTGAGTGACTTCCTTGGTTTTAAGGTGTTTACTCCACTGCAGTTCATGCTTTGCATGCAGGTGCCTGGTCATGCAGGTTGTGCTCAGGTTCAGAACGTTAATGCCTCGCTTCAGGCTCTGATGGCACAGCGTGCAAACCACTCGGGTCTTGTCGTCAGCACATTGTTTGAAGAAGTGCCATGCCAGGGAACTCCTTGAAGCTGCCTTTGGGGTGCTCGGTCCCAGATGGCGGCGGTCAGTAGCAGGCGGAGTCTCTTGGCGGCGGGTGTTCTGCTTTTGCCCACTGCTCCCTCTTTTGCTACGCTGTTGGCTCGGTCTCACCACTGCCTCTTCCTCCGAACTGTGAAAGTCAGTGGCACGACCTTCATTCCATGTGGGGTCTAGGACCTCATCGTCCCCTGCATCGTCTTCCACCCAGTCTTGATCCCTGACCTCCTGTTCAGTCTGCACACTGCAGAAAGACGCAGCAGTTGGCACCTGTGTTTCGTCATCATCAGAGACATGCTGAGGTGGTATTCCCATGTCCTCATCATCAGGAAACATAAGTGGTTGTGCGTCAGTGCATTCTATGTCTTTCACCGCTGGGGAAGGGCTAGGTGGATGCCCTTGGGAAACCCTGCCAGCGGAGTCTTCAAACAGCATAAGAGACTGCTGCATAACTTGAGGCTGAGACAGTTTCCCTGGTATGCATGGGGGTGATGTGACAGACTGATGGGGTTGGTTTTCAGGCGCCATCTGTGCGCTTTCTGCAGAAGACTGGGTGGGAGATAATGTGAACGTGCTGGATCCACTGTCGGCCACCCAATTGACTAATGCCTGTACCTGCTCAGGCCTTACCATCCTTAGAACGGCATTGGGCCCCACCATATATCGCTGTAAATTCTGGCGGCTACTGGGACCTGAGGTAGTTGGTACACTAGGACGTGTGGATGTGGCAGAACGGCCACGTCCTCTCCCAGCACCAGAGGGTCCACTAACACCACCACGACCATGTCCACGTCCGCGTCCCTTACTAGATGTTTTTCTCATTGTTATGGTTCACCACAACAACAAATATATTATTTGGCCCAATGTATTGTATTCAAATTCAGCGGGATATAAATTTGAGGCCTAGTATTTAGGCGCTGGGTGACCGGTATGGATTTAGTGACAGAATTAGACTTGGAAATGCACAGAAGCGTGTGTGTGTGAAGTTATTCTGAATGACCCAATGTGCACCTTGAATATTCTATACCCTTTTAGGGATAGATTTCAAATAGCTCTGATATAGCAGAAACCACTAAATTATGAAATTGCTAAATTGGGAATTGTATTTCAACCCAGAACAAAAAATGTGCTTTGACGGACACTAAATAACTTTCCCAGCCACAACAGGACAGCGTTAACGAGAGATTTAGCAGGATATAAATTTGAGGCCTAGTATTTAGGCGCTGGGTGACCGGTATGGATTTAGTGACAGAATTAGACTTGGAAATGCACAGAAGCGTGTGTGTGTGAAGTTATTCTGAATGACCCAATATGCACCTTGAATATTATATACCCTTTTAGGGATAGATTTCAAATAGCTCTGATATAGCAGAAACCACTAAATTATGAAATTGCTAAATTGGGAATTGTATTTCAACCCAGAACAAAAAATGTGCTTTGACGGACACTAAATAACTTTCCCAGCCACAACAGGACAGCGTTAACGAGAGATTTAGCAGGATATAAATTTGAGGCCTAGTATTTAGGCGCTGGGTGACAGGTATGGGTTTAGTGACAGAATTAGACTTAGAAATACACAGTAGCGGGTGTGTGTGAAGTTATTCTGAATGACCCAATGTGCACCTTGAATATTATATACCCTTTTAGGGATAGATTTCAAATAGCTCTGATATAGCAGAAACCACTAAATTATGAAATTGCTAAATTGGGAATTGTATTTCAACCCAGAACAAAAAATGTGCTTTGACGGACACTAAATAACTTTCCCAGCCACAACAGGACAGCGTTAACGAGAGATTTAGCAGGATATAAATTTGAGGCCTAGTATTTAGGCGCTGGGTGACAGGTATGGGTTTAGTGACAGAATTAGACTTAGAAATACACAGTAGCGGGTGTGTGTGAAGTTATTCTGAATGACCCAATGTGCACCTTGAATATTATATACCCTTTTAGGGATAGATTTCAAATAGCTCTGATATAGCAGAAACCACTAAATTATGAAATTGCTAAATTGGGAATTGTATTTCAACCCAGAACAAAAAATGTGCTTTGACGGACACTAAATAACTTTCCCAGCCACAACAGGACAGCGTTAACGAGAGATTTAGCAGGATATAAATTTGAGGCCTAGTATTTAGGCGCTGGGTGACAGGTATGGGTTTAGTGACAGAATTAGACTTAGAAATACACAGTAGCGGGTGTGTGTGAAGTTATTCTGAATGACCCAATGTGCACCTTGAATATTATATACCCTTTTAGGGATAGATTTCAAATAGCTCTGATATAGCAGAAACCACTAAATTATGAAATTGCTAAATTGGGAATTGTATTTCAACCCAGAACAAAAAATGTGCTTTGACGGACACTAAATAACTTTCCCAGCCACAACAGGACAGCGTTAACGAGAGATTTAGCAGGATATAAATTTGAGGCCTAGTATTTAGGCGCTGGGTGACAGGTATGGGTTTAGTGACAGAATTAGACTTAGAAATACACAGTAGCGGGTGTGTGTGAAGTTATTCTGAATGACCCAATGTGCACCTTGAATATTATATACCCTTTTAGGGATAGATTTCAAATAGCTCTGATATAGCAGAAACCACTAAATTATGAAATTGCTAAATTGGGAATTGTATTTCAACCCAGAACAAGAAATGTGCTTGAACGGACACTAAATAACTCGCCCAGCTACAGCACTAAGGACAGATTTAGCTGGATATAAATTTGAGGCCTAGTATTTAGGCGCTGGGTGACAGGTATGGGTTTAGTGACAGAATTAGACTTGGAAATGCACAGTAGCGGGTGTGTGAAGTTATTCTGAATGTCCCTATGTGCACCTTCAATATGATCTACCCTTTTAGGGATAGATTTCAAATAGCTCTGATATAGCAGAAACCACTAAATTATGAAATTGCTAAATTGGGAATTGTATTTCAACCCAGAACAAGAAATGTGCTTGAACGGACACTAAATAACTCGCCCAGCTACAGCACTAAGGACAGATTTAGCTGGATATAAATTTGAGGCCTAGTATTTAGGCGCTGGGTGACAGGTATGGGTTTAGTGACAGAATTAGACTTGGAAATACACAGTAGCAGGTGTGTGTGAAGTTATTCTGAATGACCCAATGTGCACCTTGAATATTATATACCCTTTTAGGGATAGATTTCAAATAGCTCTGATATAGCAGAAACCACTAAATTATGAAATTGCTAAATTGGGAATTGTATTTCAACCCAGAACAAGAAATGTGCTTGAACGGACACTAAATAACTCGCCCAGCTACAGCACTAAGGACAGATTTAGCTGGATATAAATTTGAGGCCTAGTATTTAGGCGCTGGGTGACAGGTATGGGTTTAGTGACAGAATTAGACTTGGAAATGCACAGTAGCGGGTGTGTGAAGTTATTCTGAATGTCCCTATGTGCACCTTCAATATGATCTACCCTTTTAGGGATAGATTTCAAATAGCTCTGATATAGCAGAAACCACTAAATTATGAAATTGCTAAATTGGGAATTGTATTTCAACCCAGAACAAGAAATGTGCTTGAACGGACACTAAATAACTCGCCCAGCTACAGCACTAAGGACAGATTTAGCTGGATATAAATTTGAGGCCTAGTATTTAGGCGCTGGGTGACAGGTATGGGTTTAGTGACAGAATTAGACTTGGAAATGCACAGTAGCGGGTGTGTGAAGTTATTCTGAATGTCCCTATGTGCACCTTCAATATGATCTACCCTTTTAGGGATAGATTTCAAATAGCTATGATATAGCAGAAACCACTAAATTATGAAATTGCTAAATTGGGAATTGTATTTCAACCCAGAACAAGAAATGTGCTTGAACGGACACTAAATAACTCGCCCAGCTACAGCACTAAGGACAGATTTAGCTGGATATAAATTTGAGGCCTAGTATTTAGGCGCTGGGTGACAGGTATGGGTTTAGTGACAGAATTAGACTTGGAAATACACAGTAGCGGGTGTGTGTGAAGTTATTCTGAATGACCCAATGTGCACCTTGAATATTATATACCCTTTTAGGGATAGATTTCAAATAGCTCTGATATAGCAGAAACCACTAAATTATGAAATTGCTAAATTGGGAATTGTATTTCAACCCAGAACAAGAAATGTGCTTGAACGGACACTAAATAACTCGCCCAGCTACAGCACTAAGGACAGATTTAGCTGGATATAAATTTGAGGCCTAGTATTTAGGCGCTGGGTGACAGGTATGGGTTTAGTGACAGAATTAGACTTGGAAATGCACAGTAGCGGGTGTGTGAAGTTATTCTGAATGTCCCTATGTGCACCTTCAATATGATCTACCCTTTTAGGGATAGATTTCAAATAGCTCTGATATAGCAGAAACCACTAAATTATGAAATTGCTAAATTGGGAATTGTATTTCAACCCAGAACAAGAAATGTGCTTGAACGGACACTAAATAACTCGCCCAGCTACAGCACTAACGACAGATTTAGCTGGATATGAATTTGAGGCCTAGTATTTAGGCGCTGGGTGACAGGTATGGGTTTAGTGACAGAATTAGACTTGGAAATGCACAGTAGCGGGTGTGTGAAGTTATTCTGAATGACCCTATGTGCACCTTGAATATTATATACCCTTTTAGGGATAGATTTCAAATAGCTCTGATACAGCAGAAACCACTAAATTTTTAAATTGCTAAATTGGGAATTGTATTTCAACCCAGAACAAAAAATGTGCTTTGACGGACACTAAATAACTTTCCCAGCCACAACAGGACAGCGGTAACGAGAGATTTAGCGGGATATAAATTTGAGGCCTAGTATTTAGGCGCTGGGTGACCGGTATGGATTTAGTGACAGAATTAGACTGGGATATGGCCAAAAAATAACCACACTATTGCTGGTTAAATGCACTTGGTGATGGGCGCAGCTTGCCCCTGATGTAGTATATGGCCAAAAAATGAACAGACTATTGCTGGTTAAATGCACTTGGTGTCACAGCTTGACCAACCACACTACTGAGGGTTAAATGCACTTGGTGACGGGCGCAGCTTGCCCCTGATGTAGTATATGGCCAAAAAATGAACAGACTATTGCTGGTTAAATGCACTTGGTGACGGGCGCAGCTTGCCCCTGATTTAGTATATGGCCAAAAAATGAACAGACTATTGCTGGTTAAATGCACTTGGTGTGATAGCTTGACCAACCACACTACTGAGGGTTAAATGCACTTGGTGACGGGCGCAGCTTGCCCCTGATGTAGTATATGGCCAAAAAATAAACAGACTATTGCTGGTTAAATGCACTTGGTGTGACAGCTTCACCCTGATGTAGGCTTTAGCCAAAAAACAAACGCACCATTGAGGGTTAAATGCACTTGGTGACAGGCGCAGCTTGCCCCTGATGTAGTATATGGCCAAAAAATAAACAGACTATTGCTGGTTAAATGCACTTGGTGTGACAGCTTCACCCTGATGTAGGATTTAGCCAAAAAACAACCACACCATTGAGGGTTAAATGCACTTGGTCGCAGCTTGTGCTGGCGCACCACAAGACACAAAATGGCCGCCGATCACCCCAGAAAAATGTGACTGACAAACGGTCTGGGCAGCCTAAAAACAGTGAGCAATTGAGGATCAGCAGCTCAATGATCCACAGCTGCAGATCGATCAGTTAATCAAGTCCTTTGGAGGAGTTAATCTGCCTAATCTCGCCCTACTGTCGCAGCCGCAACCTCTCCCTACGCTAATCAGAGCAGAGTGACGGGCGGCGCTATGTGACTCCAGCTTAAATAGAGGCTGGGTCACATGGTGCTCTGGCCAATCACAGCCATGCCAATAGTAGGCATGGCTGTGATTGGCCTCTTGGGGCAAGTAGTATGACGCTTGTTGATTGGCTGCTTTGCAGCCTTTCAAAAAGTGCCAAGAAAGCGTCACAAAAGCGCGAAGAAAGCGACGAACACCGAACCCGAACCCGGACTTTTACGAAAATGTCCGGGTTCGGGTCCGTGTCACGGACACCCCAAAATTCGGTACGAACCCGAACTATACAGTTCGAGTTCGCTCATCCCTAGTAAGGACCATGATGACAGTATTTGACTGAAGGTGTTCGGGATTTGGGCATAGTTAAGCGAATATAATTCGTTCCATTTGGGGCTAATTTTAATGCCTAAGTATGTGATGTATGATTTTGGCCAATGAAAGGGGTGTTGGGAGAGCAGAATTTATTTTTCCTCCTTACTGATGTTGAGTCCGAGCGCTTCTTATTTGGAAGCATTTATTTTGAAGTTTGAAATCATGCCATATTCCTGTAGGATACATTGCAGCGCAGGCAGGGCGGAGAATGGGTTTGACAGTGTCAGTAAGATATCATCCGCATATGCCGCTGATGTATGCACAAATTTGCCATCATAAAATCCTTTTATATCTGGGTGACTTATTGTAGTATTTCAAAGCATATGTGCAAACAGATAATGCAATGTTTCGGCTGTCCTCAGCCTTTGTCAAGCATTCAATGTACAACCATTGATTTCACATATAAATAGTAAAACACTTATACCGCCCCCAACAATCCACTCCAATCATCAGTGTGTGGGCAGATACCCATCCCCCAAACACAGACATCCCATTGGGCAGAAATCCCAATGCTTGTTTTGCATAGTAGATAATCTCACCTGAAACTGGTCCTTAAAAAGTGGGTTTTGGAAATTTTGCTTACAAATTTTTATAATTGCTTCTAAGATTCTTAGCCTTCTAACATCCTAAAAAAATTAAATGACATTTACAAAATGATGCCAAAATAAAGTAGACATATGGGGAATGTTAAGTAATAAATATTTTATGAGGAATCACTTTCTGTTTTAAAAGCAGAGAAAAAGAAATTTAGAAAATTGCAATTTTTTCAAAATTTTGGGTAAATTTGGGATTTTTTCATAAATAAAGGTGAAATATATTGATTCAAATTTATTACTATCATAAAGTACAATGTGTCACGAAAAAACATTCTCAGGACGGCTTGGATAAATAAAAGTGTTCCAAAGCTTTTGCCACATAAAGTGACACATGTCAGATTTTCAAAAAATGGCTTGGGCAGAAGGGCAAAAACTGGCCTGGGGTAGAAGGGGTTAATGTGTGTGTCTGCAGTAAATCTTGTGGGCACACAACTAAGGAAACACAATTGCATTTTTAACTCCTTAGTGACCTCAATAATTTAAGCCTTAAGAACCAATAATATTTCTCCATTTGTCTTCTAATTTTTTTAAATTTTGCTGGATTAGTTGTAGGTTTTTTAGGATATTGCAAATTACCAATCGCAGCAGCCTTGATGCATCCAGGGACTAGTTTGCATAAAGATAAAAGGTTGATTTCTCCAAATTAAAGGCACGTATGGAGATTGGACCAAGTGTGTTAAAATGTTGTGGCCAGCGCACATCTCCTATGACAGATGGATTTATATCAAGGTATCTGATAATTAATTTATTTACTAGTATTATTTACTATAGTTTTATAGTGGCCCAAACTTTTTGTGCAGGGCTCCACATCTACTGTATTGTTATTTGATTAAATTACACCATTCTAGCTGTCTGACGCCACTTGAAGGACATTTCTGCAGACTGGTGCAGATATGCACCAAACTCATAAATATGCAGCAAGCATTAAACTCTCGATAGTAGTGTCTGCCAGAATTTTATCATTTAACTCTATATCTATGCAGTGGATTTGGTGCCATGTATCAGAATATCAAGGCTCCAACTGCTGGAAAGATATATAAAAAATATCACCATAGAATGTTTGAGAGCATGATGTTGAAATGCGTGGTGCTCTCTCCTTCACTTTTGGGGGCCCATTCTGGACATAGGTGTGGGTCCCACCTCTGAGACCTGTATCTATCTGACTTTGATGGCATATCCTAGTGATATGCCATCAAAGTCTTAGATGACACAACCCCTTTAACAAATATGCTGCTGGACTAGCAGTCATTGGTGTAACAAGTTCAAGAATACATGTTGTTTTGTATTAAGACTGAAAAATACTTGGCAAATATATAATGTTATCTACTGTAGGTTCAGCTGCCTGCTGACTCATAGCTAGGGAAGCTGACAAGTTTCCACTTCAAAGATCCTACAATCAGTAGTCCAGCCTGAGAAGTGTATAGTGTAAATGTACAGCTACTAATTGGTGCCAATTAGAATAATTATGGATGTTTTTATATCTTGTGAAATAGTAAAGCTGAAAATATAGAGCTAGGTGGACAGCTAAACATAGTTCAATGATCCATCAATTCCAAAGCCTCAGGTTACAATATTTTCTACATACTATACAATGGTCTTTCCGGAGCCTCAACATACAGTGTAACACATAACCTGGATCTCCAGCACGTGCTATTAGCTGGTAGATCCAGCCAATCAGCATGGGCATTTCACAGGTGTTACTGAAGTGCTGATCGGCTCTCTCTCTACAGTATAGTACCGTACTACATGTTCTGTGCTGCTACCTAAATGTGCCAGGAGGAGCTGCTCCTTTGGTGCACCAGGTGATAACATCTCTGTATTATTTTACACTGAGCCTGTCCTTTACATAAAAAGTGATTTACACTTCCCAGCAACCTCTTTGACCTTTATATGTAAGGACTTACTGTATAGATAACTAGTAATATTATCCAGTTTTAAAATCTTTATACAAATCAACCATCAAAACATCCTCTGGTTTGGAGTCCCATAGTCTCAACGTTCCCAGTCACACATTTGGTAAGTGTGCACAATAAAAAAAATGTGTTCATGCTGAGGTTGTAATTATTATTCTACGGTTCATAGTCAATGCTGCTAATATGTTTAGGTGACTATTATGAGCTATACATGTGCTGATCTGACTCCTGGTACCCCCCACGATCAACTGTTTCAGGAGGCTGCGGTGCTCGGTTGAGTGCTGCAGCCTCTTCCTAGGCCAGCAACATCATGCGCTTTGGTCATGACCTATTTTTAGCTCAGTCCCTTTCAAGTGAATGGGCCTGGACTAATAGAATGTATGGCTCTGTGCTTGGTATGTTGTGGGGAGGCCACAGTGCTAACCAGAGTTCCATGGCTTCTTTAAAGAGCTGTTAGTCGTGGGTACCAGGTATAGGACCCCCACCAATCTGATATTGATGACCAATTCTGAAGATAACTCATCAATATTGTACTCCCAGAATGCCCTTTTTGTGATATCCTTACAATAAGGAGTAGCTGATAACCAGGGGCGTAACTACCATAGGGGTAGACCATGCGACTGCTATGGGGCCCAGGGCAAGAAGGGGCCCAGTATTAGTTGGGATTATCTCTACTTCTACTGGAGGTGAAAATTATGTCAGCACTCTACCCTCTAAAGGAACAACTTTAAGCACATGAGGCAGTGGAAAAATGGCCCAGGGGTCATTAAAGGGGTTTAGGCAGAAACCCTTCTGTCCTGTGCGGGGGGCCTAGTTTGATCCTTGCTATGGCGCCCTTACTTCTCTATGTAAGCCACTGCTAATAACCCTCCTTTTTCTAGTAGTCCGGGATTTGAAAAATCCCATTTGTAACGGAGTCTAAGAAATTTTCTCTACTTCTAAATGAAAATTAGCAATTTAATTCTTTGAGCCTGGGTAGAGTGTACTTGGATATGGATCACATTTGGTATTTATGTGGTGTTTTTCATGTACCAAATGCATGTTACATGTAAACTAGTGAGGGAACTTTTAACCACCATTCACACAGTACAGTAGCGGGCTACGCATTTTTGAGCACTTGAGGTTTTTCATCAGGAAATCATCTTGGGAATCTTTTTAGTTTGTTATTTAAAAAAAAAAGTAGTAGATATAAGTGCAATGCTAGTGCAATGTGTGAACTCAGACTGTGTGTCTCGAGTTGGCATGTTGAAATTCAGTAACACGTGTCACCTGCAATAACAATGAAAAAAATAAACGTCTGTATTATTTTCTCAACTTCATCAGGAAGCCATTTACATGAAGTGCTTCCTGTTGGAAGTGCTTTCTGAACAATGAGCTCTGAATAAAGCTCACTGGAGCAAATACAAGCATACGGACAAAGTAGATTCATAAATTTAATACACACAAGCCATATACACTGCCTGTCCAAAAAAATAAGTTGCCACCTGGATTTGACTATGCAAATAGTTATGAGCCTCAGATTGGATAATTACTGCATGGGCAATTATCTTTCAGCTGGCAACAAGTTATTTAAACACAACTGGTACAATGAGTTGCTTCTCATTTCCTAAACAACCATGTCGAAAGACACATCTCGTGGTTGTGGAAAAGATGTTAGTCTGTTTAAACAGGGTCAAATCATTGGCATGCATCTAGCAGAGAAAACATCTAAGGAGACTGCAGAAACTTCTGAAATTGGGTTACGATCTGTCCATTATAAAAAAACTGGAAGGATAGCGGGGACCCATCGTATTAGAGGATGAAACGTGGAAAAAAATCCTGAATGATCGTGATTTGGTGAAATCAAATCAAAGAAAAACAACAGGAGAACTCAGGGCTATGTTTAATAGTGAAAGTAAGAGCATTTCCACACACACAATGCGAACTCAAGGGATTTGGACTGAACTGTGTAGCCGTAAGAAAAACACTAATCAGTGAGGCAAACCAGAAAAAAAGGCTTCAATTTGCTAAGGAGCATAAAGATTGGACTCTGGAGCAATAGAAGAAGGTCATGTGGTCTGATGATTCCAGATTTACACTGTTACAGAGTGATGGGCGCATCAGGGTAAGTAGAGAGACAGAGGAAGTGATGCGCCTATCATGCCTAGTGCCTACTGTGCAAGCCTGTCGGGGCAGTGCTATGATCTGGGGTTGCTGCAGTTGGTCAGGTCTAGGTTAAGCAACAGCAGGTGCTCCAAGAATGAGGTCAGCTGACTACCTAAACATACTGAATCAAAAGGTTATTTCATCAATGGATTTTTTCTTCCCTGATGGCACGGGCAGAATCCAAGATGACAATGCCAGGATTCATCGGGCTCAAATTGTGAAAGAGTGGTTCAGGGAGCATGAGACATCATTTTTACACATGGATTGGCCACCACAGAGTCCAGACCTTAACCCCATTGAGAATCTTTGGGATGTGCTGGAGAAGGCTTTGCGCAGCAGTCAGACTCTACCATCATCAATGCAAGAAAAATGAATGCAACACTGGATGGAAATAAATCTTGTGACATTGCAGAAGCTTATCGAAACAATGCCACAGCGAATGCGTGCTGCCGTAATCAAAGCTAAAGGCTGTCCAACAAAATATTTTTGGTGGCAACTTTTCTTTTGGACGGGCAGTGTAGTATTTCCACCTAAAGTGTAGCATGTTGCCATTTAAAGAGGAGCATTGAAAGTGAATCATCAGAAAAAAAAAAAAATCTTTGTTTTTTTTATTTCACTATATTTAAACAAAATGTATATAATCCCGCAATATTCACACTGGCCACTACGTCTAATAATAGGCCATGATTACCTGGTTTATATAGGTAATTGTTTTAAACAATAGGTAATTTCCTGATGTCATATCCCCTTAAGCTCATTTACTAATAGCCATGTCTCACAAGCCCCACACTAAGGATAAGCCAACTTGCTTATGGGGTGTACATTTATAATAGGTTATGGAGTAAATGGGAGACATTCATTGATAAGCCTATTAAATATCCTCACTATAATTTAATTAGCAGTCAGTAGAATAAGTTTTTTTTAAATCTCATCTCTTGGGTTATGGGGGGGGGGGAGGGTGGATGGGAAATAATGTATAAAATATTTATGTATGCATCTATGATATTTTAGTGTTAAAGTGGTATTCCCATCACAGACAATGGGGGCATATCGCTAGGATATGCTCCCATGGTCTGATAGGTGCAGGTCCCACCTCTGGGACCCGCACCTACAACAAGAACTGAGCGGAGAGAGCTGTGGCTGGAGGACCCCAGATTTCCCAGGGTCCATCCACCACCAAGCGCTGCTCCCATAGAAGTGAATGGGAGCGTACTGCGCACGCGCAGCATCTGCTCCCATTCATTTCTATTTTCGGCGACCCCATAGAAATTAATGAAGGGTGGCTGCACATGGGCAGTGCGCCCTCCGTTCATTTTCCCGCTTTGTTCTCATTGTGGGTGCGGGTCCCAGAGGTAGCGATATGCCTCCATTGTCTGTGATGGGAATACCCCTTTAATTTTGAATAAAGATTATATATATATATATATATATATATATAAAAGGATAAGCGAACTTATTGAAATATATTTTGTTTTTCCAAACATTAGATTTGTGTCCGAATTCTACATCAAGGAAATATGCTCCAATTGGCCTAAATTTTGTATATGACACTCTGAGGTGTCCGCTTTTCTTTATTTTTACAAATGTTTGGTCTGTCTCTCCCTCCCCCTTTTAAGCTCTTCAATGAAATGGCAGCTAGACATATATAGTTATGAGTAAATGCACGTTTGATGGTGTTAACAAATAGCATGTTTAAAAACACAAGTGTCCTTGAGTTATGCACTAATAAGGGCAGAATTCATGCCCATATTTATATACATACAAGTGTTAATGGTCAGAAGAAACAGTGGCTTGTTCTGAAGTTGAACAAGCCTGGAAGAATTCTCCCTTTTGTTTGGGAGCAGCCAGAGTATAGTGTAGATGTGGAAAGAGTAAAGTGTGTAGGGGTAATAGATGCAGCAGTAGTAGCACCAACAGTAGCAGCACAACATGGAGCAGACAAAGCAGTAAGTAGAGGTGTGTGCAGCTGTGATGGGGTAGTAGTAGTAGAGCAGTAGTAGTGGCACCTGTTAGGGGTAATGGTAGTGGGAGTAGGGGGATTAGCAGTGGGGCGCAGCTTCTGCAGTGATAGCGGCAGCAGCCTTACAGTAAAGAACATGATGGTAGGCAGGCAGTGTCATGATGGGGCTGTTAGCTAGAGGCGTGTGAAAATCCTCACGTATCCATGCCTCATTTTGTACACTGGAGAGGACAATTTTTCTGGGCTGAAGACCCTCTCTAAGATGACACTAGAGGTTGGACAAAACAGTACAGAGAGCAAACTCGGCCAGTTCGGGCCACACTTCAAGTCTGCCTGCCCAGAAGTCCATGTGTCTAAGGAACACAGTATGTACTGGTGTTCTTTGCAAATGAGACAATTTTAAAGGGCATCTGTCAGCAGATTTGTACCTATGAAACTGACTGACCTGTTGCATATGCACTTGGCAGCTAAAGGCATCTGTGTTGGCCCCATGTTCAAATGTGCCCGCATTGTTGAGAAAAATATTTTAATATATGTGTGACAAACCACCCGCCAATCCCATCGTACTATGCCACAGTTGCCATACAGGTCTCGTCCACTAGAGACTTCTGGAGGCAAATCCACTGTGAGCACAGTAGACATTTAAGATTGGTTGGTGTGCCCAAACATGATAAAATCAGAAAAATAAAAATTATCGATTTCACGTTTGGAAATCAGATTAATTTGCTGCCAACACTCTTCATATTGAATCAGGGCGAAGAGACCCCGGCTAGCTAATCCTAAAGGGAAGAAACGGTTATTTGCAACCTAGCTAACCATTTAACAATTTAGAAAATTAAAACAATGCGGTAGTATGTCTCCTCTGAGGACAGAGTTCTTAGCATAAACCAGATAATCAAGGAATAAGGGCAAAACTGGAACGATTAAATTGTTAGTTTTATTCTAAAAACTATACACAAAAAATGTATACATTAAAACTGACAGATAAATATACCTGCCAGTCGAACAGATTGGTTGGATAGAAATAGGTAAGAGGTGGAAGGGAATAGAATGTCTGTAAGTTCAGAATTACCGTGGTAAAGTCCAGTAAAAGATAAAGTCTTTAAAAGGAATAATCCAAGATGGCGTTAGTCGACGTCAGATGGTAGATGAAAGACCCAGGACCTGAGTGTGTCACTGTTTTTACTCACTCTGAAGCGGGGAGTGGTTATGACACGTACAGGTCCAGCCTTGTGTAATTGGAACAGGGGCAGTCCTTTGCCCCATAGGGAGAAAATCTGGCAGAATCTTTGCTTTGCCCATTTCTCCATATTCCGTAAGTCCAATCAAGAAATAATTTTACGCATCATCTGATACCAAATCCGACTAGAAGATAATACATGGTGCCTGAGAACCTTTATATCTTAGAGCGGGAATCTCTGATTTGCCCGCGGGTTTCCTAGAAGGTGGGTTAGAAGAACCGAAACCATCTCTGAAGAGATGGTTCCTTTCATATTTCCATAACCCATGAAATATTAGAAAAATATGGGAAAAGTATGAAGTCTATGGATTGAAGGTGACTTTCAGGTCATCTTCCTTCCTGTGCCAACTAGCTGTGTGATAAGGATCTGTCCTTTTCTTCTGAAGCTCGCTGCCCAGGCTAAAGGTGTGAGACCTCCTGCGATGCTGGAGCCGCTCCGACTACAGAAAGGAAGTTTTTATGAGGTTCTGTCAAGAAAATACCAGATTGATTAACCTGGCATGGGGGCAGGAAGATTCTTTGGCAAGGAGGTGCTAATTGTACCTCTGATATGTGAGCTGTGCTAGCAAGGGTGAATTACTTTGGGTTGAAAAAAAGATTTTAACGCTTTGTGTGCAGGCGAAGGCTCTGGTGATTTTAAAACCGGACGCATTCGCGATTTCTTTGGGTTGCTGAGATCGCGAATTGTCACACACCCCCCTTCGGAAGATTGGGGAAGGAGTGGTCAGCAAGACTAGGACTGAAGCAATCCCCGATCGCTATTTGGATTTGTTACAGTGGGAAAGTCCGTCAGCATTCTGATGGCGACTTCCCGGTTTATGCTGGATTGTGAAATCGTACTGTTGAAGCGCTAAGCTCCAACGGAGGAGTTTTCCGTTGGTACCAGCAGTACATTTCATCCAGCTGAGGGGGTTGTGGTCTGTGACTACCATGAAGGATCGTCCGTATAGGTACGATTGTAACTTCTATAGGGCCCACACAATTGCTAGACACTTTCTCTGTCGTGGAGTATGCAGCTTCCCGAGGAAGTAGCTTCCTGCTCAGGTAGAGGACAGGATGCTCATTCCTGGTTGCGTCCACCTGGCTAAGTACCGCTCCCAGGCCGTGGTCTGAGGCATCAGTTTGTACAATGAACTGACGGGAGAAGTCGGGAGCTTGAAGGACAGGAGCGCTCGCCAGCGTTTCCTTCAAGGCCCGAAACGCTTCTTCTAGTTCTGGGATCCACGTGACCTTGTTGGGTTGTTTTTTACCTGTTGCATCGGTCAGTGGTTTAGCCAGAGTACTATAGGACGGAACAAACTACCTATAGTATCCTGCCGTTCCCATAAAAGCCTGTATTTGTTTTTTGGTGGTAGGCTGCGGCCATGCCACAATGGCATCGACCTTCCCTATCTGAGGTTTCAGGGTCTAGCTGCCTACTCTGTGTCCAAGGTACTGAACCTCTATCATGGCAATCTGACATTTGTTGGGCTTAACGGTCAGATTGGCAGCGGACAGTCTTCCCAATACCTGTGACAAATGGTCAAGGTGATCTTCCCAGGTTGGACTGAATACCGCAATCTCATCCAGGTATGCTACTGCGTAACCTTGCATTTCATCCAGCAGATCATTCATGGTCCGCTGAAAGGTGACGGGCGCATTCTTCATCCCAAATGGCATACGAGTAAACTCATAGAGGCAAAAAGGGGTAATGAATGCGGACTTCGCTCTGGCGCAGGCGGAATATGCTAGTACCCATTGCTCAAATCCATGATTGTCAGATAGCTGGCGGATGCCAGCTGATCCAGCAATTCATCAATTCGAGGCATGGGATACGCATTGGTTGTGGTGATGTCATTCAGTCTCCGATAGTCAACACAGAACCGGGTTGTCTTGTCGTTATTGGGGACTAGAACAACTGGAGAGGCCCATAGGCTAGCGGATTTATGGATGACTCCTAACTGCAGCATTTCCTCAATTTCTTGCTTGATCTCAGCCTGCACTTCGGGTGAGGTGCGATAGGGGCCCTGCCGTAACGGCTGGTGGGTCCTTGTGTCAACTCGGTGAGCTGCTAGGTTGGTTTGGCCAGGGAGTCCTGAGAATGTGGCGCTGTGCGCACTCAGGAGTGCGGTGAGCTGAAGTTGCTGTCGGTACAAGAGGTGGAGAATCCTCTGCCACTTCTCGTAGCTCTACTAGCAGGTCTCCTGCGTCACCTTTTGCAGGCTGTACAGCTTCACAGTACAGTCGGTCGTTTTCCCAATAGACCTTATATGGAGGCTGGCCTGCTCAAGCCCTAAGCGTCTACAGACTGGGGTCACTCTTCAAGGCCTGCACGAAGGCAGTGCCACAGGTCTCCTCCAGCTGACCAGTGAAGTCATCTGTGGAGAGGTACCTTCAATGCTGGGGTCAGAGGTGGGTAGAGGGACGGTTGGTTCTGTCCCTGCAACCCCATCTGAGCCCAGGTTACTGGCGACACTGGAAGCATCTGCCAACGCAGTTACACAATCATTATTATCACATGACATGGTGTTTCTCGCATTATTGTCATCTGCCTGAAGGTCAGAATCGCCCAAGGGGGTCCCTTCGGTCGGTTCTGAGTTCAGGCGGCTGGCCATAGCACGTGTAATGGCCAGAACAGGTACAGCATCATTTATATTAACATTGTTAACACTAACACATACATTTGGACCAACAATGACAGGTGCAGAAATAGGCAAATTACATTCAGTTGCTTGCACACTTAAGTCTGATACCTCCCGTCTAGATGCGTCATGTACGGTACAAATAGCAGGTAAAGTGTCCCCCTCTCCCTGTTTCCCCAAAGGGTTGTACAGTACCTGGTTTTGGTCAGGGAGTCCTGCTTGGGTCTCCTGCGTGTTTGCAGGGTACTCATAACGGCAAACAAGGGTGCCCAAATCAGTGGCAAGCACTGTGGCGACAGGAATATCATCCAGGACCCCAACAACCCGCTTTTGACGTCCTGTTCCCCAATCGATAGTGACTTGGGCTTGGGCCACATGAGTGTGAGTGCCCCCAACTCCAGTCAGAGTGAGGTACTTTCCTGAAAGGATATCCCTTTCCGTTACAAGATGTGAACGGACCAAGGTGATATCTGCACCGGTGTCTCGGAATCCGATGACAGTCTGGTCATTCACAGTGACGGACTGGTGATTCTGGGATCCACCGTGCACATTGGATCCTCCGACCAGCAATACAGCAGATGAGGCAGGTGTAGAGGTGTTGGCCCCCTTAGGGCTTGGCATCATCGCGTTACTAGCTGCCTCGCTAGGTGGTTGGGCTGGCTTCCCTGTGTAGCAAGTTTGCTTGGTGTGACCGGGCCTGCGACACAGCTCACACCAGGGCCTGGTTGTCTCACGGTTCACAGGGCCAGCAGGCCTGCCTTCTCTCCAGTTCTGGGACATGGCTCTGTCCTTGTCGGATACTGGAGTTCTGCGGCTATCAGGTACCAGGGGTTTGCTGATGTCTGATACCATAGGCCTGCGAACGTCCGCCACCATAGGTTTGCGAACATCCGTCACCCGGGTTGCGACAAACATGTCAGCCGGCTAAGCGGCTCTTTGGCAGACTGGGGCTTGCGCTTCAGCACAAACTGTCTCACGTCTGTAGGGCATGCAGTAAGGAGCTGGTCATGGATCATCAAATCCTCAAGGTGAGCATAAGTCCTTTCCTTAAGGGTTCGAGTCCATTGGCGGAATGTGGTGCATAATTGGCTAGCCACATCCGCATAAGAGTCTGTGGACCCTTTCTGGATGGCACGGAACTTTCTCCGGTAAACCTCAGGGGTTAACTGGAACTTAGCGATTATGGCATCCTTAATAGTCTGATAATCGCAGTCATGGTCTGTGGGTAGCTCTGCAAAAGCATCCAGCGCTTTGCCAGTCAGCTGAGGCGTCAGGTGTAGAGCCCACTGATCCTGAGGGATGCAGAACTGGCGGCACGCTCTCTCAAATGAGCGTAAATATAAATCAATGTCCCTGTTTTTCTCCATAACTGGAAACCTTGCTTTGGGGACCATGGGTAGAGGTATGCCTCCTGCAGCAGGCGTGTTAGGAGAGGAAGACTGCTCGGCCTGTCTCCTTTGGGCCAGTTCTAGTGCACGCTGGTGTTGCAGAGCTTCTCTCTGAAGCTGGAACTGCTGCTGTCGCTCCTCTCTTTGCTGCTGTTGCTGCATCTCCAGGTGTAAACGAAAATCCGAGCCAGTCAGGCTCGGTAACAACTGCTTGCAGTCCAGAGCTGCTTGTTCCTTGCTGAGGGTTAGCAGGAGCTGTGGACATAGTGTAATCCAGGGTATCTACAGTCGTGGCCAAAAGTTTTGAGAATTACATAAATATTGGAAATTGGAAAAGTTGCTGCTTAAGTTTTTATAATAGCAATTTGCATATACTCCAGAATGTTATGAAGAGTGATCAGATTAATTGCATAGTCCTTCTTTGCCATGAAAATAAACTTAATCCCCCCAAAAAATTTCCACTGCATTTCATTGCTGTCCTTAAAGGACCTGCTGAGATCATTTCAGTAATCGTCTTGTTAACTCAGGTGAGAATGTTGACGAGCACAAGGCTGGAGATCATTATGTCAGGCTGATTGGGTTAAAATGGCAGACTTGACCTGTTAAAAGGAGGGTGATGCTTGAAATCATTGTTCTTCCATTGTTAACCATGGTGACCTGCAAAGAAACGCGTGCAGCCATCATTGTGTTGCATAAAAATGACTTCACAGGCAAGGATATTGTGGCTACTAAGATTGCACCTTAATCAACAATTTATAGCATCATCAAGAACTTCAAGGAAAGAGGTTTGATTCTTGTTAAGAAGGTTTCAGGGCGTCCAAGATAGTCCAGCAAGCGCCAGGATTGTCTCCTAAAGTGGATTCAGCTGTGGGATCGGAGTGCCACCAGTGCAGAGCGTGCTCAGGAATGGCAGCAGGCAGGTGTAAGCGCATCTGCACGCACAGTGAGGCAAAAACTTTTGGAAGATGGCCTAGTGTCAAGAAGGGCAGCAAAGAAGCCACTTCTCTCCAAAAAAAACATCAGGGACAGATTGATCTTCTGCAGAAAATATAGTGAATGGACTGCTGAGGACTGGGGCAAAGTCATATTCTCCAATGAAGCCTCTTTCCGATTGTTTGGTGCATCAGTAAAAAGGCTTGTCCGGAGAAGAAATGGTGAGCTCTACCATCAGTCCTGTGTCATGCCAACAGTAAAGCATCCTGAGACGATTCATGTGTGGAGTTGCTTCTCATCCAAGGGAGTGGGCTCACTCACAATTTTGCCCAAAAACACAGCCATGAATAAAGAATGGTGCCAAAACACCCTCCAACAGCAACTTCTTCCAACAATCCAACAACAGTTTGGTGAAGAACATTGCATTTTCCAGGACGATGGAGCACCGTGCCATAAGGCAAAAGTGATAACTAAGTGGCTCGGGGACCAAAACGTTGACATTTTGGGTCCAGAGGCGGGTGGACAAACAAAAACCCACTAATTATGACAAACTCCAAGAAGTGATTATGAAAGAATGGGTTGCTATCAGTTAGGAATTGGCCCAGAAGTTCATTGAGAGCATGCCCAGTCGAATTGCAGAGGTCGTGAAAAAGAAGTGCCAACACTGTAAATACTGACTCTTTGCATAAATGTCATGTATGTAACGGGGTGCCGAAGGCGCACTCGGTCTCCCATCAGCCGCAGACCTGCTGCTTAGCTTCGGGAGCGAGGATGTGTGTTTGACCTCGTTCCCAGGGCGGCTTTGCAAGCTGGGAGGCTCCCTGCTCCTAGGTCTGCCTTGAGCGCAGAGCTGATCACTCGGTGCTCGACTGGTTGGTCTGTCGGTCATATGATGCTGGCCAAGTCACATGACCCTCACTCCCCACTATAAATACAGGCAGCCTGCTGGCCACAGGTTGCCTGTCAATTTCTAGGTTCCTGGCTATTTGTTGGACTAATGAATACTCACCTGATCCTGTTCCCTGACGATCCTTTGCCTGCTCCTCCTGTACTGCGCATCCATCCTGGTATTGTGACCTCGGCTCCCACCTGACTACTCTTTGCGGACTCCTCTGGTACTTCTCGACGCTCCTGGTATTTGACCCCAGCTTCTCCTGACCATTCTTTGCTTAACCCTTTGTACTGCGTAGCTCTCTTGGTTCTGACCCAGTCCATTCACGTTCCGTATTTTGTCTTGTCTGTGTTCCCTGCACATATCCTAAGTAAGGTACCGTCATCCAGTTGTCCCCTGTCATCAGGACTCGTGAGGCAAGTAGGCAGGGCCAGGGGTGAGGGTGGAGCGCACTATCCTTCCCCCTGTGTGTGTGTGGACGTGACCGTTACAGATTAACAGGCCCAATAACCACTGTATCGTGAATCCTTTTATTACCCTGACTGACCATGTCTCTAACCTGACACAGATGGTGCAGGAGCTAGGAGAGAAACTCTGTTCTTTTGAGTTAGGGCAAGGGTCTTCCACTCCTCAGTCCTCCAGTCCACATTTTGAGCCCCAGATCAAGCTCCCAGAACCCTTTTCTGGAGACTGGAAGAGGTTTCTCTCCTTTAAGGAGAGTTGCAAACTCTACTTCCGTTTGTGCCCCGTGTCCTCCCGTCCCGAGAGCCAACGCGTGGGGATTATCATTTCTCTACTACAGGGTGATCCCCAGGACTGGGCATTCTCGTTACCTCCTGGGGCCAGTTGTCTAACTTCTGTGGAGGTTTTTTTTCAGGCCAAGGGTACCCTCTATGATGAACCAGCCAGGGCCCTGGTAGCCGATACGGCTCTTAGGGCACTGGTTCAGGGCCATCTCCCTGCGGAGGAGTATTGCACCCAATTCAGATGGTGGTGTGTCCCCTCAGGATGGAATGAACCAGCCCTGAAGAGTCAGTTTAGGTCTGGTCTGTCTGATAATTTAAAAGATCTATTAGTCAGTTATCAAATTCCAGAGACCTTGGAGGAGACCGACGAGTTAGAGAGAGACGACAAGAACGACAGTTCTGTTCTCAGATGGTGGTCCAGCCAGAGGCCTTTTCCAGGGACAACACTGAGGTCTCCACCGAGGAACCCATGCAGGTTGGCATGACCCGGGGTAATCTTCGTCGCAAACGCGGAAAGTGCTTCTACTGTGGTGATCCTTGCCATTGGATCAACAAGTGTCCTAAGAGGGTCCTCTCTGACAAGTCTCCTAAGGCAAGACAACCTAAAGACCAGATACACCCAGATTTTTCTAAATGTAAGCTTTTGGTACCCATAATTTCTCTGGGGGTTAATAAGTGGCCGAGTAAGGCCTTTATTGATTCCGGTTCAGCGGCCAGCTTTATTGACTTTGAATATGCTAGTAAATTGGGTATTCCAGTGTATGCTTTACCTACACCTATCTATGTCATGGCTATTGATGCTACTCCCCTGATTGGTGGTACGGTGAGGTCATGTACCTCTGAAATTTCTCTAACCGTGGGTGTGTGCCACTCTGAGAGATGTTCTCTTTTAGTCCTGGAGAACCTACCGGTTGAGGTGGTACTAGGGTTGCCTTGGCTCTGTTTACATAACCCCACAATAAATTGGTCCAAAGGAGAGTTGGTGAAATGGCGACCTAAGTGTGACTCATGCTTGTCCGTGGTCCAGGCTGGGGTTTCAGTAAGGTCTAATACATTACCCTCAGTTATTAAGGAATATTCTGATGTATTCTCATCCCCTACTCCAGAGGTTCAACCCCCCCCCCCCCCCCCTTATGATTGCGCCATAGAGCTAATAGAGGGTGCCAAATTTCCTAAAGGGTGAATTTATAATCTTTCTAAGCCTGAACACAAGGCTATGGAAGATTATATTAAGTAGAGCCTTGCTAAAGGGCATATTAGACCTTCAGTCTCTCCTATGGGAGCAGGATTATTCTTTGTTAAGAAGAAGGATGGTGGTCTTAGGCCTTGTATTGATTACCGGAGATTAAATAAAATCACTGTGCAAAATAGATACTCTCTCCCATTGATTTATTTAATCAGGTTCTGGGGGCAACCTGGTTTTCCAAGATTGACCTGAAAGGGGCATACAATCTAATCCGAATCAAGGAGGGAGACGAATGGAAGACAGCGTTCAATACTCCGATAGGACACTTTGAATATCAGGTGATGCCTTTTGGACTCAGCAATGCCCCAGCTGTGTCCCAAAACTTAATGAACGATATTCTTAGGGAGTTCTTAGGTACATTTATTATTGTCTATCTTGACGACAGTTTGATATTCTCTCCTGATTTCGAATCTCATGTCTCTCATGTCAAACAAGTATTAGAGGTGTTGAGGGAGAACCAGCTATCCGCTAAGCAAGAGAAATGTGTCTTTGGTGTAAAGGAGATACTGTTTCTAGAGCATGTTCTGACTCCTCACGCCTTTAAGATGGATCCTGGTAAGGTTTTGGCAATTAAGGAATGGGTAAGGCCTTCATCCTTAAAGGCCTTACAACGGTTTTTGGGTTTCGCTACTTACTATCGTAAATTTATCATGAATTTTTCTGTAATTGCTAAACCATTGACCGACCTTACTATGAAAGGGGCGGATTTGGAGAATTGGTCTACCAAGGCCATTTCTTCATTTGAAACATTAAAAAAGGCATTTAGTAGTGCTCCCATTCTGATCCAGCCTGATCAGGAGAGACCCTTTATTGTGGAGGTGGATGCGTCCGAGGACGGCGCAGGAGCAGTCCTTTCACAAGGTCCTGCTAGCCTCACTAACCTGAGACCATGTGCCTTCTTCTCCAGGAAAATTATTTCCCACAGAGAGAAACTACGACATAGGGAATAGGGAGCTGCTGTCTATTAAATGGGCATTTGAGGAGTGGAGGCATTTTTTGGAGGGGGCAAGGCATCAGGTAACTTTTGTCACTGACCATAAAAACCTAATGTTTCCCGAGTCTGCTAAGAGGTTGAATCCCCGACAAGCCCGATGGGCTCTGTTTTTTACCCGTTTTGATTTCTCCATTACGTTCAGGCCGGGAAGTAAAAATGTGAAGGCAGACGCATTATCTCGGAGCTTCCATGCTTTTCAACCCACTGAGGCACCGCCTGAATCCATCCTACCAGCAAACATTTTCTTAGCGGCTCTAACCCAGGATATCTCGGCTCGCATTAAGGCTGAACAACATCTGGCACTGGCATCCACCCCAACAGATAAGTTGTTTGTTCCCATACAATTTCGTCTCCAGCTGTTGGGGGAGTGTCACGATTCTGCCTTTTGTGGACATCTGGATTTCTAGATCTTATTGGTGGCCCACTCTGACCAGGGATGTCAAGTCCTACGTGTCAGCCTGTGAGGTTTGTGCCAGGTCTCGCCCTGCTGGTAACCTACGACCCCTACCCATTCCCAGTAGACCCTGGTCCCATATCTCGATGGACTTTATAACTGACCTACCGCTGTGGAGGGTAAGACTGTGGTTTGGGTAGTGGTCGATAGGTTTAGCAAGATGGTTCATTTCATTCCCCTGTCTAAACTTCCGAATGCTAAAACCCTGGCGTCTATTTTTGTGAGAGAGATTGTTCGTTTACATGGCATCCTGGAAAGGTAGCTTCTAAAAAATGTGCTCCTCGTTTTATTGGACCATATAAGATCACAGAGGTAATTAACCCGGTATCATTTAGGTTGGAGCTGCCCGAGTCATTCCACATTAATAATGTGTTCCATAAATCTCTACTTAAAAAAATATTGTGAACTGGTAGTACCATCGAAAGCCTCGCCTCTGCCGGTTCTTGTTAATGATGCTGTTGAGTATGTGGTGTCCAAAATAGCGGATGTCAGGAAGGTGCGTAATTCCTTGCAGTACCTGATTCACTGGAAGGGGTATGTACCTGAAGAGAGATCTTGGGTACCTGCCAGGGAGGTTCATGCTCCTAGACTTGTTCGAAAATTTCATTTAGAACACCCTGAAAGGCCATCGCCTGAAGTCTTGGGTCTGGTGGCCCCTCGTAAAAGGGGGGGTACTTTAACGGGGTGCCGAGGCGCACTCGGTCTCCCATCAGCTGCAGACCTGCTGCTTAGCTTCGGGAGCGAGGATCTGTGTTTGACCTTGTTCCCAGGGCGGCTTTGCTAGCTGGGAGGCTCCCTGCTCCTAGGTCTGCCTTGAGCGCCGAGCTGATCACTCGGTGCTCGACTGGTCGGTCTGTCGGTCATGTGACGCTGGCCACGTCACATGACCCTCACTCCCCACTATAAATAAAGGCAGCCTGCTGGCCACAGGTTGCCTGTTAATTTCTAGGTTCCTGGCTATTTGTTGGACTAATGAATACTCACCTGATCCTGTTCCCTGACGATCCTTTGCCTGCTCCTCCTGTACTGCGCATCCGTCCTGGTATTGTGACCTCAGCTCCCACCTGACTACTCTTTGCGGACTCCTCTGGTACTTCTCAACTCTCCTGGTATTTGACCCCGGCTTCTCCTGACCATTCTTTGCTTAACCCTTTGTACTGCGTAGCTCTCTTGGTTCTGACCCGGTCCGTTCACGTTCCCTATTTTGTCTTGTCTGTGTTCCCTGCACATATCCTAAGTAAGGGACTGTCATCCAGTTGTCCCTTGTCACCAGGACTTGTGAGGCAAGTAGGCAGGGCCAGGGGTGAGGGTGGAGCGCAGTGATCACTATCCTTCCCCCTGTGTGTGTGTGGACGTGACCGTTACAATGTAATTGTCGATAAAAGCCTTTAAAACGTATGAAGTGCGTGTAATTATATTTCACTACATCACAGAAACAACTGAAACAAAGATCTAAAAGCAGTTTAGCAGCAAACTTTGTGAAAACTAATATTTGTGTCATTCTCAAAACTTTTGGCCACGACTGTACATTATCCGGAGCAGAAGTGGCAACATCAGCACTCCCATAGCTGGCGGTGCTGGGTGATGTTGAACGAAGGGGCAGCAAAGCCCCCCGCACGGGATTGGAATCCTCCATCGCTTGACCGTCTCTCTCCGTCAAAGCTTCGATCAGCTGTGATTTTTGTTATGAATGGCAATGCCTTGCGACTCACATAAGGCTTGTAAGTCGGCGACAGACCAACTTAGGTAATTTGGAACTGAATCAAAAGCAAAGCAAAGAAAAGGTGGGAAAATGTATACCAATCTATTCACTATCAATGTGTACCGTTTTGCTCCCGGAACTCAAGTTCTGCAGGACGGGATACTAAGTAACTGCTGTCCTATTGTTCTGATTGCACAAAAAACTGTACTTGTCAGTTCTTTGTGCTCTGATCTCCCAAAGGCCTCATGCACACGACCGTTGTGTGCATCCGCGTCCGTCCCGTCATTTTTCACAGTTTAGCTGAGGTCCCATTCATTTCTATGGAGCTGTGAAAAAAAACAGATAGTCCTCAGTTTTTTCTCCGCGTCCGTGATTCAAGTCCGTCAAAAAAATATAACCTGTCCTATTCTTGTCAGTGGAAAACGGAGAACGGACCCATTCAAGTCAATGGGTCCGTAAAAAAAAACGGACGCACAACTGGTATGTCATCCGTGTCCACGAGACCTTGGTGCAATAAAATTACATTTTTCATTAACCTTCCTTTTTTTCCCCTGTCAGACGAAAAAAAGTAAGACACAAGGAAACTGTCATGTGCATGACACACTGTGGTGTGCATGAGGCCAAAAGCTGACTTCTGCCTGGTTTTGGGTTATGCTATCCCACTAGCTGCCAACCAATATGGCAAACCACCCACCAATCCCGTCGTACTATGCCACAGTTGCCATACAGGTCTCATCCACTAGAGACTTCTGGAGGAGAATCCACTGTGAGCACAGTAGACATTTAAGATTGGTTGGTGTGCCCATACATGATAAAATCAGAAAAATAAAAATTATCGATTTCACGTTGGAAATCAGATTAATTTGCTGCCAACACTGTTCGTATTGAATCGGGGCGAAGAGACCCCGGCTAGCTAATCCTAAAGGGAAAAAACGGTTATTTGCAACCTAGCTAACCAATTAACAATTTAGAAAAATAAAACAATGCGGTAGTATGTCTCCTCTGAGGACAGAGTTCTTAGCATAAACCAGATAATCAAGGAACAAGGGCAAAACTGGAACTATTAAATCGTTAGTTTTATTCTAAAAACTGTACACAAAAAATATATACATTAAAACTGACAGATAAATATACCTGCCAGTCGAACAGATTGATTGGATAGAAATAGGTAAGAGGTGGAAGGGAATAGAATGTCTGTAAGTTCAGAATTACCGTGGCATAGTCCAGTTAAAGAAAAAGTCTTTGAAAGGAATAATCCAAGATGGCGGGGTGCCGTGTCCAGCGGGCGGTCGTGATGTTAGTCGACGTCAGATGGTAGATGAAAGACCCAGGACCTGAGTGTGTCACTGTTTTTATCCACTCTGAAGCGGGGAGTGGTTATGACACGTACAGGTCCAGCCTTGTGTAATTGGAACAGGGGCAGTCCTTTGCCCCATAGGCAGAAAATCAGGCAGAATCTTTGCTTTGCCCATTTCTCCATATTCCGTAAGTCCAATCAAGAAATATAGTTGATATTGATGATCAGTACAATTTTACTCATCATGTGATACCAAATACGACTAGAAGACTAGAACCTTTATATCTCAGAGCGGGAATTTCTGATTTGCCCGCGGGTTTCCTAGAAGGTGAGTTAGAAGAACCAAAACCATCTCTGAAGAGATGGTTCCTTTCATATTTCCATAACCCATGAAATAGAAACATACAAAACATAGAATGTGTCGGCAGATAAGAACCATTCGGCCCATCTAGTCTGCCCAATATACTAAGTACTATGGATAGCCCCTGGCCCTATCTTATATGAAGGATGGCCTTATGCCTATCCCATGCATGCTTAAACTCCTTCACTGTATTTGCAGCTACCACTTCTACAGGAAGGCTATTCCATGCATCCACTACTCTCTCAGTAAAGTAATACTTCCTGATATTACTTTTAAACCTTTGCCCTGCTAATTTAAAACTATGTCCTCTTGTAGCCGTTTTTCTTCTTTTAAATATTCTCTCCTCTTTTACCTTGTTGATTCCCTTTATGTATTTAAAAGTTTCTATCATATCCCCTCTGTCTCATCTTTCTTCCAAGCTATACATGTTAAGGTCCTTTAATCTTTCCTGGTAAGTTTTATCCTGCAATCCAAGTACCAGTTTAGTAGCTCTTCTCTGAACTGTCTCCAAAGTATCAATATCCTTCTGGAGATATGGTCTTCAGTACTGAGCACAATACTCCAAATGAGGTCTCACTAGTGCTCTGTAGAGCGGCATGAGCACCTCCCTCTTTCTACTAGTAATGCCTCTCCCTATACACCCAAGCATTCTGCTAGCATTTCCTGCTGCTCTATGACATTGTCTGCCTACCTTTAAGTATTCTGAAATAATGACCCCTAAATCCCTTTCTTCAGATACTGAGGTTAGGACTGTATCACTGATTTTATATTCTGCTCTTGGGTTTTTACGCCCCAGGTGCATTATTTTGCACTTATCCACATTAAATTTTAGTTGCCAGATTTTTGACCATTCCTCTAGTTTTCCTAAATCCTTTTCCATTTGGTGTATCCCTCCAGGAACATCAACCCTGTTACAAATCTTTGTGTCATCAGCAAAAAGACACACCTTACCATCGAGGCCTTCTGCAATTTCGCTGATAAAGATATTAAACAATATGGGTCCCAGAACAGATCCCTGAGGTACCCCACTGGTAACAAGACCTTGGTCTAAATATACTCCATTGACTACAACCCTCTGTTGCCTGTCCCTCAGCCACTGCCTAATCCATTCAACAATATGGGAGTCCAAGCCCAAAGACTGTAATTTATTGATAAGCCTTCTGTGTGGGACAGTATCGAAAGCCTTACTGAAGTCTAGATAAGCGATGTCTACTGCACCTCCGCCATCTATTGTTTTAGTCACCCAATCAAAAAAATCAATAAGATTAGTTTGACATAATCTCCCTGAAGTAAACCCATGCTGTTTTTCATCTTTCAATCCATGGGATTTTAGATGTTCCACAATCCTCTCCTTAAGTATGGTTTCCATTAATTTCCCCACTATTGATGTCAGGTTTACTGGCCTATAGTTGCACGATTCCTCCCTACTACCTTTCTTGTGAATCGGCACAACATTTGCTAAATTCCAATCTTCTGGGAAATATTAGGATAATATAGGAAAAATATGAAGTCTATGGATTGAAGGTGACTTTCAGGTCATCTTCCTTCCTGTGCCAACTAGCTGTGTGATAAGGATCTGTCGTTTTCTTCTGAAGCTCGCTGCCCAGGGTAAAGGTGTGAGACCTCCTGAAATGCCTGAGCTGCTCCGACTACAGAATGGAAGTTTTTATGAGGTTCTGTCAAGAAAATACCAGATTGATGGGTACTTAACCTGGCATGGGGGCAGGAAGGAGGTGCTAATTGTACCTCTGATCTGTGAGCTGTGCTAGCAAGGGTGAATTACTTTGGGTTGAAAAAAATATTTTGACTCTTTGTGTGCAGGCGAAGGCTCTGGTGATTTTAAAACCGGACGCATTCGCGATTTCTTCGGGTTGCTGAGATCACGAATCATCACAATATACAATAGAGCTTCTAAGAGCAACGTGGGCATTAATGTTACACCTAGAGGTTCTATGCAACTTCTGTTATCTCTCCACTTTGAATAAAACATCATTTTTGTAATGCAGCCACATATGAACATCATGATGTTTTCACTGCCTAGCCCGGTCAAAGGCCCCTTTTAGACAAGCGTGTCCGGTTGCGTCCCGGTGCATTGTGGCAAATCCGAGCGAGTAGGTACGCAATTGCAGTCAGTTTTGACTGCGATTGCATTCCGTTGATCAGTTTTTATCGCGCGAGTGCAACGTGTTTTGCACGCGCATGATAAAGAACTAACTGTGGTACCCAGACCCGAACCCGGACTTCTTCACAGAAGTTCAGGTTTGGGTTCAAGGTTGTGTAGATTGTATTATTTTCCCTTATAACATGGTTATAAGGGAAAAGAATAGCATTCTTAATACAGAATGCTAAGTAAAATAGGGCTGGAGGGGTGAATTTAAAAAAAAAAATAATTTAACTCACCTTAATCCACTTGTTCGCGCAGGCGGCATCTCTTCTGTCTTCATCTGTGAGGAAAAGGACCTGTGGTGACGTCACTGCGCGCATCACATGGTCCATCACATGATCCATTACCATGGTGATGGATCATGTGATGGACCATGTGATGAGCGTAGTGACGTTATTCAAGGTCCTTTTCCTCACAGATGAAGACAGAAGAGATGCTGACTGTGAGAACAAGTGGATTAAGGTGAGTTAAATATTTATTTTTATTTTTTTACCCCTCCAGCCCTATTTTACTTAGCATTCTGTATTCAGAATGCTATTATTTTCCGTTATAACATGGTTATAAATAATAATGATCGGGTCCCCATTCCGATCGTCACCTAGCAACCGTGCGTGAAAATCACACCTCATCCGCACTTGCTTGCGGATGCTTGCGATTTTCACGCAACCCCATTCATTTCTATGGGGCCTGCGTTACGTGAAAAACGCACAAAGAGGAGAATGCTGCGACTTTCACGCAACGCACAAGTGATGCGTGAAAATCACTGCTCATGTGCACAGCCCCATAGTGCGGGTGCAATGCGTTCACCTCACGCATTGCACCGGCGCGGAAATCTCGCCCGTGTGAAAGGGGTCAAAGTGCAGAGGGCACCGCAGTCTGGACAAGACAGTACAGCGAGAGTATACATGGCCAATTGCAGCCATTGTTCCAATCTGCCTTCCCAGAGGTTGAAAGGTTTCTTAAAGTAGTATACAACAGGTTTACAAACATGGATACAATGCACTTAAATGCCCAAAAACAAGCATTAAGTAGAAAATGGTTTATAGAAAAAAAGGGGGCAGCTCCTTAAAGTTAGCAGCAGAATGTATGGGTTGCTGGCAATAAGCCATCTTTAAAAACTGTTTTACAAAAAAAAAGAAGCTGGCTGGTTGTTTATACAGAAAAGTATGTGTTTATGGAGGATTCAGAAATTGTTAGCAAACGGTTTAAAACTAATGCCACAATGACCAGTCCCTCACTCACTCTCTATGCCAAGCTTTTCCCAATAAAACTCTAAAATCTACCCAATAATATGGATATTCTCTCTATACTCTCTCCCTATAGTGCCCCTATAGCAGTGATGGTGAACCTTTTAGAGACCGAGTGCCCAAACTGCAACCAAATACCCACTTATTTATCGCAAAGTGCCAACAGGGCAATTTAACCTGAATACCAATATAGTATATCTTCCATGTACTTTATCATTTAGCTATAATAGCTTAATAGCCTACATTCAGTGAGCCGCCTGTGCTGTTCATTGTGCGTCCTGTGCTGATGAATGGCAGGAAAAGTCTAAAGCATATTGGTACGCCATAGACTTTTTCCAATGAGCAGGTGCCCACAGAGAGGGCTCCGAGTGCCGCCTCTGGCACCCGTGCCATAGGTTCGCCATCACTGCCCTATAGTAACTGGCTTATATTTGTATTTTTTGTCAGACACAGCCACAGAACATCTTATCACAAACCCAGCTGAACACAGAATGATGTTTTTTCTTTCTGTGCAGGGCTTAGTTGAATACTTGCAACTTGATCAGCCTACCAAGGGTATGTCAGCCTCTGAGCCACTCTGGGCAAGACCCTCACCCCCTCCCTCTCCAGGTCATGTGATCCTCCATCTTTTTCCTGTCTGTCCTTTTCTCATCCATTTTTAACGGTAAAATGATTTGTCCAAAATGAGGCCCCAAAACTTCAGATCTGTTTGCCAGACAAATTTTTGTGGAATTCATAACAAATCCAATTAATTTAGATTTGATTCACTAGTCTCTACCCCATGCACATACATACATACATGCTTGGCTTGGTCCAACATGTATGTGTTTTCATTGGGGACAGAGAAGATAGCTACCAGACATGTCTGCCAGTGGCTTACCTCCTGGGAGAACAAAACATTTAGGCCTCTTTCACATGGGCATCCCGGATTTGCCCCAGATGCGTTGTGTGTGCATTGCAGAAAAACCGCACAAGTAGGCACGCAATTGCAGTCAGTTTTGACTGCGATTGCGTTCCGATGTTCAGTTTTTATCGTGCTGGTGCAATGCGTTTTGCACACGCGTGATAAAAAACTGAATTTGGTACCCAGACCCGAACCCGGACTTCTTCACTAAAGTTCAGGTTTGGGTTAGGTGTTCTGTAGATTTTATTATTTTCCCTTATAACATGGTTATAAGGGAAAATAGTAGCATTCTTAATACAGAATGCTTACTAAAATGTGGCTTGAGGGGTTAAAAAATAAAATAAAAAATTAACTCACCTCATCCGCTTGTTCGCTCAGCCAGCATGTCTTCTTTCTTCTTCTTTCAGGACCTGCAAAAGGACCGTTGATGACGTAATCGCGCTCACCACATATTAAAAATGCTATTATTTCCCTTTATAACCATGTTATAAGGGAAAATAATACAGTAAATTGACTTTTATCAATTTACTAACATCATCTCCTTTTCACACATCCCCATTCATTTCTATGGGGCCTGCGTTGCGTAAAAAAAGCAAAATATAGAATATGCTGCGATTTTCACTCAACGCATTAGTGATGTGTGAAAATCACTGTTCATCTGAACAGCCCCATTGAAGTGAATGGGTACGGGGTGAAATGCGTTCACCTCACGCATTGCACCCGCGCGGAATTCTCGCCCGTGTGAAAGCGGCCTTAGGAGCTCCACATACAAATTACATTGTCATCCAGTCCCAACAAAAACAGTGGACACATTAAATACAGATATTGATGCATGATTATAATGGGTTCAAATCTTTACAGATAATTAAAAATAATTGAATTGAAATGTTTTTTTGATGCTAGAAGGAAAATTCACAAAATCTTCATATTCACAAGAAACTAGTAGCATCGCAAAACATGCAGTGAAAAGTCAGGAGGATTTCTTGAAGTTTCAAGTTCTATGTTGTACAGTAGCTACATAGCTGCCCATCTTATAAACTGTTTGATACAAAATCTGCTTCCTAAAGTGCCTATCAAGACAATCAGATTTTCTAATAGCCAGGAGTTGGAGATCCCATGGCAACAAGTAGAAGTAGAAAGCTGCAATTTACAATGTTGTTGCTGAAAATAAAAACTAGCACAAGATGTCTCTTTAGACTCATAGCAAATCATTTAGTTGAAGAGGATAGTGAAGGCCTACATTCAATAAATCTCCAGTGTGTCAATTCTGTGAAAGCCAGACCAGTTAGTTGAAAGAAGGGAGCAGAATGCATTTAAAAAGTTTGGTAGAAAGAAAACTTTTAAGCAAAATTCAAGTAAATAGTTGATTGAATTTTTGATAGGGAAGAATGTGCATTTTTCAGTTTCATGTGAAAGTTACATGAGGTTCCCTGCAAACAACACATTCCCCTATTCCCTAGCCACAGGATGGAGAATAAGTTTTGATCACTAGAGGAGTCATCCCTGGGACTCCCACGATCACAAGAACAGGTGTTCTTTGGCCCCCATTTGAAGGGAGAGGTGGTCATGCACATCTGCTGCATCTCCTGTCAGACTCTGTAGAACTACTGAAGATAACCAAGCACAGCTATTGCACATAAATTTGACATTATAAAAATATTGTAGCATGGTCTACAAGACAGTGACTGTATAGTGATATGTATGAATATTTTCCGTAAGGAGCCTATACATCTCTACACTAAGGCACTCTGCAAAGTATAGTCATTATAAACCGCCATAACCGTAATTTGTTTGTGTGCAGCCATGGATCCTATTGCTGCACTGGCAGGTCAGCTACAAGGGTTGTCTTTTAGAGGTAGCTGACCTCCGCATGACCGTCTTGCAGATGCAGAGACCACAGGCTGTTGATCCTGGTGGTAGTGGTGGAGACCAGGCCTAAGATCAGAGCCTAAAGTTGCCCTCCCGGACAGATTTTCTGGGGGATGTGATAATTTCATTTTGTTTAGGGAGGCGTCCAAACTATATCTTAGGCTACACATATGTCCACACTCATCTGGGGATGAGAAACAGTGAGTCAGTGTGGTTAATTCCTTGCTTAAGAGGGATGCGCAGTCATGGGCTTTTTCTCTGCCAACCAGATTGCAGTCTCTCCGGTCGGTAGATACATTTTTCGAAGCTTTGGGTCTGATCTATGATGATCCGGATTGGACCTCTCTAGCTGAAACTAAGCTGTGCAGCCTTTGTCAGGGTGATCGTTCCACTGAGATGTATTGCTCTGAGTTTAGGAGATGGGCTACGGATTAGTGATGAGCGGCATAGGCAATATTCAAATTCGTGATATTTCGCAAATTTTGGGCTGAATATTCGCCATAAATTCGCAAATTAGAGAATTTGTGGTCTCCAGTCATTGTTTACTTGATTGCAAAAATCGGCAATGTAATATATTCGCGATAAATTCACGATACATTCGCGATTAGAATATTCAACACTATTCATGAATACAAATATACAGCACTGATGTATCATCCTCCTCTGACACTTTGGGTAAAGCTACTCCTGGGTTTATGCATGGGGACGAACCCATGCAATTAGGGGGAGCTACTCCTGGATCCACTTTTAAGCATACTGGTAATAGGAAGGGAGGGTGTTTTTTCTGTGGACAGAAGGGAGTTTTTATCAGAGTATGTCCATACATTCAATGGCAAAAAGAAAAAAAAGGGACATTTAATTCCCATCTGACTCTTGGAGGGGTGAGAGGAGAGTCAGAAAATGTGCATTTGTATTTGAATTGTAGTATCGGATTTCTCCTGACTGCCGAGGTGGCACTAGAGTCAAAAACTGTAGGGATTTAGGTATTTATCAACAGCGGGGCCGGGGTGAACTTGATTTATGCTCAGTTCGTTTGTATGCACGGGTTGTCACCAAGTGCATTAGAAATAAACATTTCCATTTTTGCTATTGATTCTGCATCTCAAACTCAGAAGTGTCTATCCCAAGTGGTGCATGATATCAGATTAAGGGCTGTTTCACACGACCGAGTCCATTGTGGAAAACTGACAGCTTTATGTCACTATGATTCTGTGGAAAAAAGGCCATGCAGAGACACATAGCATTATAAATCATGATAATGCTGTGCGCTCCTGCAAGTCCAGAGCAAAGGATCACACTCACACATGGAGCATGATTCCCGGAATAGACTCGCTTGTGTGAAGCAGCCCTAAGAGTGGGTGACTTTCATCAAGAATTTTTCTTGTGTTTTGATTTGGAGGGTCTCCCTGCTCCGTTAGTTCTGGGTTTACTGTGGTTAAGCAAGCACAATCCAACCATCGATTGGCAAGCTAGGCAGATTCTGGATTGGGGTAATTATTGCATTGACAATTGTCTGAATACATATTTTTTTTCTGTTTTAACTACTAAGACAGACATACTCAACCTGTGGCCCTCCAGCTGTTGTAAAATTACAACTCCTACCATGCCCTGCTGCAGGCTGATAGCTGTAGACTGTCTGGGAATGCTGGGAGTTGTATATTTGCAACAGCTGGAGGGCCGTAGGTTAAGCATGCCTATACTAAGACATTACCCTCTTTTATATCTGATTTTACTGATGCATTTTCTGAGAGTGGATGCCATGATTTACCTCCGCATCGGTAATATGATTGTCCTATCAACCTTATTCCCGGAGCTAACTTGCCACAATCAAGATTGCATAACCTTTCTGGACCTGAAAGAGGCTGGCCATGAGAGAGTGTATGCTGAGATTTTGGCTAAAGGACACATAAGACCTTCCAAGTCTCCAGTGGAAGCAGGGTTCTTCTTTGTTAAAAAAAAGGACGGAGGTCTTCGGCCATGACTGGATTTCCGTGAACTCAATCGGATTACTGTCCGTGATTAGGGTTAAGCTTTACAGTTCGGGTTCGTACCGAACTTTAGGATTTTTTTGTCCCTGGACCCGAACCCGAACATTTCAGTAAAAGTTTGGTGTTCGGCGATTTAATGGCGCTTTTTGAAAGGCTGCAGGGCAGCCAATCAACAAGCGTTTAACTTGTGTGCCCTTAGAAGCCATCACAGCCATACCTACTAATGGCATGTCTGTGAATGGCCAGTGAAGCATGTGACCCAGCCTCTATATAAGAGCCGCACGTCACTCTGCTCTTACTAGTGTCGGGATTAGAGGCTGCTGCTGTGAGGGAGAGAATAGAAAATAATCTACAGTGCTGCCCATAATTATTCATACCCCTGGCAAATTTTGACTTAAAGTTACTTTTATTCAACCAGCAAGTAATTTTTTCACTGGAAATGACATACAGTACAGACCAAAAGTTTGGACACACCTTCTCATTCAAAGAGTTTTCTTTATTTTCATGACTATGAAAATTGTAGATTCACACTGAAGGCATCAAAACTATGAATTAACACATGTGGAATTATATACATAACAAAAAAGTGTGAAACAACTGAAAATATGTCGTATTCTAGGTTCTTCAAAGTAGCCACCTTTTGCTTTAATTACTGCTTTGCACACTCTTGGCATTCTCTTGATGAGCTTCAAGAGGTAGTCACCTGAAATGGTCTTCCAACAGTCTTGAAGGAGTTCCCAGAGATGCTTAGCACTTGTTGGTCCTTTTGCCTTCACTCTGCGGTCCAGCTCACCCCAAACCATCTCGATTGGGTTCAGGTCCGGTGACTGTGGAGGCCAGGTCATCTGGCGCAGCACCCCATCACTCTCCATCATGGTCAAATAGCCCTTACAGAACCTGGAGGTGTATTTGGGGTCATTGTCCTGTTTAAAAATAAATGATGGTCAAACTAAAAGCAAATCGGATGGAATAGCATGCCGCTGCAAGATGCTGTGGTAGCCATGCTGGTTCAGTATGCCTTCAATTTTGAATAAATCCCCAACAGTGTCACCAGCAAAGCACCGCCACACCATCACACCTCCTCTTCCATGCTTCACGGTGGGAACCAGGCATGTAGAGTCCATCCGTTCACCTTTTCTGCGTTGCACAAAGACACGGTGGTTGGAACCAAAGATCTCAAATTTGGACTCATCAGACCAAAGAACAGATTTCCACCGGTCTAATGTCCATTCCTTGTGTTCTTTAGCCCAAACAAGTCTCTTCTGCTTGTTGCCTGTCCTTAGCAGTGGTTTCCTAGCAGATATTCTACCATGAAGGCCTGATTCACACAGTCTCCTCTTGTTCTAGAGATGTCTCTGCTGCTAGAATTCTGTGTGGCATTGACCTGGTCTCTAATCTGAGCTGCTGTTAACCTGCGATTTCTGAGGCTGGTGACTCGGATAAACGTATCCTCCGCAGCTGAGGTGACTCTTGGTCTTCCTTTCCTGGGGCGGTCCGCATGTGAACCAGTTTCTTTGTAGCGCTTGATGGGTTTTGTGACTGCACTTGGGGACACTTTCAAAGTTTTCCCAATTTTTCGGACTGACTGACCTTCATTTCTTAAAGTAATGATGGCCACTCGTTTTTCTTTACTTAGCTGCTTTTTTTATTGCCATAATACAAATTCTAACAGTCTATTCAGTAGGACTATCAGCTGTGTATCCACCTGGCTTCTCCACAATGCAACTGATGGTCCCAACCCCATTTATAAGGCAAGAAATCCCACTTATTAAACCTGACAGGGCACACCTGTGAAGTGAAAACCATTTCAGGTGACTACCTCTTGAAGCTCATCAAGAGAATGCCAAGAGTGCAAAACAGTAATCAAAGCAAAAGGTGGCTACTTTGAAGAACCTAGAATATGACATATTTTCAGTTGTTTCACACTTTTTTGTTATGTACTGTATATAATTCCACATGTGTTAATTCATAGTTTTGATACCTTCAGTGTGAATCTACAATTTTCATAGTCATGAAAATAAAGAAAACTCTTTGAATGAGAAGGTGTGTCCAAACTTTTGGTGGGCATCGGCGACCATTCTGTGCAAGTTCAGTGCAACAGCACTGCATATGTGCTAGGAACAATAATTTAATTCTGTTCTTTTAGTTCAGTGGGCAACATATACCCAATTTTTAAGTGCACCTGCACAGCATATGTGCTGGGGAAAGGGGAAATAATATAGGTAATCCGTCTGTGATTTCAGGGAACCAGGGGGTGACATATTCACATTTGTTTCAGTAAAATACAATCCAAGTAAATCTATCTGTTAGATTCTGTGGGGACAAATTATAATTTTTTTGCTAAAAAGTACCTTTGCGGCCTGCACTGCAAATCTGATAGTGAAAGAAAATCAGTTAAAGGGTTTCTACCACTTCGTTGCACATATTTAGCTGTCAGACACTAGCGATCCGCTAGTGTCTGCTCTGCCCAACCATCCTAATATAATTGCTTTTGGGGCAGCCGTTTTGCTAAAAAAAGAACTTTTATTAATATGCTAATGAGCCTCTAGGTGCTATGGGGGCGTCATTAGCACCTAGAGGCTCCGTCTACCTTCAGAAACTGCCGCCGCCCAGCGCGTCCCTCCAGCCCGCCCATCTCCTCCTGAATGCGATCCTCCTTGTGAGCGCCTGTATTCGGCGCATGCGCAGTGAATGTCTGACAGCTTCCCTGCTCAGACATCTCCACTGCGCCTGTTCCTCGGAGCACTATGGCGTCATCGCGCAGGCGCAGTGGAGATGTCTGAGCAAGGAAGCGGTCAGACATTCACTGCGCATGCGCAGAATACATACGCTCACAAGGAGGATCGCATTCAGGAGGAGATGGGCGGGCTGGAGGGACGCGCTGGGCGGCGGCAGTTTCTGAAGGTAGACGGAGCCTCTAGGTGCTAATGACGCCCCCATAGCACCTAGAGGCTCATTAGCATATTAATAAAAGTTCTTTTTTTAGCAAAACGGCTGCCCCAAAAGCAATTATATTAGGATGGTTGGGCAGAGCAGACACTAGCGGATCGCTAGTGTCTGACAGCTAAATATGTGACACCGAAGTGGTAGAAACCCTTTAAATCCATCTGTTTAACTGTGGTTGAAAAAAATCATATTTTTTCCATAAAGTACCTTTGCGGCCTTTTCTGCATTTCTGACAGTCCAATACAAGTCTTAAATACTGCTGTTATATTCTGGTTTAAAAACAACACCCATTTTGTGCAGGATACTACATTTGCGGCCTTTGCTGCATTTCTGAGAGTCCAATACAAGCGTTAAATACTGTAGTTATATTCTTTTTTTTTTTTTTTTAACACCCATTATGTGTTAGATACTACATTTGCAGCCTCTGCTGCATTTCTGAGAGTCCAATACAAGCGATAAATACTGCTGTTATATTCTGGTTTAAAAAAAACACCCATTTTGTGCAAAATACTACATTTGCGGCCTTTGCTGCATTTCCGACAGTCCAATACGAGCCTTAAATACTGCTGTCATATTATGGTTTTAAAAAAAACAACCATTTTGGGCAAGATACTATATTTGAGGTTTTTGTCTGCATTTCTGACAGTCCAATACAAGCGTTAAATACTGCTGTTGTATTCTGGTTTAAAAAAAAAAACACCCCCATTTTGTGCAAGATACTACATTTGCAGCCTTTGCTGCATTTCTGACAGTCCAATACAACCAGTCAATACTGCTGTTACATTGTTGGTTGACAAATTCACATTTTTTGTTATTGCGAAGTAATTGTATACAATTCACCTGTCACACTTTTGTGTGACCTCAATAAATTCTTCCGCTTTTTGACACCGGCACTGCCCTACTGTCAGTGAGCTTAATTGTTGCAAGTTATAAGAACTTCTAAAGCGCAGGCAGAAGAAAAACTAGCTCAGTCTATGAAAAAAGGGGATAAGACATTCTTCAGATATATAAATGAAAAAAGGAAATTAAAACAAGGAATAACTAAATTAAAAACAAAGGACGGAGGGTATGTAGAAGAGAATAAAGGGCTAGCCGACTGCCTTAATGAATACTTCTGTTCAGTTTTTACAAAAGAAAAAGAAGGAGAAGGACCTCTACTAGAAAGGATGACTAATAAATCGTTTGATGCATGTGTCTTTACAGAGGAAGATGTTCTAAGTTTGCTGTCTAAAGTGAAGACAAATAAGTCACAGGGCCCTGATGAGATACACCCAAAATTATTAAAAGAGCTTAGTGGTGAGCTGGCAAAACCGTTAACAGATTTATTTAACCAATCATTAGTAACAGGAGTCATCCCGGAAGATTGGAAGATGGCAAATGTCGTGCCCATTCACAAGAAAGGTAGTAGGGAGGAATCGAGCAAATATAGACCAGTGAGTCTGACATCAATAGTAGGCAAATTAATGGAAACCCTATTAAAGGATAGGATTGTGGAACATCTAAAATCCCATGGATTGCAAGATGAAAAACAACATGGGTTTACTTCAGGGAGATCATGTCAAACAAATCTTATAGATTTTTTTGACTGGGTGACTAAAATAATAGACGGTGGAGGTGCAGTAGACATCGCATATCTAGATTTTAGTAAGGCTTTTGACACTGTCCCACATAGAAGACTTATCAATAAACTGCAGTCATTGAGCATGGACTCCCATATTGTTGAGTGGATTAGGCAGTGGCTGAGTGACAGACAACAGAGGGTTGTAGTCAATGGAGAACATTCAAAACAAGGTCATGTTACCAGTGGGGTTCCACAGGGATCTGTACTGGGACCAATTTTGTTTAATATCTTCATAAGTGATATTGCAAAAGGCCTCGATGGTAAGGTTTGTCTTTTTGCTGATGACACAAATATATGTAACAGGGTTGATGTTCCTGGAGGGAAACGCCAAATGGAAAAGGATTTAGGAAAACTAGAAGAATGGTCAGAACTCTGGCAACTGAAATTTAATATGGATAAGTGCAAGATAATGCACCTGGGGCGTAAAAACCCAAGGGCAGAATATAGAATATTTGACACAGTCCTGACCTCAGTATCTGAGGAAAGGGATTTAGGAGTAATTATTTCAGAAGACTTAAAGGTGGGAAGACAATGTAATAGAGCAGCACGAAATGCCAGCAGAATGCTTGGACGTATAGGGAGAGGAATAAACAGTAGAAAGAGTGAAGTGCTTATGCCGCTGTACAGAACACTGGTGAGACCTCACTTGGAGTATTGTGCGCAGTACTGGAGGCCATATCTCCAGAAGGATATAGATACTCTAGAGAGAGTTCAGAGAAGAGCTACTAAACTAGTACATGGATTGCAGGATAAAACTTACCAGGAAAGGTTAAAGGACCTTAATATGTATAGCTTGGAAGAAAGAAGAGACAGAGGGGATATGATAGAAACTTTTAAATACATAAAGGGAATCAACTCGGTAAAGGAGGAGAGCATATTTAAAAGAAGAAAAACTACCACAAGAGGACACAGTTTTAAATTAGAGGGGAAAAGGTTTAAAAGTAATATAAGGAAGTATTACTTTACTGAGAGAGTAGTGGATGCATGGAATAGCCTTCCTGCAGAAGTGGTAGCTGCAAATACAGTGAAGGAGTTTAAGCATGCATGGGATAGGCATAACGCTATCCTTCATATAAGATAGGGCTAGGGACTATTCATAGGATTCAGATATATTGGGCAGACTAGATGGGCCAAATGGTTCTTATCTGCCGACACATTCTATGTTTCTATGTTTCTATTGGCGGTTACATTATCGCCTGACATAAACCATCTTTTAGTTTGGGTGAACGCAAAGAATGAGGAGAGCGTCAAATAAGAGACGTGGCCCTGGTTGTGGTGCCATTCTGTGCCAGCTACACGCACAAGTGAAACACCTTACTCAGGTGCGAGTAGGAAACAGAACCTTCAACGTTATTTGGTAGGGCCGAATACAGCTCTACGAATGGTGAGGCCAGAACAAGTACAGGCGATAGTAAATTGGGTGGCTGACAGTGCCTCCAGTTCCTTCACATTGTCTCCCACCCAGTCCCTTGCTGAAAGATCAGAGTTGGCACCTGCAGCCCATGGCCATCATTCTTTCACCTCACGCCCTTGCAAATCAGCAAAGCAGTCTGAGCCTCAAGTCATGCAGCAGTCTCTTCTGCTTTTTGATGACTCCGCTAGCAGGGTTTCCCAGGGCCATCCACATAGCCCTGCCCCAGAAGTGGAAGAAATTGAGTGCACTGATGCCCAACCACTTATGTTTCAGGATGAGGACATGGGAAGGCCACCACAGCACGTCTCTGATGATGACAAAACATAGGTGCCAACTGCTGCAGCTTTCTGCAGTCTGCAAACTGACAAGGAGGGCAGCGGTAAAGATTGGGTGGAAGATGATGTGGAGGATGATGAGGTACTTGACCCCACATGGAATCAAGGTCATGCGAGTGACGTGTGCAGTTTGGAGGAAGCGGCGGTCGTCGCACTGATGGAACCAGCACAGCAAAAGAGGGAGCAGGGTGCAAAAGCGTCTGTTACATTGTTGGGTGACATTTTACCATTTTTGCCGTGAATAAACCCCTGATCTGCATATCTGACAGGGACCTAAATTTAAAAAAATCATGTGTTACATTCTCAGGTGAAATGTTACCATTTTTGCCGTATACAAACCCCTGCTCTGCATAGGTGACAGGGACCCTTTTTTTGTAAAATCGTCTGTTCAATTGGTGGGTGACATGAACCCATTTTTTTTTTATGCAAGCTATTGTGACACCAGATATGAGTGGTGGCACTGGGCAAGTGGGCACAGTATACGCTGTGAGCCTGACACACATGCTGGCAGGCAACTGCAATTTGATTACACAGAAAAAAAAAAAAGCAGACAGATATTCTATCCCTAAAAAGGGCTTTCTGGGGTGCTGTCCTTACAGCAGAGATCAGATGAGTCCTTCAGGACTGCAGTAGACACTGAATACACTTGCCTAACTATCGATTTCCCTATTAAATCAGCAGCAGCTACACTGTCCCTCCTCTCACTAAGAATGCAGCTTCCGAATGAATCTAAAATGGATGTTGTCCAGGAGGTGGGAAGGTCTGGGAGGGAGGGTCTGCTGCTGATTGGCTGGAATGTGTCTGCTGACTGTGAGGTACAGGGTCAAAGTTTATTCAATGATGATGTATAGGGGGCGGACCGAACATCGCATATGTTCGCCCGCTGTGGCGAACGCGAACAAACTATGTTCGCCGGCGAATAGTTTGGGACATCTCTATGTTTCAATTCTTGTGGGATTTTCAGCCATTCTTCCTTGCAACAGTCTTCAATTTCTGTGAGATTCCTGGGTCGTTTTGCATTCTCTTTTATTGGTCTATCCACAGATTTTCTTTTTCAGCTCAGATCAGGGGACTGTGAGGGCCATGGCAAAATCTTCAGTTTGCTACTAGGGGATGCTACTAGGTACCAACCATGCAGGGTGCCCAAACTTTTGTTACAGGTCCTAATTAGGGTTGAGCGAACCCGAACTGTAAAGTTCGGGTTTGTACCGAACTTTACGGTGTTCAGCACCCGAACCCGAATTTTTCAGTAAAAGCTCGGTTTCGGGTTCAGTGTTCGGGTAATATTAATATACCATCGGATTGGAGTTTTCACTATCGTGAAAACTCAGATCTGAAAATACTAATACTATTATTTTCCGTTATAACCATGTGATAACGGAAAATAATAAAGTGAAGTTCGGGTCCCCATTGACTTCAATGGGGTTCAGGTCCAAGTTCGGATCAAGTTCGGGTCCCAAACCCAAACTTTTTTTAAAAGTTTGGCCGAACTCCCCGAGGTGTTCTCTCAACTCTAGTCCTTATCCTTTCTTGTTATTTTGAAAATGTAAAGATGAAAAAAGTGTATGTGTATATATATATATATATATATATATATATATATATATATATACAGTGTTGCCCATAATTATTCATACCCCTTGCAAATTTTGACTTAATGTTACTTTTATTCAAAGAGCAAGTTTGCTCAAATGTAAATAAAAACTGAGAAATGTTTTTTTTTCCACAATAATGCCTCTTGTACATCGTCTTATTATCTTTTGGGAGATGCCTATGTCATTTCCACTGAAAAAAGTACTTGCTGGGTGAATAAAAGTAACTTTAAGTCAAAATTTGCCAGGGGTATGAATAATTATGGGCTGCACTGTGTGTATATATATATATATATATATATATATATATATAGTATTAAACTCACCGGTAACCCGGTTTCCTGGAAGTCTCCATGAGAGCACATCCTGAGATTGACTTCCTCTGATAGGACAGGAAAAAACACAGAGGGTGTAACTCCACCCCTTCCCCTCATCGCCAGTATTTTTTAACGGAACCTGGAAAAAGAGGTAGAACATAAATTAAAGTAAAATTATTGTAACGGATCGCCTGGCACCCCGACTGAGCACTCTGGCAGACACCACAATCACCAAAGCAGCATATAAATCCTCTTCAAGCATATGAATGCTGTAGACAGTTGAATAGGAAACCATACGAATAGGTTTACGCTCCTAGCAGTCAAACTGGGACAGCATGCAATAAATCCTCCCCAAAGAATGAGACGACACTTCACCTTGAGGGTTAAAACAGGAACTGACTGTCCTGGGGCCTACAGACTCTTTTATTCACAATCCACAAACATAGTACTGCCCACAGGGTTTTGAAATACAACCAATCAATCCGTACAATACACACAGACACTCCCACACAAAATCCTCCCCTCTGGCTGTGATATGATTACTGAAAACAATGGGTAATATAATTATCAAAGGCAGAGAAATACAGTTTTATAAAACATATCACAGGAACCCCAAAACATGCAATAACCCCATAACAAGTATATCCTCGGAACCGGGGGGTCTGGGTGAACCACATATCCAAAATTCACCCAGATCCGTTCAGTAGTATGGAAGATACAGTTTAATGCAGATTCCACAGAACATATACAGGCTATATTAAAATAGACAAATCGCCAGGACCGGATGACATACACCCCCGTATCCTAAAGGAATTAAGTAATGTCATAGCCAGACCCTTATTTCTGATATTTGCAGACTCTATACTGACAGGGAATGTCCCACAGGATTGGCGCATGGCATATGTGGTGCCAATATTCAAAAAGGGGCCAAAAACAGACCCTAGAAACTATAGGCCGGTAAGTTTAACATCTGTTGTGGGTAAACTGTTTGAAGGTTTTCTGAGAGATGCTATATTAGAGCATCTCAACGGAAATAAGCAAATAACGCCATATCAGCATGGCTTCGTGAGGGATCGGTCATGTCAGACTAATTTAATCAGTTTCTATGAGGAGGTAAGTTCTAGACTTGACAGCGGCGAATCAATGGATGTCGTATATCTGGACTTCTCCAAAGCATTTGACACTGTACCACATAAAAGGTTAGTATATAAAATGAGAATGCTCGGACTGGGAGAAAACATCTGTATGTGGGTAAGTAACTGGCTCAGTGATAGAAAACAGAGGGTGGTTATTAACGGTACACACTCAGATTGGTTCACTGTCACTAGTGGGGTACCTCAGGGGTCAGTATTGGGCCCTATTCTCTTCAATATATTTATTAATGATCTTGTAGAAGGCTTGCATAGTAAAGTATCAATTTTCGCAGATGACACTAAACTGTGTAAAGCAATTTACACTGATGAGGACAGTATACTACTACAGAGGGATCTGGATAGACTGGAGGCTTGGGCAGATAAGTGGCAGATGGGGTTTAACACTGATAAATGTAAAGTTATGCACATGGGAAGGAAAAATGCAAGTCAACCGTACATACTAAATGGTAAAACACTCGGTAACACTGACATGGAAAAGGATCTAGGAATTTTAATAAACAGCAAACTAAGCTGCAAAAACCAGTGTCAGGCAGCTGCTGCCAAGGCCAACAAGATAATGGGTTGCCTCAGAAGGGGCATAGATTCCCGTGATAAGAACATAGTCCTACCACTTTACAAATCGCTAGTCAGACCACACATGGAGTACTGTGTACAGTTCTGGGCTCCTGTAAACAAGGCAGACATAGCAGAGCTGGAGAAGGTCCAGAGGAGGGCAACTAAAGTAATAACTGGAATGGGGCAACTACAGTACCCTGAAAGATTATCAAAATTAGGGTTATTCACTTTAGAAAAAAGACGACTGAGGGGAGATCTAATTAATATGTATAAATATATCAAGGGTCAGTACAGAGATCTATCCCATCAGCTATTTATCCCCAGGACTGTGACTGTGACGAGGGGACATCCTCTGCGTCTGGAGGAAAGAAGGTTTGTACACAAACATAGAAAAGGATTCTTTACGGTAAGAGCAGTGAGACTATGGAACTCTCTGCCTGAGGAGGTGGTGATGGTGAGTACAATAAAGGAATTCAAGAGGGCCATGGACGTATTTCTGGAGCTTAATAATATTACAGGCTATAGCTACTAGAGAGGGGTCTTCCTCTGGATCAACTTGCGGGATAACAGGCCGAACTGGATGGACAAATGTCTTTTTTCGGCCTTATGTACTATGTTACTATGTTACTATATCAAAAATAATTAATGTATAATGTGTCCCCTGTTGTATAGTTTAAAACTACTGCCCGATGTCTTTGTGCACCAAATACCGGCGAGATGGCACCGTGTAGAAAAGTCCAAACAGTGTCTGTGAGTTAAAAATGGCCGCCATCCATTGTTCTCACCATGTGCTTCATCCATTGTTCTCACCATGTGCCTCTGATACATGAAATGGTGGCCATCCAGTAACTCCACAGTATGTCCCCAGATGGTTCTTAAAGGGCCATAATCCAGGGGCAGGAGGCGGGCAAACAGCCTCCTCCAAAACACCGTGGCGAAGTGGCTTTCGCCACAATTATCAACAAAAGGGTGGGAATATGTGCAGTCATAGAGACTTCCAGCAAACCGGATTACCGATGAGTGTAATACTCATTTCTCCAGTCATCTCCATGACAGCACATCCTGAGAACTAACAAATTAAACTTTAAGGGGGGACAACAGCGCCTAGGACCTTACATCCAAAGGCCATGTCCTCATTGGCAAATACATCAACCCTATAATGCTTGGTGAAGGTGTGAGCCCTCTTCCAAGTGGCGGCTCTGAAAATTTGTTCTAAAGACACAGAGGCTCTCTCGGCCTGAAGCTCACAAAGTCTTCTTGCAGAGGATATTGTCACTAAGAAAATGATCTTAAGAGTAAGCCACTTAATAGTCAGGGAGTCTAGAGGCTGAAATGGAGAATCTGGCAAACCTGTAAGAACAGTATTAAGGTTCCATGGAGCAACCATATTTTTAATTCTGGGTTTCAATCTATCAGCAGCTTTTAAAAACCTAGACACCCAGTAGACCTCATAAAGACTAGTGTTATTAAGGGCACCTAATGCAGAAACCTGTACCTTAAGGGTATTCAGGGAGAGACCCATATCCAAACAGTCCTGGAGAAATTCCAGGATGAGTGGGATATTTGCGGTAGATTGGTTAAACCTAACACCACACCAGGATGCAAATTTCTTCCAAACCTTAAGATATGTCATAGAGGTATTGGATTTTCTACTGAGCAAAAGGGTATTTACAACCCTATGTGATAGACCTAGACCTAAGAGGATGGACTGCACAGTAACCAGGCTGACAACTTGAGAAGACTGGGGTTTGGATGAGAGATTGGACCCTGCATTAGAAGATCCTTCCTCTGGGAGAACAGGATTGGATCTTCCTGGCTGAGGGATTTTAAGAGACCGAACCAGCCCCTTCTGGGCCAAAAGGGGATGACCAGGATTGGGGTCTTGTTAATTAAGTGAAGCTCTAATTGCTCCAGCCACACCGATAAGGTACAAGCTACACATGTCGCCACCCCCCCAGGTTTTTAAAAGAGCAGCCATAGCTTCCCACGTTTTTAAGGAGGCTTTCTGCCTTTCTGTCCTTCTGTCCATAGTGTCCTTTAGCTGCGCAACGTCCTCAAAAGGAAGGACTGAGAGCTTTGCGACCTTGGCCACTGGAGCATCGACTCCCAGTCTGTGCAATCTGCCTCATCAAAGGGGTACCGCGTTTTTATGCCACGGGGAATAAAGGAGCCTTTCAGGTTTATCCCATTCTGTTCTTACGATCTTCTGTATGCTATCCGGAACTGGAAATACAGATCTCTGCGTCTCCCCCAAACCCCCAAATATTTCCTCCTGAACATATCTGGGCTTCCTTGGAATCTCAATTCTGATAGTGGCTCTTATGGCTTTGATTAGCTCCTCAATATCCTCAGGATTAAAAAGGAACCTTTTATACTCTTTATCTTCGTCTGATTCTTGAGGTTTTTCCAAGATCTCAGGATCCCATAGTTAAGGATTCACAGAATCGGAATCACTTCCCACATACATAAGATCTGTAGAAGAACCCGGTCTATGGGGGAGGGAGGACTGGGTTGAGGGGGGAGAGTCCCGTGCGGCCAGGACAGATTGAACTTCCACTCTAACTATGGACTTAATATCCTCCAGCAGACTAGATGATTCGGACTTTACAACCGATGCGGTACACTCCTTGCATAAAGGTTTAGACCCAGAGGAAGGTAGACGTTTAGAACAGAGACAACACTTCCTGGGTTTAACCTTGGCAGAAGAGGAAGACTTCTTTTCTCCCTGCAACATACAAGAGAGAAGGGTCAACCACTACAGGGTAAGTATAACATAAGGAGGGTGCCTGACACAGGCTACTCACAGAACCCAGGGTAGTGGGGGGCTCAGATCCAGAGCCAGTGGTTGTAGGGGCACTCATGTTTCCAATTCCCGTCCACAGAAACACCAGAGACTGTAGGCAGAGTGAGAACGATGGGCGCAATGTTGGGACTGGCATTGCCCTCTTTAAAGACTAGGAGCTTCGCCGGGGCCAGCATACAATAAAGGGGCCCGGGCACAAACCACACAGGAGGGGGGAAGATCCGGACCACCGGAACCGACCTCTGGTCTACAGAGCAAGATGATCCAAGTATCAAAATAGCCTAGGAACCCAAAGAGCTCCCAGCACCTCTCAGGACTTTCTTCCTTGGAAGTCAATCTTAGGATGTGCTGTCATGGAGACGACTGGGTAAATATATATATATATATATATATATATATATATATATATATACAGTGCTGCCCATAATTATTCATACCCCTGGCAAATTTTGACTTAAAGTTACTTTTATTCAACCAGCAAGTAATTTTTTCACTGGAAATGACATAGGTGTCTCCCAAAAGATAATAAGACTATGTACAAGAGGCATTATTGTGAAAAAAAAAAAAAAAACATTTCTCAGTTTTTATTTACATTTGAGCAAACTTGCTGGTTGAATAAAAGTAACATTAAGTCAAAATTTGCCTGGGGTATGAATAATTATGGGCAGCACTGTATATATAAATATATATAATTTTTGTATTTTTTTGCTCAAACTACAAATGAATATGCCATATTTAACTTATTGCTTTTGGGAGATCATTTCATCTTCAACTTAGGGTACTTTCACACTGGCGTTACGAGGATCCGGCAGGCAGTTCCGTTGCGGGAACTGTTTGCTGGATCCAGAAATCCATGCGCAAATGGATAGCGGATCCGGATGTGGATCCTTCTCACAAATGCATTGCAATATCGGATCCGTCTCTTTGGTGTCATATAAAAAAACGGATCCGGCATTTATTTTTCTCACATTTTTAAAGGTCTGCACATGCACAGATCGGGAAACCTGATCCACTTTGCTGGAAAACTTGGCGCTGGATCTGGAATTAATGCATTTCAATGAAAATAAATTCCGTTAAGTGTTTCGGAATTTTGGCCGGAGAAAATACCGCAGTATGCTGCAGTATTTTCTCCGGCCAAATACCGTAAGAGTGACTGAACTGAGGGACATCCTGATGCATACTGAACAGATTGCTGTCCATTCAGAATGCATTAGGATAAAACTGAAGCGTTTTTTTCCCGGTATTGAGCCCCTAGAACTTTAACACAAGTGTGAAAGTACCCTTACTTAACTGTTCACAATAACAGTATTTTTGACCAGGCATGCCCAAACTTTTGCAGATAATGTGTGTGTTGGGAGATAAGATCTATTTAACGGTATTCAACTTGTTAATATTGCTTAGCAATAAAACACTATTTTATCTCCAGGCTTACTTCTGAGTTATAGTTTCTGCTGTGGGTTTTTGTATTCCTACATTTAGCAGATATCATTAAAGAACATGAATAGACTAAATGTAACAGAATTCTGGATTTATTTTCACCATGTTTTCTGGCTCAATAGTCACCATATTTACCTGTTTTAGACTCATTTTGTGCCTTGCTTGGGAAGGGGAACGTAGCTTAAAATACTAAAATGGGTGCTCAAAAAGCAGAAATATTTTTCGCACACAGCGTTGACACAAAATAAGCTTAGCTAACCAAAAAGTGGCATAAAAAGAAAAATGTCCAGAAGTGCACTAATTTTATCATAAATCATGGGCCAATTTGCCCATTTAGACTATCTAGTCTAAGGCCCCTTTCACACGAGCAAGTTTTCCGCGCAGGTGCAATGCGTGACGTGAACACATAGCACCTGTACTAAATCCTGCCCCATTCATTTCAATGTGTCTGTGTCTTGTTTTTTTACGCATCAGTCCTGATTTGCTTGAAAAACGCAGCATGTTCTATATTCTATGTTTTTCACGCAGCCCTGGCCCCATAGAAGTGAATGGGGCTTCATTTAATAATGCACTGCATCCGCAAGCAAGTGCGGATGCAATGCGTTTTTCACTGATGGTTGCTAAGAGATGTTGTTTGTAAACCTTCAGTTTTTTTTTTTTTCACAGGCGTGAAAAATGCATCAAAACGCATTGCACCCACGTGGAAAAACTGAACAACTGAACACAATCGCAGACAAAACTGACTGAACTTGCTTGCAAAAGGGTGCAAGTTTCACTGAGCTCACCCTGAACACATCGGGAGCCCATCCGTCATGCCCGTGTGAGCCTAAGTCTTAGCCACTGTGTGTATCTTTACATCCAATGCATTTTACCTGTTGTAGTTCTTCACATAGTCTGAAGTCTGAACAGAAAAAACAATAATCTAAACTGCACTTTAGTTGCTTCAGTACGTGGAGCAATGTGAGGTAAACAATGGTTTTGTCTGTAAATTATTTAAAATATGTTGTTACACTTGACAGATACATTTATTCTAACTCACTTGAAAGCTACATTCTTCAAATAGCATTTCATTTCCAATGTAACTAACTCAATCATTGAGTTCACCAAGTTTCTGAGTGCATTTATATCATGCAGAATTTAGTAGAAAAATTTTACTAAATAAGAATAAACTGTGGTTTAGGAAAATGTGAAAATAAGTCTCATTTCATTTTTAACGTATAATGATCACTATGAAAACAAAACTTCCAAAAACCATGGCAGAAATGCTTTTTTTTTTACCTCATCTGACTAAATTATTTCCCCATTTTTCAATACACGATACAGTGATTTAACTGGTAGCATTAAAAAATGCAGCTTTTCACGCAAAATATAAGCCCTCATAGGGCTGTGTGAACGGAAAAGTGAAAAAGTTATGGGTCTTAGATGACAGAGAGGAAGAAACAAAAACAAAACTTGGACTGGTCCTTAACCACTTAAGGACCACAGGTTTATACCCCCCTAGTGACCAGGCCCTTTTTTACAAATCGGCACTTCACAACTTTAACGGTTTATTGCTCGGTCATACAACTTGACACCCAAATTAATTTTACCTCCTTTTCTTCTCACAAATACAGCTTTCAGTTGGTGGTATTTGATTGCTGCTGAGAGTTTTCATTTTTCTGATATTAATCAAAAAAGACCGCAGTTTTAAAAAAAAAAGTGTATTTTTAACTTTTTCTGGTAAAATTGTTCAAATATAATTACATTTCTATACAAGTTTGTGTCAGAATTTATTGTGCTACATGTCTTTGATAAAAAAAAAAATCCAATAAGTGTATATTTATTGGTTTGCGCAAAAGTTATAGCGTTTACAAACTGTGATACAAAAATTGGAATTTCCACATTTTGAAGCAGCTCTTACTTTCTGAGCACCTGTCATGTTTCTTGAGGTGCTAGAATGCCAGGATAGTATAAATACCCCCAAAATGACCCCATTTTAGAAAGAAGACACCCCAAAGTATTCGCGGAGGAGCATGGTGAGTTCATGCATGATTTAATTTTTTTTCACAAGTTAGCAGAAAATGACACTTTCTGAGGAAAATAATAATAAAGTTTCCATTTCTGCTAACTTCTGGCAAAAAAAAAAAAATTGACTCACTATGTCCCTCAGTGAATACCTTGATGTGTCTACTTTCCGAAATGGGGTAATTTGTGTGGTGTGTTTACTGTTCTGGCATTTTGGGCGGGGCTAAATTGTGAGCAACCCTGTAAAGCCTAAAGGTACTCGTTGGACTTTCGGCCCCTTTATGCACCTAGGCTGCAAAAAAGTGTCACACATGTGGTATCGCTGTACTCAGAAGTAGGTCAATGTGTTTCGGGGTGTATTTTTACATATACCCATGCTGGGTGAGAGAAATATCTCTGTAAATTGACAACTTTGTATAAAAAAAGTTGTCATTTACAGAGATATTTCTCACACACAGTATGGGTATATGTAAAAATACACCCCAAAACACATTGCCCTACTTCTTTTGAGTACAGCGATGCCACATGTGTGACACGTTTTTGCAGCCTAGGTGCAAAAAGGGGCCCAAATTCCAATAAGTACCTTTAAGATTTCACAGGGCATTTTTTACGCATTTGGATTCCAGACTACTTCTCACGCTTTAGGGCCCCTAAAATTCCAGGGCAGTATAAATACCCCACAAGTGACCAAATTTTGGAAAGAAGACACCCCAAGGTATTCTGTGAAGGGTATGGTGAGTTCATGTAAGATTTTATTTTTTGTCACAAGTTAGTGGAATATGAGACTTTGTAAGAAAAACAAAAAAAATATCAATTTCCGCTAACTTGGGAAAAAATAAAAAATCTTCTATGAACTCGCCATGCCCCTCACGGAATACCTTTGGGTGTCTTCTTTCCAAAATGGGGTCACTTGTGGGGTATTTATACTGCCCTGGCATTTTAGGGGCCCTAAAGCGTGAGAAGTAGTTTGGAATTCAAATGCGCAAAAATGCCCTGTGAAATCCTAAAGGTATTCATTGGAATTTGGGCCCCTTTACGCACCTAGGCTGCAAAAAAGTGTCACAAATGTGGTATAGCCGTACTCAGAAGAAGTAGGGCTATGTGTTTCAGGGTGTATTTTTACATATACCCATGCTGGGTGAGAGAAATATCTCTGTAAATTGACAACTTTGTATAAAAAAAATGGAAAAAGTTGTCATTTACAGAGATATTTCTCACACACGGGATGGGTATGTGTGAAAAGACACCCCAAAACACATTGCCCTACTTCTCCTGAGTACGACGATACCACGTGTGTGACACATTTTTGCAGCCTAGGTGCGTAAAGGGGCCCAAATTCCAATGAGTACCCTTTAGGAGAGCATTTTTAGACATTTGGATTCAAGACGTCTTCTCACGCTTTAGGGCCCCTAAAATGCCAGGGCAGTATAAATACCCCACATGTGACCCCATTTTGGAAAGAAGACACCCCAAGGTATTCCGTGAGGGGCAGGGCGAGTTCATAGAAGATTTTCTTTGGGGCTCAAGTTAGCGGAAATTGATTTATTTATTTTTTTTCTCACAAAGTCTCCCTTTCTGCTAACTTGTGACAAAAAGTTCAATCTTTCATGGACTCAAAATGCCCCTCAGCGAATACCTTGGGGTGTCTTATTTCCAAAATGGGGTCATTTATGGGGTGCTTGTACTGCCCCGGCATTTGAGGGTCTCCACAATCATTACATGTATGGCCAACATTAGTAGTTTCTGCTATTCTCCTTATATTGAGCATACGGGCCCTAAGACCCCTGTGTGCCTGTCCTGTGTCACGCGATCCCTACACTAATAGTGTACCTGTGTGTGGTACTTGCGGAAACACTCCCCTATGTATAGGGCAGGATGGTCAGGACAGTCAGGACAAAGAACGGTGGTGTCACGCCTTATTCCAGCTCTGCTACAGACACAACATCTTTTTCTTGGGGAACGGTGAGTTGGGGTACCAGGATAGACACTCGGGATACAGGAGTTCCGAAATGATCTCTTCCTGGAATTTTAGGAAGGATCCTGTTCTCTTAGCCTTACTGTAGAGAACAAAACTATTATGCACAGCCAATTGAATTAAATAAACAGACACCTTCTTATACCAGCGTCTGGTGCGGCGGGACACTAAATAGGGAGCCAACATATGGTCATTGAAGTCCACCCCTCCCATGTGAAGTTATAGTCATGGACAGAGAGGGGTTTCTCAATGACTCCAGTTGCTCTTTCAATTTGCGCGAATGGTGGACAGAAGGAAAACGTCCCTCTTGTCTGTCCACTTCAACGCAAGCAGTTCTTGGTCACACAAGGCAGCCCTCTCCACCCTTGCAAGTCGGGTATTAATGAGCCGTTGGGGGAACCCCCGGCGACTAGGTCGCGCGGTGCCACAGCATTGAATTCCGACTATAAGTGCCGAAAGAGGGCCACGCTTGTGCAAAAAAATTTCACGTATAAGTGGTACCCCTTGTGGAGTTAGGGTGATACCAAGTCCCAGACAATCTTGCCACTGCTCCCCAGGTAGTCAGGGCATCCGACCGGCTCCTGTTTTTAGTCTTTTCCCTCATACACCCTAAAACGATATGTATAGCCTGTGACCCTTTCACAGATCTTATACAGTTTGACCCCATACCGGGCGCGCTTGCTGGGGATGTACTGTTTGATGCCAAGGCGCCCGGTAAAATGTACAAGGGACTCGTCTATGCAGATGTTCTGATTGGGGTTATACACATCTGCAAACCTGGATGACAAATGGTCTATGAGGGGCCGAATTTTGTGGAGCCGGTCATAAGCAGGGTGGCCTCTTGGATGACAGGTTTTATTGTCAGTGAAATGTATAAAGCGCATGATGACCTCAAAACGTGCCCTGGACATAGCAGCAGAGAACATGGGCATGTAATGTATTGGGTCTTTAGACCAATAGGACCGCAATACATTTTTTTTAGTTAGACCCATGCTGAGGATACGGCCCAAAAATATGTTAAATTCGGAAACTGTGACTGGTTTCCACCGGAAAGGCTGAGCATAGAAGCTTTCCGGATTGGCAGTTATATACTGTGTGGCGTAGCGGTTGGTTTCTGACACAACTAAGTCACAGAGATCTGCAGTGAAGAACAGCTCAAAAAACTCAAGGGCTGATCCTAAATGAGCTGTCTCCACGCGAACTCCAGACTTGGCGGTGAAAGGGGGCAATACGGGTGCGGCAGAAGCAGGGGATTGCCAATATCCTGTCAAATTAAATGAAGAGGAAAGGGTATTGGAGAGTTGAGCCCAAACTGTAAAAAGAGCAAATTACTCGTAGATAAACAAGTACTTACAGAGAAGCATATATAATGGTCCTGCATATGGTTAGCCGACGGACCATCACTGAAACTGTTGTAGGTACTTCAGGCATGAATACTGCATTTGTAACTGATGCATGTCCACCTTACCACATTGCATCCGATGCACATACCACTCGGGCCTGGTTAGTCCCACTTAGAACATGGTCATGCCTGAGCATAGCACCAGTGAACAGTATTTACATTTGTTATTCTGTTCCACAATCCCAATTCTAGCTACCTCATAGTCCTCCTATACTAAGAGCTACATAGTACAAAAAACATACTGCTGACCAAGAAATCGAGAGAGCTTTCATTGGGATGCAGAAAAGAGCTTTATGTCCATATGGCTTTGCATAAATAGTCCTCCTATACATGTTGATAAATTGTTCACCGACCCTGGTTAAACCTTCTTCTCAATTCCTGCATAGTTTATAGGGTTATTGGTATAAATATATGACATATTGTAACAAGTAGTGGGTGCCAACTAACTGGTTTGTCTTTGGGTTATTCCGAAGGACGTTGTCCTAGTGGTCCCTAGTGTTGAGCGCGAATATTTGAATCGTGAATTCTAATTGCGAATATCGCCACTTCGAGAATTCACGAATATTTAGAATATAGTGCTATATATTTGTATTTGCGAATAATGTTGAATATTCTAATCGCAAATGTATTGCGAATATATTACATTGGCGATTTTTGCAATCAAGTAAACAATGACTGGAGATCACGAATTCTCAAATTTGCAAATTTATGGTGACTATTCGTACAAAAATTCGCGAAATATTGCAAATTGGAATATTGCATATGCCGCTTATCACTAGTGGTTCCCCGGTTTTCCTCCTTTAACCCCTATACAGAATCTGGCCTTCACTACAGGGGAGCCACCAGATTGCTACCTTTTGGAATAGGCCCGGTGTAGTTGGCAGCAGACCCATGGGGGTTAGAGACAATGATGCAAAGTACCAAGGAATCAGGCAATATTGATGAGCGGCAGGTCCCATATTCGAAATATTTGTGATATATTCGATAATTTCGTGACTTCGTTTTATTCGTGCAATGTTTTTTTTTTTATCGCGAGAACTCGTCATTGAAATATTTGTGTACGCATGAGCATATACAGGCGTGGCTTAGTCTTGCAAATGTTTTCAAAGATTCGGATGTCAAGTTGTATGGAAAAAATGGTTGAGCCAGATATCATCACTGTAAGTAATTCCACTTTATAGCACTGTAATGTTGTATCACATGCTTGTTATTTAAATGTATTTATATGCAGCTAAAGTGTTCATAAATATACGTGATCTTGAAAAAAATATATATTATTTTTCGGAATACATACAAATTTACATTTTATCTTGTTTGCGTAGATATAAATGATTTGGGGCAATAAGTATTGTTGTGACTCACAACAATACTTATTGCCCCAAATCATTAATATCTACTCAAACATGATAAAATGTTAATTTGTATGTATTCCAAAAAATATTACAACATTTTTTTCGAGCTCACGAATATTTAGAAAAACGTTATCTGACATCACACCACTATGTCTTTAGCATGTATGTATGGATAGCAGACAAATATCTGTCATATGCACATTGCACATATTCTAATTTGTGTCCTGTTGGTCAGGACAAGTAATGTTTGACCGCCATTATTTGCTAGTTCATTTAGCATTACCCATGGTGCACCACAGGGTGGAGAACCAGCTGTACACCCCATACCGTGTCGTCACTTCACTAGACAGTGTAAGGGGTTACACTCTCAGGCAGAGCGGTGATGACAGATTCTCGTGCAGACCACAGGGTTAAAGTCCAAACATTGCTTTATTTATAACACTCCGGCAATACAGGCAGACCCAGTTATAACTCACTGGGTAAGGTGAAGGTCCAGCAGCACAAAACATAAACCAAACAAAAATAAACATCTGCCCGTCTGGGCTCTGGCTAATACAGTGAAGATCCTAGCTCACCTATTGAACACAGGTGACACAGAGAATTCGGCTTCTCTAGCCAGCAGGGCAGCCATCTTCCCAGACTTTCTACAGGCTTTACTCTCCCCAGACTGACAGCCTGGACTGTGCTTTATTTCCCCTTAATGATCCCTTATAGCTTCAGCTGGGGATCCCTCAGGCTAGGGAAAAACCTGCTCCGGAATGGGGTGGACTAGGAAGGTTCCTCTACCAAGCCTACCTTCTCCCAGTCCAATAAAATGCAGGCCATAAACTTAACAAAACTGTCTCAGCAACCTACATATTGCTGAGACCATTTTAACCTTCTGGATTTTATTTACCTCACCCAGTTGAGGAAGCTGGGTGGGATATACACCCCTTCCAGGACTTTACCATACACTTTTCAGTTCACCTTAAAACAACAGGTACACCTCTCCTCAGATGACCAATATTGGATTGCTCATACCCCACACACATACATTTCAATAAAATTAGATGTTAAAATGGGAAACTTAAATCTAATATTTGCCTTTCAAACACTAAAATGTTTTTTTTATTTTTTATTTTTCAGATAATGAAATTAAAGAGGTTGCCCAGGCTTTTTCAATTGATGATTTATCCTCAGGATAGGTCATCATTAACAGATCGGCGGGGTCCGACACCCGGCACCCCCACTTATCAGCTGTGTGAGTAGACGGCGCACGCAGTGCGCACCTGCCGTCTCCCTTCTCTCTTCCTGCTCAATGCTGTTTGTCTATGGGACAGCAGCAGCAGGCATGAAGAGAGTCTGGAGACAGATGTGCACACTGCGCGTGCCGTCTCCGCAAACAGCTGATGGGCGGGGTGGCCGGGTGTCGGACCCCCGCTGATCTGATATTGATGACCTATCCTGAGGATAGGTCATCATCATCAATAGAAAAAGCCCAGAGAACCCCTTTAAATTCTAATACTTGTATTTTAAAAAGTTGGGAATATATGCTTGCATTTTCATCCTACAGGGCATGTTGGAGAAGGGATACAACAAGACCTGGTCCTACGCTGACAAGCGACGTATAGTGAGGAGCATCGGTTATGAGTTGTGGAGAAATCATGATGGCCAGCACAAGAGGTTGGCCATCCTGAAGAAATAGTCCGATCTGAAGAGGTAGAAATTAGATAGGATCAGAGAGATCCACAACAAAATTTGCCCAGGTACAATGCTTACATAACTTTTGTATCTTTCACTAACACTCTGTAATGTATATGTACATTTATGCTTTATCATTTTCTTTTATAAATCATGAAAATTGTGTCATTATAGATGTTCCTGTTCCCTGTGTCTGCTGGTGGTGGTGGAGGTCTCTGCTTCAGAGGAGGAGCATGCCGGACCCTCTGGGCAGCAGAATGTCCCCTACCTGATGTGGGTCAAGTGATGGAGGCTGAGGAGGCCGGAGCCTAACACTACCCCGCTTCACCATCCCCAGCTTCTCACGAGGAGGATGAGGACAAGGAAGAGGTTGCGACAACCCCCCCAGGAGGGTAAATATGTGCTGTGGGTGTTTTAACTCAGTCACTGTTCACACACACACACACGTGTCAGTTTAGTCTTCACCACAGGCACAGTAATGAACATTTTAAGCTTTACCTTTAATCTTTCTTCAGCCCACACATATTGGATAACATAAAGTCCCACACTTTGAGTTCAGTCCAAGCAGGGTACCAAAACAGTAGTATCTCAACACTCTTTACAGTCTTTCAGATATCATGTTACTCTCTCAGCTTGTTCAGCATTTAGATCGCCTGTCCAAACTTTATCTTCCCAGCCTTTTTAACCACACCTTTCGAGTACGGGAGTGACCTGTCTCAGCCATTGCCTCTGGTCATGCCTAAAACCCAGACCAAAAATCCACTTTAATGATAACCTCCCAGTAACCTAGTGTTACTGGCGTACTGATTCCCAGGAATTATCTCAATAATGCATATGCAATGAGCAGGACACTGGTACGGTGGCCAATGATGCAGTGGGTCAGGATATGTGTATATAAGTTTATAGTTTGTTTGTGACGCCAATTGCAGCTTGCGCAGGTACTGTAGCAGGGCCCTTTAAGATGTTATAGCTCACGTACCAGGTGAGGAATGCCAGAGGGGGATAATGTCTCTGTGTAGTGTCAACAGTGTTTCCTACCTTGGTACGGCTGGACTCCTGGATCCTGGCTCACTTGCAATAAAATGAGTGTTGTTAATAGGAGTAACTGAGGAACTTTGGTGATAGTAAATGAGATCCAGACTTGAAATATAATCCAACTTGTCTTTACTGAATGGCAGCTTTAAATCCATAAAAGTTACAGCAATAGTCTTGGGTCCCAGCAAGTATAGGCAATGTATGGCAGGGATCAATATCTCATCTGCTTCTATACTATGTGCCTGGAGAATCTGGCAGGTATTTATCTTCTGCTCTGTCTGTCTTCTGCTTGTAATGGTAAACCTACAAAACACCTCTCTGTCAAACCTAGACAGCAAAACATACCACCTGTACAGCATACAGCATAGCAAAAAGAAAGCAAGTGGAGATAGTATACAAAAATATCACTTTATTCTCAAATATAAAATATAGGGAAAGGACGGGATGGTAAACAGGATACAGAGAAGCGAAGGGCAGTGTACACAACTGCATATACATCTGTATCCATGCGACAATAAGCATGGATGGCACACAGGAAAAAGTGGTAGACAGTCACGGAAAGCCAGGTCTATATAGTAAAATATCCCAATCAGGGCTATATAGTGAAAGATAGAAAACAAATGTAACTGGGTGTCCGTGAATAGTACCACAAGGTCCAGGAGTCATAAGCGATCAAGACAGACAGATATCATACAAATAAAAACTCATGTCTGGTCTACCACTGAATCCTGAGGTATAGCAATATTTTGAAGGGTATCAAAACAGGCTTAATATGGATGTGGTGAAAAACCATATATGAATATAAAGCAGTGCTATATGCAGGACGTACCTGAAGCCATGATGAATGCAGGAGGATACTGAACCCTAAGCGCAGGACCTCGACGCGCGTTTCACCTCACGGCTTCGTCAGGAGGAACTAAGTAATAGAATGGCAGGGTATATATAGTCTGGAAAAGAGGAATTTACCTGGGTTGCGGACACCTGTGACCTGATGGAACGGGCGCGAAAACACCATGTTCCACGGAGCCATCTCTCACCGCGTCCCCGTCTGCATACTGCGCATGCGCGGCGCATACAGACGTCACGGAGCACTTTGAGATGACGCCATGCAGCGCATGTGTGATCCGCGACCCTGTGGAACGCAGGTGGACCGCAAACACCAGCCGATGGATCCTATTCAGGGGGGCTATGAAGTGGACTCCAGATCTATATAGTGTAAATAGTACCGATCGGCAAAAATTGATTCATAATATATAGGGAACATCCATACTAGGCCTGTGACTCCCTGCAAACACCACTACACCCACGGGGTAAGGGTCCAGCAGCACAACAGATGAAGTTGTCCCCTCGATCCTATAATTATGTGTTGATACAATACAGACTAAACCATACAAAGTAATCCCATAAGGGAATTAATAAAAAATGAAGCAGTGATATAGCAGTGCTGGGTGTGTTAGGGCAGCTGTCATGTGTATAGATGTACACTTAGCCAGCTATAACAGTAGAAGTCTCATATTTTTTAAGTCAGTTGCAATGCAGCCTTTATGGCTGTGTGGGTTAATGCTTTGCCTCTGATACACTGATACATTGGAGGTTGGGGGTTGGCGTAGGGCCCCATAGCCACTGCTATGGTTGCTATGGCGATCCCTACGCCACGTAGTCAAATTTGGTCACATATTACTGTAGTTAGATATGAGTGGCGGGTTTTGCTTGAATTGTCTTGTCTATGGGATACAGTGAGAAACTGATTTAGATGCTATTTACTTAAACTCAATGACAGCAAATCTCAGCAAATCAACTGGCACCTTTTTGAGCAACTTAATATAAGCTGATTAGAAAATCGACAAAACTCCAATAGGGCGAAAAACTTACTTCTATTATTGTTGATGTGTGTTTGACTATGCCCTTGAAAATGCACTGGAAATGAATCTGTTGGGCATTGTACATCTATTACATCAAATCCTTGTATGGTTTTGCATAGTTATTTATACAAAGCCATATAATTTACTTTATACATGCATGAAGGCTTGCTTCTTTTTACCAACATTCAGCGATAAAACACCTCATTTATTATAAACAATTACAAGTAGTTCAATGCAGCAAAACAGAATGAATTGTAAACATCATGTACAGGTGTACAATCACCTGCAAAACAAGCAATTTTCTGAACAAATCATATGTTAGCATGAGATAGCTGTATACTAAATCATAGTAAATGTGAAGGAATGAGGAAGGAACCACATCCACATGCAAATGTATGTCTTCAGCTAGGTTTAATCAGGAAAGAGTTGAAAAAGACAAACAAGATGGAAACAAAGGGTAAGAAAATAACAAAATATATCCTAGTAGTAAAGGTCATGGAATGAATTATAGCTATTTATTCCTCATGGTAGGTGGTGTATAGATAAAGTGTCTGTATTTCTCAGCATTGAAGACACCATTAATCCTGACCAAGGAAACATAGTGCAGCAGGTGAAAGGCATATCATGCTTACTTCCCTTAGAAATTGGAAGATGTCCAGCAGTGCCATCAGTTAAGAATTAACAGAAACCAGCGGGACCCAGGTACACCTATCTACTGTTTGGAGAAGTCTGGCCAGAAGTGGTCTTCATGGAAGATTTGTGGCCAAAAAGCACACCTTCAATGTGGAAACAAAGCCAAGCAACACAACTGAGCCTGAAAACATAAGAACTGGGTTCAGGAAAATGGCAGCAGAAGGCAGTTTGTTTGCTGAAGAGCTGGAGAGAGGTACAATACAGTAATTAGTGTCTGCAGGCAATAGTGAAGCATGGTGGAGGCTCCTTGAAAGTGCTGCATTTCAGCCAAAGGAGTTGTAAATTTGGTGAAGATTAATAGTGTCCTGAATGTTGAGAAATATAGGTAGATACATCATGCATTACCATCAAAGAGGCGTCTGATTAGCTCCTGCAGCACGACAATGCATACAGCCAATGTCATTAAGGACTATCTTCAGCATAAAGTAGAACAATGAGTCCGGGAAGTGATATGGCCTCCACCGAGCCCTGATGTTTACATTGTTCAGTCTGTCTGGAATCAAATTAAGGGCTCATGCACACGACCGTAGCCATTTTTGCAGTCTGCATATTGCAGATCCACAAAACACAGATGTTGGCCATGTGCGTTATGCATTTTGCTGAATGTCTGGCCCATAACAGAACAGTCCTATTCTTGTCTGTAATGCAGACAAGAATAGTGCATATTCTATATTTTAGCGGATGCCATGGAACAGACATATGGATGTGGACATCTTTTGTGACCCCATTGAAGTGAATGTGTCCGCATCCGACCAACAAAAAAATGTGGATCAGATATGGAATGAACAAAAATATATTTGTGTGCATGAGCTCTAAGAGAGATTTGAGCAAGCCTCTGTACTGGTGCATTGTGACATTTTACAGATCGCCACTTCCCATCGGAAATTTATATTGTCATACACTGGTGAGCCTGGGGATTCATTTTTTATACATGAATTTGTATGGTTAGACATCCTAAATAAATTTCAAAAGAAGAAAATTCAAATTTTTCCATATTTTTCCCATCTTCCTTCAAAAAAAAAAAAAAAAACTAGAAATTATGAGAGATGAATGACAAAGTGGAATTTGTTCTGAATTTAAGGAAAAATTTGATTGCGACGAAAGCGAATTTCCTCGTGCTTCGTGGTAACGAATCACATTTTTTTCTAAAATGGCTGCTGCACATGTGAGGACATGGGGCAAGGAACTCTGGGAAGGCGGAATCACCCACAATGCCTTGCATGCAGCTGAGAGAGTAGTGGATACATGGAATAGCCTTCCTGCAGAAGTGGTAGCTGCAAATACAGTAAAGGAGTGTAAGCATGCATGGGATAGGCATAAGGCCATCCTTCATATAAGATAGGGCCAGCGGCTATTCTTAGTATTCAGTATATTGGGCAGACTAGATGGGCCAAATGGTTCTTATCTGCCAACACAGTCGATGTTTCAATCAGCAGCCAGCCAGCCCTGTGATGTCACAGCCCTATAAATAGCGGCAGCCATTTTAGATTCTGCCATTTACCAGTGTACTTAGTGCAGGGAGAGACCTCTGCAGGCGCTAGGGACAGTGATAGAAAAAACGTAATTGTGCTAAAAAAAAAAATATAATTTACAAGTGCAGGAAAATATTATTTAAGGTGTCAAGGTATAGGGAAAGGATAGGGAGGAATCAATCCACAGCATTTCTGTTGAACAGGGTTCAGTCGGGGAGGTGACAGCCTGGGTAATAGGAACAATCCTATTACACCTTGCAGCACTGACTGGGGATCCAAATTGCCATTATACAGCTCTGTAATTCCAGCAAGCCCTTTTTATTAGGGTGCAAGTGCTGTTTGATACAGGCATTAACAGGGGTTATTACAAGGAAATAATTATACGTTTTATTTGCCCTAGTGCGGTGCAGTTATATGTTCTAAAACATTTTTTGGCTTGTATTAGTGGGAAAAAAAGGGCTTATTAGCCATTGTGTGGTGAAGTGCGAAAATTACAGCCCTTTTCGTTGTGTATTAGTGGCAAAAGTAAAAATATCTTTGCTGCTCAGCAGTGTAGCGATATATTCTAAAGCCCAGTTTGCCGTTTATTAAAATATATTCGGCGTTCAGTGTTGCACTTATCTGTAGAAAAGCCTTTTGTGTAAAAGTAGAAAAGATTTTGGGTGTAATTGCTGTTAAGTGGTGCAGTGAGATATGTTACCCAGTTACCCAGTTTGCTGTGTATTACTGGCGAAATAAAAATATATTCGCCGTCCTGCATTGCACTTATCTGTTAAAAACCTGTTGTGTTCTGTAAAAGTGTAAAAAAAAAACTAGGACCTAAATGCCCTTGTGCGGTGCAGTACTATACTCTAGAGCCCAATTTTCCATGTACTAGTGTCAAAAAAATGTTTTATTCTCCATTCAGCTTTGCACTTATCTTTAGAAAAGCCTGTTGCATTCTGTAACAGTTTTAAAAAAATTAGGGCCTATTTGCTATTTAGCTGTGCAGTGATATATTCTAAATCCCTGTTTGCTGTGTATTAGTGGCAAAATAAAAATATTTGATCGAATATTTGGTTATTTGATCTAACAGTATGTCAGGTAGGAAGTGCTAGGCCCTGCACAGGGGAGTGGCAGAGGCCTAAATGCTTCTGGTGCATGCATAGGTCGCAGCAGAGTAAGGGGCCGTGGCAGCAGGGGTCACAAGAGGCCTGAGCTCCCAGTGTCAGCTAGCGGTTGTGTCGTGACCATCAACCCAGCAGTTCTTGAATGGTTGACTAAATTTAGTCGCAAGTGACACCAGACATTCCCAGCCAAGAGTCAGTGGGTTCATCAGACACAACCCTTAGTTGGCATGGCCTGGGAGCAGGCCCTGTGCCCTCACCTGTCCTGAACCTGCCTCTGTCCTTTTCTGTTCCCTCACCGCGAGAAGTATTATATGTTGTAGGCTCATCTCCACTTTTTCACGAGGTAGAGCTACTAGAGGACAGTCAGAAGCTACTGCCCAGCCAAGATGTGGAGAAGACATAGTAACATAGTATATAAGGCCAAAAAAAGACATTTGTCCATCCAGTTTATCCTGCAAGTTGATCCAGAGGAAGGCAAAAAAAAAACTGTGAGGTAGAGCCAATGTTCCCCACTAAAGGGGAAAAAATTCCTTCCCGACTCCATTCAGGCAATCCGATAACTCCCTGGATCATCTACCCCTCTCTGGGAGCTATAGCCTGTAATATTATTATACTCCAGAAATACATCCAGGCCCCTCTTGAACTTTTTTTGTGAACTCATCATTACAACCTTCTCAAGTAGAGAGTTCCATAGTCTCACTGCTCTTATCATAAAGAATCCTCTTCTATGTTTGTGTACAAACCTTCTTTCCTCCAGACACAGAGGATGTCCGCTTGTCACAGTCACCGTCCTGGGGATGAATAGATGATGGGAGAGATCTCTGTACTTTAAATCTTAAATTTAATAGCTTTGCTTTCTCCTGATCGCTCTTTGCAACTCCCTAGTAATCACTCTGTAAAGGCCTGACACCTTCAGATTTATACTTTTTACCATTTATATAATTGAAGAACATTTTAGGGTTAGTTTTGCTCTCTTTGGCAAGTAGTCTCTCGGTCTCTAGTTTGACCGCTTTTATTAGTTTTTTACATATTCTATTTTTTTCCTTATAGTTTTTCAGTGCTTCCTCGCCACCCTCCTGTTTTAGTGATTCAAATGCTTTTTTTTGGTCATTTTTTGCTTTCTTTATAGTTCTGTTTATCCACATTGGATTCTTCTTGTTCCTTAACCTTTTATTCCCTAAGGTATGTACCTCTCACAATCAGATTTTAGGATGCTTTTAAAAATATCCCATCTGCCACTTCTTCCACTAGTGATGAGTAGTGAGTAGAAAGTAGTGATGAGGAGAGTGGCGTGGGAGCGGATGTTGAGAGCGGTCAGGCTCCTGACCCAGAGATGGTTGAGGAGGGCAACAGTGACGTGCAAACAGTACTCGATGATGATGATGTAGCTGATTGCACTTGGGAGCCGGGGGACGAATGGGGTTTCATCATCATCGGGAGAAGAGGGTAGCAGCTTGCCCATGAGCCAGCAAGTCGCTAGCATGGGCGGGAGTCAGCAGGGTGGCAGAAGTGGGAGGTTGGTAGCCAAACGTGCCCAGGGTAGACCACCCACTTTGCAAGAGCCTACCTGCCTAGGAAGTAGCGGTGCAGGTCAGTGCGTAGTGTTGGGGTTAAAATTACCTACTTGGCTGTGTGACAGGTTTTTTTAAGCTGCCAGAGGAGGTGAACATGGCTGTATGTAGAAGTTGTGGGCAGAGGGTGAAGCATGGCCAGGGTGCCAATGTTGGCACTATGGCCTTGCATCAACATATACAGCATCACCATAAAGTTGCCTGGGAGAACCATGGCACCGATGTGGTGGTCCAGCCTGCCGCAGCAACCGCTGCTTCACCCACTAGCACGCACCTAGTTTCTGGCAGTCAAGGCTTCACCACCTCAGTCGAAGGGAACTGTCTGTCCTTCCCATCATCTGCCGGTCCTGATGCTTCTGCTCCTCCTCCTCATCACGCATTCCGTCAGCAATCGATCACGGAAGCGATTACCAAGAGACAACAGTATGCGTGCACTCATCCAACGGCGCAGAAGCTCAATGTGCTCCTGTCCAAGTTGTTGGTGCTGCAGTCCCTCCCTTTTCAAGTGGTGGACTTGCACCTTTCAGAGAACTGATGGCTTGGGCCAAGCCGAGGTAGAGAGTCCCAAGCTGTCATTTCTTTGCCAAAAAGGCAGTACTAGCCCTCCACAAATATGTAGAACAGAAGGTGGACCAGTCCTTGAGTCTGTCGGTGTCTGCCAAAGTGCACCGCAGCATCGACGTGTGGAGCAGTAACTACGGCCATTGACAGTATATGTCCTTTACGGCCCACTGGGTAAATGTGGTTCCTGCACAGCCACACCAGCAACTTGGCCAGGTGACGCCGCTTCCACCTCCACGTTCCCACTCCATTGGTCCTACAACAATGTCTGCCTCCTCATCCTCCACTGTGTCCTCAGCCTCCACTGCAGGGACAATGCACAGTGCTCCTCCAGCATACCACATGTGCAGGGCACGGCGGTGTCACACTGTTCTGCACCTTGTTTGCCTGGGCAAACGGAGTTGCACATGGGAGGAACTGCTCCATGTCCTTCAGCAAGAAATCGAACCCCGACTTTCTCCACGACAACTGAAAATCGGAACCATGGTGACCGACAACGGGAAGAACATTGAGTTGGCGTTGCATGTTGCATTAGGGAGGGCTGAGCCATGCACCCTGCATGGCACACACAGGGCCGCCCCCCCTCCCTTATCAGATGATCTGCCCATATCATGTTCCACCCCTTTCTCAGCATTTAAAGGGAACCTGTCACGTAGATTTTGTGTATAGAGCTGAGGACATGGGTTGCTAGATGGCAGCTAGCACATCCACAATATCCAGTCTCTATAGCTCTGTGTGGTTTTATTGTGTCATAAAATCGATTTGATACATATGCAAATTAACCTGAGATGAGTCCTGTCCCTGACTCATCTCAACATACAGGACTCATCTCAGGTTAATTTGCATATGTATCAAATTGTTTTTATTTTTACACAATAAAAGCACACAGAGCTTTGGGGACTGGGATTTGCTGATGTGCTAGCTGCCATCTAGCAACCCATGTCCTCAGCTCTATACACAAAATCCCGGTGACGGGTTCCCTTTAAATTAAAAGAACTGCTATGTTTCCCTTTAGGGTTAATCAAACTTCTTGTAGCTGTCTCCCTGACAGCCGCTAGAGGTGCTTCCGCGATTCTCACTGTGAAAATTACAGTGGGAAGACACAGAACATAGTTTTGAATGCGTGCGCCTGCGCATTCGCAGCTGAGAGGATGATCGAGGAGAAGAGTTCCCAGTGCCGGCACTGGAGAAAGGTAAGTGGCTGAAGGGGTTTTAACTCCTTCAGCCCAGTGGGAGGGGGACACGAGGGTGCCCAACTCCTAACAACTATATAGTGCCAGGAAAATGAGTTTGTTTTCCTGGCACTATAGTGCTCCTTTAACACCAGTACTGCACAGTGTACAGGCTATAGACACCAGTACCACTACATTAAACTGTACTGGTTCTGGGACTATAGTGTCCTTTTAGGCTCCATTCACATGTCCGCAATTTCATTCTGCATTTTGCGGAACAGAATTGCAGACCCATTCATTTCTATGGGGCAGCACTTCCGGGTCCGCACTTCCATTCTGCAAAAAAATAGTCCGCAATTGTGGACAAGAACAGGCATATTCTATTAGTGCCGGCAATGTGTGGTCTGCAAAATGCGGAACGCACATTGCCGCTTTCCATGTTTTGAGGATTCGCGGCTCCGTGTATCCGCAAAACACGTTGCCGACGTGTGAATGGAGCCTTAATGTGAGGTAAATTAGTTTCCAATGTAGTATTAATAACTAAACAATTACATAATAAACATATTGCATTGTCTACTTACCACCAGGACAATAAGATGATCTGGTCTCTGGCTGCAGTCTGGCTCTGGGGACTCCCTTGTCACTCTCTCCCCCCCCTCCCTTGTCACTCTCATTCCCCCCCCTCCCTTGTCACTCTCATTCTTCCCCCCACTCCCTTGTCACTCTCATTCTTACCCCCACTCCCTTGTCACTCTCATCATCCCCCCCTCCCTTGTCACTCTTATTCTTCCCCCCCACTCCCTTGTCACTCTCATCATTCCTCCCCACTCCCTTGTCACTCTCATCATCCCCCCCCCACTCCCTTGTCACTCATCATTCCCTCCCCCACTCCCTTGTCACTCATCATTCCCTCCCCCACTCCCTTGTCACTCTCATCATTCCCTCCAACTCCCTTGTCACTCATCATTCCCCCCCCAACTCCCTTGTCACTCATCATTCCCTCCCACTCCCTTGTCACTCATCATTCTCCCCCACTCCCTGTCACTCATAATTCCCCCCCCCACTCCCTTGTCACTCTTATCCCCCCCACTCCCTTGTCACTCTTATCGTTCCCCCCTCACTCCCTTGTCACTCATCATTCCCCCCCACTCCCTTGTCACTCTCATCATCCCCCCCACTCCTTTGTCTCTCTCATCATTCCCCCCCCCCACTCCCATGTCACTCTCATCATTCCCCCCCCCCCACCTCTAGTGTAGCATGGCCGAGCTCTGTTCGGTCTGCGGTACAGGAGCATTTGTTTCCTGTATCCGGCCAGACTGAAAGTGAGCATTTCCTGTCAGTCCAGCCGGGTGCAGGAAACAAAAGCTCCTGTACCGCGGACCGACCAGAGCTCGCCACTCTACATTAGAGGCGTTTCCTCCTTCTGGCAGTCCTCTCTGGGCAGTGCGGCAGCCTCCCGGTGCGGGGGAGGGCCCGCCGCCGCCCGCCATACTTAAAAAAAAAAAAAAACTTGCGTTTTTTTTTTAAACCGCACAGGGCCGGCGCCCCCTGCTAAATTGCGCCCTATGCAGCTGCCTAGGTCACCTTACAGGTGGCGCTGGCCCTGGGCACACATGTTCAATCTGGTTTTCAAGCGGTTCCTCAAGTCTTCCACCCATCTGCAAGACATCCTAAAAATGGCCAGGAAACTTTGCATGCACTTCAGCCACTTGTACATCGCAAAGCACACCGTCCTTGAGCTGCAGCGGCAGAACGGAATCTCCCAACATAGATTGATATGCAACATTTCCACCCATTGGAATTCCACCCTCCATATGTTGGACCGACTGTATGAACAGAGAATGGCCATCAACAATTTCCTGTTGATCCAAGCGGACTGGAATACTCCCCTGTGTAACTTCGATGTCAGTCAGTAGCAGCTCTTGCGTGACACCTGCCGTTTGCTCAGGGCCTATGAGGAGGTTGCGTTATTTGTCAGTCGCCATGACTACGGGATGAACAATGTCATTCCACTGCTTCATGTCCTGGAACAGATGCTGTTAAATATGGCTGGTCAGGGGACTGGAGACGTGGCACCTAGATCTCACGGCCACGTGAGCCCTGTGGGGGCTGAACTGGAGGGGGAGGAGGAGGAGGACATTGGAGCACAAGCAATGTGTAGCAAAATGGTTGGTTTTTCTACACAGGTGACAGGAGAGCAGGAGCAGCCAGAGGAGCTACAGGGTGATGAGGAAGATGAGGCAGAGGACCCAGACACACCGTGGCAGTATGCAGTGGAGATGGAGGCAGGGAGTTCCTCCGAATCACTTGTGCATGCTAACTTGCTTGGGTAGTGACAGTCGAATTATCGTGCGCTTTGTGTATAGGGTGTAGAGATGTGTGTGTCAAGGGATCCTTAGATTGTTCTGTGTCCAAAAATTTATATAGCGAGATCGATCTTAATTCCAGAGTTTTTAGGCCAATATCTGTGTATTTTGTGTGATATATTTCTGCTATGTCTGCCACTGTCATGATTGGGATGAGACTAGGACTGAGTTTGTCCATATACAAATGCCAGATTTTCAATGAGGCCTGGGTAACAGAGTTTTGTGTGAGTTGACTGGGTGGTCTATGCTCTCTCAACCAAAGAAGAGATTGTAGTGGGCTGTTTGCTAGATGTTCTTCTATTGGCACCCAGAGTTTGTTGATGTCAGTTTGTAGCCATTGTATCACTCTGGACAGGTGTACTGACTCTTAGTATAGTCTACAATTGGGTAAAGCCACACACCCCTCCCCCCCTTTGTTTTATGTTGAATAAGTATGGCATTGCTCAAACGGGGTCATTTGTCCTTCCATAAAAATTTGCTTATCAGCTTCCAAATTGTGGTGAAAAACAAAACAGGGAGTGGTATTGGGAGTGTTTGAAATAAATATAGCAGTTTAGGGAGTAAAATCGCTTTTATAAGATTTTTCCTTCCCATCCAAGAGAGGAAGGGAAGGGACCATGTAGGTCTAGTCCACCCTGTCGAAGGCTTTCTCAGCATCCGTCCCCAGCAACACTAACGGTAGTATTTTACGTGTAGCATTCTGTAATAAAGACAAAACCCTCATGGTATTATCCTTCCTCTCTCAATTTGTCACAAACCCTACTTGTTCAGAGGAGATCAATAAAGGGATCAGTGGTTTTAATCTATTTGCTTGATGGCATAAAACTTCAGGTCTGTATTTAGCAGTGCTATACTGTAGGTCTGTAGCTACCGTATTGTGTGGGGTCTTTTCCTTCTTTGTGGATTAGTGTAATGTATGCTTCTAATGCTTGTTGCGGTATGGCGGTACCCGAAAGATATGCATTCCATGTGTCCGTTAGTTGTGGGAGGAGGGCTGAGAAGAAGGTCTCGTAGTATGAACTGGGGAGGTCATCTGGACCAGGGGCCTTACTCTTCGGCATCTCTTGCGAGAATGGTTTCAGTAGATCTGAGTGGGTGGTGGGTGCCAGTTTTGGCAGGTTAATATGTGAGAGGAATTCTGTAATAGATTAGAGGAACTCTTGCGAGTTATTTCTTTGTTCTGGGGGGTTCAATTGATATAAAGAGCTGTAGAAGTGGTCTATAAACGCTCGTTCAATCTCTGCTGGGACTGACGTATTGTCTCCTATCTTGGTTTTGATTTCAGTAATGTGTGTGCAGAGTTTTCATCTTTTAATGAGAGACATCATTAGTTTTGAGGCCTTAATCCCTGTGGACATAAAATGAGTGTTTAACGGACATGTAGATCTCAGAAGAGTTTTTGTTTAGTATATCTCTTAACTGGAGACGTGCATTGGTAAGCTGGTGGAGATGCGCAGCCACCAATGACTGTTTATGTAACTTCTCAAGCTGATTGATCTCTGATTGTAAGGTTTGTATTTGCAGATCTCTCTGTTTTTTGTTTTCCCTAATTGTGGCTTTATGTGCCTCCCAAACCATTGGTATAGGGACTCCTGTGTTTAAGTTTTGTTTAAAATAAGTGTCTAACAGATCAAAAATTTTGGTATGGATCGAGGAGATAGATAGCAAGGTCTCATTTAGGCGCCAAGGTGGTTTAGCAGGGGCGTGGTCGGATACAGTCAAGATCAATTCCAATGGAAAATGGTCTGAATGAATGCTTGAGCCAATTATTGAGGATCGGATTTTATTGAGAGAAGTCTGTCGCAAAAAGATATAATCTATCCTGTGATAGGAATTATATGGGGCTGAATACAGGGTATAATCTTTTTCTGAAGGGTGAACGAATCGCCAGTCATCTTTTAGTGAGAGGAGTTGCAGTGATTTTTTTATGTCTTAGAATTTTATATGAGAGGGAGGATTTGCCAGAGGAGGTGTCTAGAAGAGGGTCTAGAACTATATTTAAGTCTCCCCGACTACTAGTTCTCCCTTTGTGATACCAGTTAGCAAAGATATGGTGTCTTGAATCCAGTGGGTTTGTTGCATGTTAGGGGTGTAGATGTTTGCTAACGTGACCAGTGTACCGTTTAGTTTTCCTGTAATGATAATTACCCTGCCGTCTGAGTCCTTGCGCGAGTCGATGAGTTCGAATGAGGTATGTTAAGAGAGTGCAATAGCCACTCCCTTGGAGTTTTTGGTAGGGGTGTGTGAGTGGAACCATTTGTCAAAGAAATGTTTATGAAAGGTAGGGGGTTTATCTTAAGACATGAGTCTCCTGAAGGACATCTGCTTGCGTTCTTTTTAATTTATGAAGGATTCGGCTTCGCTTAACAGCCGAGTTTAGTCCTCTAGTGTTAAACGAAACTAGTTCAATGGTAGACATGTTGAATTATAGTAAGCGGCCATCCAAACTATATTCTTGGATCTATGTAGTAGGAGCTGGGTATGTAAAATGCCCATTAAGCTCAAAGGGAGGTAATAGTCAGGGAGGGAGGGGGCAAGAAGGGGATTACATAGAAAGATAACACTTAGTTACGATAACTAACATATAACTCATTTGTAAACAGGTTAAAGCGACAGCCATAGGGGATGGTTTCTATGTATAGTATTAATTATGGAGTGAGAGGGGATCCGGAGGCAGATTGTCTGAACTTCGCCGGTCAGGACCAGGCAAAGACCTCTACAGTCAGGTCGGGGTAGACGAGGTGAGACAAACCGAGGCACAGGGCCTCACCCCCAGTTACAGGAGGGAGATGGTAGACACTTTAAATAAAAGGCTGCTGATCAAAAGAGCGGTGGTATACCCTGTGCCTCGGCCTCCCCCCGCAGCTCCCCAGAGAGACCACTATTTTCTATAATAGCAAAATATCAAAACAGATAACATAAAATGAAACTTAGTGATATAAACAGGATCGCACATCACCCAACAATAGAAACATTCACGGAGGGTCCACGTCAATCCGTCTGGGAGTCAGCTTCCCTTGGCGCCTTTGATTCCTGTTGCGCTTCTCTGCGCCGGCGGTTTCCCATGGTGAAGGTGGTGGAATCACTGGTAGACCAGTCACGTCTTGTATCAGGGACCAGTCCGGTATATCTAGGTCTGTGATCTTGAGCGATTGTAGGATCTCAGGCAGTTCTGAGTGGTCTCTCAGGATGTATCTCCTACCATCTGAAGTGAAGGAGAGGCCAAACGGGAATAGCCATTTGTAAAGGATATGCCGTCATCTTAATAATTCTGTCAGTGGTCTCAGAATGTTTCGTTTGGATAGTGTGGTTCTCGCTAGATCTTGGAATATTGATATTGTAGAACCTTCCATTTTAGCGGGGGGTTTTGTTCTTGCCAGGCGAAGAATGTCATCTCTTACTTTCGAATGGAAAAGACAGTAAAAGAATATACTTAATCACCAGTCCGCAAAAATGCTGCAGGTCCGTGGAGTGTTGTGGGGTAGATTACATTTTCAAAGAATGTACATCATGTGCTCGATTAATGCTAACCTACCAAATAAAAGAGAAGGGGGAGGGAAAGATGATGTGTGCCCCTGACGAAGCTCAAGGAGCGAAACTTGGGTCGGGCAAGGAGAAAAGACGCTGGGATTTTTATGCGATTTTAAGTGCATGTTTGTAAGTATGTACTAATAAACCTTTTTAAAATAGTTATCGGAGCTTCACTATGGTGGGAGCAACTTGTATCCACAGAAAATTGTGAACCTAAAGAAGTTGGGAACCCCAGTAGACTCACCAGGTGTATGCTGTAATCAAGTCCGTGTTTGAACCCTGTGTAACAGTGTGTGAACGTGCACCTTTCCTGCGGAGAACCAACTAAATTGCAGAGGAAACCTGTGATACGCTCGATATTGGAGGAGTGCCGTGTAAGTACAACCTGTGTATCACAGGGCAGAACAACCATACGGATCGACCCTATTGTTTTTCTTTGTAAGTTGCAGGATATCCATTAGTAGGAGATCTGCAGACCTTGGTAACTTTTTGAAGGGAGGAAGAAGAAAAAAAAACTGTTTTATACCTTATATGAATGGAAAAGACGGCAGATTAGGTCTCTTGGAGATTCTGATGTTGAAGGCTTAGCTCTCAGGGATCTATGTGCCCTTTCTATGGAGATCTCTATAGAGAAAAAATCTGTCAGCATCAGGGAGAGCCCCGGATGTCATAAACTCAGGGATTCCCTTGAGGCATAAGTTGTTTTGTCTCGCCCTATTCTCCTGGTCCTCCATCCAGTTCACTATTTTGTTCATGTGGGTCTGGCAGGAGGTAAAGGTTGAGGAGGCAGCTTCAGTTCTAAAGCTTTGGAAAGGGCTTTTCCCAGATAGTCTCTGGATATTGGAAGGCCTCGTTCGTCTTGCATATCCTCTCTGTCACTCTCCATCTCTGGAAGGTCAGAAGGGGAAGTCCTCTTTCTGTGGCCCTATTCGATGAAGGTTTATTTGAATGGCTTGATTTAGTGGGTGCTGAAGGTTGGTATTTCTGCACGTAGGGGTCAAGAGAGCCTGTAAGACGTGTGATAGATGTGTCCCTAGTTTTGCTTGGCCCGATTTTCACCATAACTAATGGTATAAAGTCTGTTCTTTGTGTGTCTATTGTGTTCATTAGGGGAAAAATAGGAGATCGCCTCTGCATGTGGCCCCTTTAGGCTGAGGTATGGTAGATTACAGCATCATCTCTGTGCCTCTATTACTTAAGCACAGAGGGGCTGAGAGAAATAAAAAATTTTGGGGGGTCAGTGGTCCTTTAAGTTGAAGGTTAACCCTTGATGTTCAGGGATGGTCAAGAAAAATTGGGGCAATGCCCCCAGCACTGTTTCTTTAGATATTCAAATGGGATAGAGTCTTTCCTTTGTTGTCCACTTATAAGGAATCAAGAAAAAAAATTAAGGCTTTGCCTTAGCTGAGAGATAGGTAGAACTCTGTATGTTCAATATGGGGGGTTAGTAGCGGTGTTCTATAGGGAGCACTGTCCTGGGATGTTTTAGTCTCTATATATTAGCTGCCAGGCAGGGGGAGGGATGGCTTGTCTCCTATCGTGCAAGAGGAATGGCGGGTTTACACCGTTACCTGCTCTGACCGAGGGGCCAAATTTCGGCTGGTCTAGTGGATTTTGGACTGTAAAGCTCGAGCCCCCCCCTCGAGGTAAGTATGGGTCTGAGATGGAGATCCCAGCGCGCAGATGTAGCATTGCCAGTCAGGTGGTATGTGCTGAACAAATCAATTTCTGCCCTTGTGTCTCCTTGCTTCTGGTGAGTCCTCTGATGTCCAAGTTGGTAAGAGTTCGACTTTCGGAGATCTTCCAATGCTAATGTGTCTGCCCGTCGATGCTTAGGCCGTGCTGCGGTCGGAAATTGAGGCTGGGGATCTACTTTGTCGTCTAAACCTCAGGTAAAGCTCAGGCCCCCTGTCCTCCAGATGCCCTGGATCAGACTCCTCGATGCAGGCCCAGCGGTGAGCTACAGAGTTCCGGAGGACTTCTTGGGCTGGTACGTCCGCGCGTCGGCGCCCGGGCTGTGTCGCGGTCAACAATTGAGGCCTGGGATCTGATCGGCCCGCCATGCACCAGGTGGAACTCGGGTCTCCGACCATCCAGGAGTCCCCGCCTGGGCTCTTTATAAAGCGTGCAGCATGGGGGGCTTGGCTGGTGGGGTTTTAGGGTCCAATGAGGGGTATTATGGGCTAGATGGATGGGGATTCTATTCTGGTAGCTGGAGCTGTGCTAAGAGACGTCTTCTCCTGTCTGCAGCAAACCACGCCCCCTCCACTCTGTGGCCTCCTGATGCTGCCACCACCTTCACACTCTGTCATTCGGCCACTGTAATGACCGGCGTCACGCACAGGGAGGGAAAAGGGAAAGCCCTGCCAAAGGGAGAGGGAAAGGTGGTGACCCCTGACTCACCTTGCGGCTGGCACCTGACTGCCCTGACGTCCCTAGATGGGTTCCTCACCCGTGCGGCGATCACGTGCCTAAACCCTGGCTTTCCCTAAAATGAGCCCTGGATAGTGAAAGGGCCGGTGGGATCGCTAGTCCGCACCACTGACACTAAGAGGGAAACACCAGGGACAGGACAGACAATACAGACAAACACATAAACCCAGGTGGGCGACCACAGCAGACCACAAAGGTCCAACAGGGATCCGGCGGGAAACGTTCTGGACCAACAACCAGAGAACGCAGCAACACAGCTCCAGTGGGTCAGTATAGAAGTCCAGGCAGGAAGCTCTATATCTGGCAACCAGAGAAGTGTGAGAGGGGAATATAAGGAGGTTGGGAGTGCTGGACAAGGAACAGCTGAGGAGAAGGAGCTATGGATCCCTGAGGGAGCCAAAAAGGGTTGCAAAGCAAACCCAGAAAGCTATCGTAAGGAAACAGCCCTATCTTACATAGAGCGCGGAGCCAACCGCTGCGACTTCCTGACCCCGGGTATAATGGAGTCAGGCGTGGCTCTTGACACCCTCGTGACAGCCACTCTGTAGTCTCCTCATGCTGTTTTAACCTCACCACTGTCATATGGCCACTCTGTGGACTTCTCATGCTGTTCCCACCCTCCCTACTTCATGACTGGGCCACCATTTAGCCTTTTATGATTGTGGATGTGATTTGGTAGCCAAAAGCAGGAGTGTGTACAAAACACAGAAGACTTGCAAATATTCAGTTCAGATGTCATCTCTGTTTTGGATCCACTCCTGTTTTTTCTTTGGGCATTAGCAATACTGATGGATTACAGACCAAATGCTGACCGAGTGAAGGTGGATACTCCACAGACAGGATTTATTCTTTGTGGGTTATTGTTCTGACGAATCAGAGGAAGGGAAAAATAATCAGTGACCTCAAAACATACTTACTTGCTGACACCCTCTCCACTCTGTCGGGGGACTCTGCTTGTATAAGCGTTTAATAGAACAGGTTCTGTAGACATCTATGTGGAATTAGCTGACGACAGTGTAAAAGTAGTGTGCTTCTTCTTGGCGCTAACATCGACCTGTAAGGCTGAGTTCATGCTTGATTTATTTGGTCAGTTTTGGCCCGTGACTTACCAAATAAGTGAAGTGTGCAGTGATTCTAAAAGCGACAGCTGTCATCTGCATGTCATACGGACTCACAGTATTATTTCACTACCACAGCAGACTCCCTATGCGTGTTACTGCAAGCCACAGTGTTCTACACCACTAAAGGCTCTCTGCAGACAGGAAATAGCAGTTTTTTATGTAATTAGCCGTGAATAAATTCTGATCGAACCAAATTTTTCCCCAAAATTTTGGCGAATCGGCAAATCGAATTTTTGAAAAATGTGCTCATCTCTAGAAATTATATTGTCTGTGCAGCAATTAAAAGGAAAATGTATTTGTTCAAATAAAAAAATAAAAAATATTCACCTTTCTAGGGAACTCAATCAATCTGACTGGCACCAACAGCTTATATCTCATTCCGATGATTGGTCTTAAAAGCATCTGAACCACTTGTCCTCGTCTGCATCCCTTTATACATTGACTTGCTGTGACATGGTAAGATAATTAAATAGTTACATAAATGTACAGAAGTAGTTAATAAAGTGATGGCCAATGATTTAATTACATAGATGTGTAGCAAACCTGTCATGTATGATTTATTTTGGTTTCACTGGATGCTATCATTTGTGGGTTTCAATGAACTGCAGAAGAATCTATTGCTATGTATTAATGTAGAGTAATTATCATGCACTAGTAATGCAGTTCCAAGTATGTAATGTCTGAGACATGTACTCTCGCCTGTCAGCTATGAGAGTGAATAGCAAGGAGCCAGTGGTTCCTGTGCCATGGTGCAGCATTCACCTGTATCGCTTCTAAGGGTGACGATACAGTTAAATGTCCAGCCACCCTGGCAACCAGCAATAAAACCCAGCTGGATACTAGGACAGTTCTGTGTACCCCCTCACCCTGTACATAAAAAAATTGTAAACCCTGAGTTTGTGACTTTTTTAATGCTATTGTAACTAAATTTAGTTTCAATTGCATTTTTTACTCTGCCCTTGCCACTTTCCAAAAAGAGGGTGTGGTGAGGCCATGGCATGGGTGGGTCCATTGGTCCTGGTATATTTATCATCATTTACACTAGTTTTCTGGTGCAAATGAGGACTGAAATCTACGCCAGCTAAGATCTGATGTAGATTTCAATCACGTGCAAGGACTGCCAGAGGATGCGGATAACTTATGACAAGGCTTGTGCCTCATTATAAATTAAATGTATCCCCGAGTGGTGCAGGGGATAGCAAGACTGGTGTGGCATTTTTCTTCCCTATTTTTCTTGAGCCATAAATTTTTTATATTTCCGGTCACATAGCTGTATGAGGGCTTATTGTTTGCTGGACAGGTTTTAATTTCTAATGCCACTATTAATTATGGCATAAAATGTAGTGGGAAGCGGTATAAAAATTCCAAATAGGGTGGAATTGGAAAAAAAACGCAATTCCTCCACCGTAAAATGGGTTTTGTTCCCACGGCGTTTCATTTACGGCGAAACTGACCAATTCCCTTCATTCTTTGGGTCAGTACAATTACAACAATGCTCCATATGTATAGGTTCTTAATGTCTAAATAGTGTAAAAATAAATGTAAACTTTGATCTTTTTTTTTTTTTTACATCATGATATTCTAACCCCCATAACCTATGTCTACTGAGCGGTTTAGGGACTCATTTTTTGCTGACCAATTATGTAGTTTTCATTGATACAATTTTGGAGCATGCGTGACTGTTTGATCACATTTAATAATTTTTTGGGGGTAAGAGAAGCAATAAAAAAAAATGGCAAATCGGCCATTTTGACCCTTTTTCCCATTACACCATTCGCTGTATTGGATTTTTTTTTCTATTTTAATAGTATGGGCATTTTTGGTTGCAGTGATTTTTTTAATTATACGGAAAGGAGGGGTGAGTTAAACTTAGATTTTTGTATATGTTTTTTACCATTTTTTTATTTTTTGTGATGATTTTGTGGCTCATATATGAACCTATAAATTATGTTTTATTTATTTATTTATTTTTGGTCCATCCATTTTTTTAATGCCATTTAGACTCAATTTTGCTAATTTCTTATCTTGGCCTGCCATCTGGTAGTCAAAATAGGAATTGCAGCATGAACACTTTCAGTGCAAGTACCAATGCCCAAATTGGCCACACGGGGCATGGGGTTTTTGTGCATTTAGATGCCATGACCTCAGTTGGTCACAGCATCTAAAGCATTTAATTACCATGATCTGCATTATTGCCGGTTACGGTAAATAGCCGCAGAGATCTGCTGGCCATGGTGCCCACTGCACGTACGAGCGCCATGTTTACACATCGATCCAGCGCCATACATGTAGCAAATATTACCCTCATAATAAATCCTCCCCATAGTTTTAAAACAGCCAGATTTTCTCCACTAAGATCAGCTATAGGCCTGGGCTACAGTGTGACTTTTTGTAGTGCTACTGATTGATTTTAACTATTGACTGTCAGTTGCAGTCCACAAGATGGTATACCATCTAATGTATTCCTTTGGAATGCAGCTGTGGCTTTGTAGTTAAAGGGAATCTGTCACCATTTTTTTGCTGCCCTCACTTGCATACCCTAACAGCTCCAAATCATGCCAATGAGTCCCCATATTCATGAGCTCACAGAACTCTCCACCCACCTTCCTCTGACAGTTTTTTCCATATGAAACAGCAGCAGGTAGGCGGACAGAGCCTTGAGTTTGTGAATATTCTGACTCATTGGCATGCACTGGAGGTGTTCAATACAAGATTTTGTCAAATATCTTGGTCAATTAAAGAAAGCGACCCAACATTTTGCTAAAGGGATCTGTCACTAGTTTATTTGGCCCTTTGTTAAGACACGATGAAACTGGTGAAATATTCCCTTTAAAATCAATCAGTAGTTGCATTGTGACCCTAGACTTACTGACTGGGATCTTCCTGTATGCATTTAGAAAGACATGTTAAAGGGGTTGTCCACTTTTTTTATATTGATGACCTATCCTCAAGACTCCCGGCATCCCCACTGATGAGCTGTTTTAGGAGAAAGGAGCACTAGTATGAGCGCTGCTTTCTCTCAATTGTTTACTTGTTTGGAGTCACAACCGAAGCGGTGAGCAGGTATAATTAAAGCTATGCTGTACCATTTACTTTAAACTGCTCATTCCTATTCACATGAGCAGCTAAACAATGAAGAGAAGGCAGCACTTGTTTGAGTGCTGCTTTCTCTTCAAACAGCTCATCAGCGGGGGTGCCATAAGTCGGACAAAAAGTGGACAACCCCTTTAATAAAGCCAAGCTGGGCAGGAAAGAGCCAGAGGGAAGCATACCAGCCAAACACCTCCCTGTACCTGACTGTAAAATGTTGTCGTAGTCCCAATTTATTTATTTTTTCACAGTGGGTAATAGGAAAAAATGCACCACAATTGGTTACACATTTTCTCCTAAATGCAGCTATATCCCATATATGTTCATAAACTGCTGTATTGGCACACTGCAGGGTTTAGAAGGGAAAGCGCGCCATTTGGCTGTTGCAGGGCAGATTTTGCTGGAATAGTTTCGAGTGCTATATCACATTTGCAGAGACTCTGAGGTAACAGTACAGTGAAAACTCCCAAGAAGTGACCTGATTTTGGATACGATCCGCCTCAAGGCATTTGTCAAGAGGTGGCATGATCATTTTGACCCCATAGGTATTTTGCTGAAATTAATGCGCAGGGGATTGTGCAAAGTGAAAATTGCCATTATATATACATATATATATATATATATATATATATATATATATATATATATATAAATACACACACACTCACCTAAAGAATTATTAGGAACACCATACTAATACGGTGTTGGACCCCCTTTTGCCTTCAGAACTGCCTTAATTCTACGTGGCATTGATTCAACAAGGTGCTGATAGCATTCTTTAGAAATGTTGGCCCATATTGATAGGATAGCATCTTGCAGTTGATGGAGAATTGAGGGATGCACATCCAGGGCACGAAGCACCACATCCAAAGATGCTCTATTGGGTTGAGATCTGGTGACTGTGGGGGCCATTTTAGTACAGTGAACTCATTTTCATGTTCAAGAAACCAATTTGAAATGATTCAAGCTTTGTGACATGGTGCATTATCCTGCTGGAAGTAGCCATCAGAGGATGGGTACATGGTGGCCATGAAGGGATGGACATGGTCAGAAAAAATGCTCAGGTAGCCCGTGGCATTTAAACGATGGCCAATTGGCACTAAGGGGCTTAAAGTGTGCCCAGAAAACATCCCCCACACCATTACACCACCACCACCAGCCTGCACAGTGGTAACAAGGCATGATGGATACATGTTCTCATTCTGTTTATGCCAAATTCGGACTCTACCATTTGAATGTCTCAACAAAAATCGAGACTCATCAGACCAGGCAACATTTTTCCAGTCTTCAACAGTCCAATTTTGGTGAGCTTGTGCAAATTGTAGCCTCTTTTTCCTATTTGTAGTGGAGATGAGTGGTACCTGGTGGGGTCTTCTGCTGTTGTAGCCCAACTTTCTTTCCCATTCTGACATTCAGTTTGGAGTTCAGGAGATTGTCTTGACCAGGACCACAACCCTACATGCATTGAAGCAACTGCCATGTGATTGGTTGACTAGATAATCGCATTAATGAGAAATTGAACAGGTGTTCCTAATAATTCTTTAGGTGAGTGTATATATATATATATATATATATATATATATATGCACACAGTGTGTTTGTCCAGCTGGTACCATCAGAGACTCTTTTTATTGTAAGTAGTGTTCAGCGCGAATATTCGAATAACAATTTTTTTTAGCAAATATCGCAACTTTGAGAATTTGCGAATATTTCGAATATAGTGCTATATATTCGCTATATCGAATATTCATCATTGTTTAACATCTGAAAACACGATTCCTCACTGCTTTTTGCTTGTGGGCCAATGAGTAATTGGCCCACAAGCAACTTAAGCAGGAAGGAATCCTGTTTTCATATGTAAAAAAAAAAATTATGAATATTTAAAAATTACAGATATATAGCAATATAGTTATTTAGAATATTTGCCTTTTTTCCAATCTGTACAGTTGTTCGCATACTCCTCCCCAACAAGCGTACCCGTCACCATGGGAACGCCTGTGAGTTAGAATGTACCATCGGATCTAAGTTTTCACAATTGCAGGGAAAACTTAGATCCGATGGTATATTCTAACCTACAGGCGTTCCCATGGTAACGGGGACGCTAGTCGGGGAGGAGTATGCGAACAACTGTACAGATTGGAAAAAAAAAAAAAAAATATGGATTATACACCAGGTAGGATTTTCATTTATAGGCATTCTAGGAAATAGGGAAACTATTCTTGGGTTTACTGGTATTTCAATTTAAACTGTAAACTGTGCAGAGTACATCACAACATAATATTTTTGGGTGGGAAATGGATAAAAAGCTGCACCTTTATTAATCTTCAGGTTTAATTTTTATCTACTGTGTGGTATATACAGTATATACAGTGACCAAGTGGATTACTGATGAAAGATTGAGCGCAATGTCAGAGATGCAATATCATAGCCTTCTGATGTTTTATGGTTAAACTTCATTATAAACAGTTTTTATTCAGTTTATAAGCCTGAAGGTTGAATTACAGGGTTAATTCTCACACGCTGGTTAATGTTAACAGGAAGGGGCAGACCCTTCCCACTGGGCTTGGCTCTTTCCTATTTAGTTAGATTAGTCGGTCAGTGAGTAGAAGTGTGAATATCTAAATTGCTTATGTACTACTGTATGTAGCAGCTTCAGTCAGCTTCTATGGGTATCCAAGGAAGGAGACCAGGCAGTATCTCACAGAGTGAGGGAAGAACTGTATCCCCATGAGGGTTGAGCAGCCAAGAGAAGGGAGTTTGTGCATGGATATAGCCTATGGAGGTAATGCTTGTTTGTGGCTCCTGGACTCTACAACCCATGGCTGGGTGTAAATGGCATCATGCTTCCAGTTATACCAGTGGGACATATTAAGGTTCTGTCTCAGGGTATGCACTCCGCAGTGGGAATTGTAGACAAGTTTTGTGAGAATTACAAAACGTGGATGAATTTGGGACATTAAGCATTGTTATATTCTAAAAGTGCCTCAGGTCCTGAAATCCGCTCTATAAGCAAGCCTCAGGAATGTTTGCATGGGTACATAATCAACAGAATCCCTTTAAGGCCTCTTTCACACGGGCGTCATGTTTTTGGCCCAGATAAGATGCGGGTGCGTTGCAGGAAATTGTGCAAAATGCTTGTGAGAAAAATCGCACTCAAATGGTACCCAAACCAGAACCCGGACTTGCTCACAGAAGTTTGGGTTAGGTGTTGTGTAGATGTTATTATTTTCCCTTATAACATGGTTATAAGGGAAAATAATAGCATTCTTAATACAGAATGCATAGTACAATAGGGCTGGAGGGGTTAAAAAAAAAAAAAAAAAATTGAACTCACCTTAATCCACTTGCTCGCGGAGCCCGGCTTCTCCTCTGTCTTCATCTTTGAGGAATAGGACCTTTGATGACGTCACTGCGCTCATCACATGGTCCATCACACGATCCATCACCTTGGTGATGGATCATGTGATGGGCCATGTGATGACCGCTGTGACGTCATCACAGGTCCTTTTCCTGTGCACAGCAAAAATGAAGACAGAAGAGAAGACGGGCTGCGCGAGCAAGTGGATTAAGGTGAGTAAAATGTGTTTTTTTTTTTTTTTTTTTTTAACCCCACCAGCCCTATTGTACTATGCATTCTGCATTAAGAATGCTATTATTTTCCCTTATAACCATGTTATAAGGGAAAATAATAAAGATCGGGTCCCCATCCCGATCGTCTCCTAGCAACCGTGCGTGAAAATCGCACCGCATCCGCACTTGCTTGCGATTTTCATGCAGCCCCATTCACTTCTATGGGGCCTGCGTTGCGTGAAAAGAGGAGCATGTTGTGATTTTCACACAACGCACAAGTGATGCGTGAAAGTCACCGCTCATGTGCACAGCCCCATAGAAATGAATGGGTCCGGATTCAGTGCGGGTGCAATGCGTTCACCTCACGCATTGCACCCACGTGGAAATCTCGCCCGTGTGAAAGGGGCCTAAGGGTTCATGCACATGAATGTATTTTTTTCCGTTCAGTTTTTTACAGTGCACAGAAAACCCACGGAAGCACTACATAGATTCCGATCCATGCATCTGTTCCGCACTGTATCTCCCTAATTGTGGAATTGCAGCCACATACAGGTGCCCAACATCGGTGCTGTTTAGGAGGGCTGCAATACGGACACAGCCGGGCAGTGGCCGTGTGCATGAGCGCTTACAAAAAACGTATGTTTTGTACACTGGTGGAGGAACATTTCATCCATTTGGGTGTCACAACACCCCCTGCTACACTGAAAACCCATTTTGAGATGACACTGGAGGCTGGACACGAGAGAACAGAGAGAGCATACTGGACCAGTTCAGGGCACTGTTCCAGTCTGCCTGCTTAGAAATCCATAGGCTTTGGGAACACGGTATAGGTCAGAGGAATCTGCTGATCTGGCACCAGCTGAAGAACGCATGCAGCCTACGCTTAAAAAAGTAATTGAGCAAGTGCTTGCAGCAATTACAGCTTGCAAAACCTCTCTGACCGTAAAAATAGAAAAGGTCAAAATTGACATTGGCTTATTGCCACAAGTCCTACAGAACTTTAGAGATAGAGTGCAGTATATGGAACGTGGGGACAGAACAGCTACTGTTCCAAAATCCATCTCTGACCTCACCACCAAATCCGTGTCTGAAGTCAAAAGGCGGATGATCTGGAAAATCATCTCTGCCCTGTTTCTCTTAGAGAGTCATTTGCATATATTTAAACATAATTTTCCTCAGCAATGCGGGCACATATGAACACGGGACCAACACAGATGCCTTCAGCTGCCAAGCGCACATGCAACAGGCCAGCCAGTGTCATAGGTACAAATAAACTGAGAGAATCCCTTTAAGGGTCCATGCACACAAACATATTTTTTTTCCATTTCCGTTCAGTTTTTTTACAGGTCCGTTTGCGGAACCATTCAATGCGTCTGCAAAAAGAAAATACTCTGTGTGCATTCTGTTTCGCATGTCCGTTCTGCAAAAAAATAGAACATTACCTATTCTTGTCCATTTTGTGGACAAGGACCGGCATTGTTACAATAGATCCGCAAATAATGCAATACAGATGTCGCACGGATATCATCCATTTTTTGCAGATCTGTGTTTTGCGGACGGCAACATACATACGGTCTTGTGCATGAGCCCTGAGATGAATGAAAGGACTTTGGCACGGGTCTCAGTTTTTTCTTTTGGAGTTGTTATTGTTCTCTCTACAGGTTTCTGCTACTTATATAACAATTACTGCTGAATCAGACCGCCAGAATATCTTTGGTCTCTCATTAATAGAATCAAGCGGTTTCACCTGGAGCACACATGCCTTTTCTGAGTTAGGCCTAGTTCACACGACCGTATGGCTTTTATTGTTTTTTGCGGTCCATTTTTCACGGATCCGTTGTTCCGTTTTTGAGTTCCGTTGTGTTTCCGTTTCCGTTCCGTTGTTCCGTTCCGTTTTTCCGTATGCCATGTACAGTTTACAGTAATTACATAGGAAAAATTGGGCTGGCCATAACATTTTCAATAGATGGTTCAGAAAAAACGGAACGGAAACGGAAGACATACGGATGCATTTCCGTATGTGTTCCGTTTTTTTTGCGGATCCATTGACTTGAATGGAGCCACGACCCGTGATTTACGGCCAAATATAGGACAAGCTCTATCTTTCAACGGAACGGAAAAACGGAAAAACGGAAACGGAAGGCATACGGAACACATTCAGTTTTTTTTTTGCGGAACCATTGAAATGAATGGTTCCGTATACGGAACACAAAAAAACGGCCCGTACACCCGCAAAAAAAACGTTCGTGTGAACTAGGCCTTATGGCGATTGCAAAGGCATCCCGTTATTACTGGCCTTTTCTGGGTTGGAAAATCTAGTTCTTCTCAGACTGAGCAATATCCGTGGGTGGCATTGTCTTCTGTTTGACTTTAGTTTCCTGATCTCCCCTTTCTGTTCCAACCGTTATTTATTCATGCTTTTCACTCAGGTAAATAATGTACTAGATGTACACCATATGCATATTATACTGTATGTGGTACCCCCTCTTATTTCAGCTACTGCTGTTAGATGCAGTCATGTGGCTTACAGACCTGCTATCTTCCATTTTATGGCAGACCTAAAAAACCTATCATGGAACATTAGGTGTACGGGTAATACGAGAAAATGTCTTTCGTAAATTAGATCTCTCCAGCCACACATTGTCTCCAGGAAACACAGCTCACTCTGGATAAGGGTCCATTCACACATCCGCAAAGTGGGTCTGCATTTGTTCCGCAATTTTGCGGAATGGGTGCAGACCCATAAATTTTCAATGGGGCCAGAATGTACTGTCCGCATCCGCATTTGCAGATCCACACTTCCACATCCGTGCTTTTGTTTCCACAAGAAAATAGAACATGTCCTATTCTTGTCCGCAATTGCGGACAAGATTAGGCATTTTCTATTATAGTGCCGGTGATGTGCGGAATGCACATTGCCGGTGTCCGTGTTTTGCGGATCTGCAAAACACTTATGGATGTGTGAATGGACCCTTAGTCTCATTTATTGAAGAAACCATGGGTGCAGTGGGTGGATCAAGCCCAGGTCAAGCTATTGATATGGAATGTAGATATGTCTTTGTTAATGCTACCCCCTTAGAATATTCTTGGGGTATACATCCCTACCCCTGGGTCCCTTTACGTATTGCACCAAGCCATTATCTTTGCAGCGACATACCCACAAGCTAGAACAATATACATGGGTTATTTCAATATGCTATATAACCCCACATAAGATATATTCTGTCAGCCTGTCGACAGGCTATCCTCCAGCTCTGCTACCCCACTGGGTTCCTTTTTAACAGAATTTCAATGGTTAGACCTCTGGCGGCTCCACCACCCAACTGAGAGTATTCTTATATCATAATAGAAATTATGATTCCCTAATACTTATAAATTATATGGTGGGGTCTGATAACATGTACCTGCATCTTCATTCTATACAGTATTTGAATCGAGGAATCTCAGATTACTCTCCCATGTTGGGAGTCTTTGTCCATATCACACCTTCAGTCATGTACAGTGTTTGTTCTTGTGTTGTTTGGCTTGAACTTTTCATCTAATAGATACCGAAGGATTCCAGACCAATTATCTCAGTTTCTACATGCTTAGGGCTCATGCACACGAATGTATATTCTTTCTGTGTCTATTCCATTTTTTTGTGGACCATATGAGGAACCATTCATTTCAATGGGTTTGCAAAAAAAACGAAAGTTACTCAGTGTGCATTCCGATTCCGTATGTCCGTTCCGCAAAAGAATAGAGCATGTCCTATTATTATTGTCAGCATTATAGATAAGGATAGGACTGTTCTATTAGGGGCTAGCTGTTTCGTTCAGCAAAATAAGGAATGCACATGGACATCATCTGTATTTCTTGCGGACTGCAAAATACATACGGTCGTGTGCATGAGCCATTAGGGTACTTTCACACTTGCGTAAGTGTGATCCGGCAGGCAGTTCCATCGTCGGAGCTGCCTGCCAGATCCGCCGATCAGCGTGACAATCGGGTGCAGATCCGTCTACAAATGCATTGCAAGAACGGATCCGTCTCTCCGCTTGTCATGCGGATGGACCGATCCGCCTTGCAGTCTTTTTCACAGTTTTACGGATCCGTCCTTCAGTTGTTTTGCAATGCCGGATCCGGCACTAATGCAAGTCAATAGGAATTAATGCCGGCATTCCGGCGACTGATCAGACATTTTGGATGGACATAATACCGCAGCATGACTGAACGGAAGGCATACTGATGCAAACTGAACAGATTTCTATCCATTCAGAATGCATTGGGATATGCCTGATCAGTTCTTTTCCGGCATAGAGCCCTTTTGACGGAACTCTATGCCGGAAAAGAATAACGCGTGTGAAAGTACCCTTAGGCCTCTTTCACACTACAGTTTTTTGCGTTCCGTATACGGTCCGTTTTTTGCGGTTCCGCAAAAAAAAGGAATGTGTTCCGTATGCATTCCGTTTCCGTATTTCCGTTTTTCCGTTCCGTTGAAAAGATAGAACATGTCCTATATTTGGCTGAGAATCACAGTCCGTGGCTCCATTCAAGTCAATGGGGCCGCAAAAAAAACGGAACACATACGGAAATGCATCCGTATGTCTTCCGTATCCGTTCCGTTTTTTGCGGAACCATCAATTGAAAATGTTATGCCCAGCCCAATTTTTAATATGAAATTACTGTATACTGTATTTGCCATACGGAAAAACGGAACGGAACAACGGAACGGAACCACAACGGAAGCAAAAAACGGAACAACGGATCCGTGAAAAACGGAACGCAAAACACTGAATGCAACATACTGTAGTGTGAAAGAGGCCTTAATCTGTTGAAATTGCTTAGTTCTGTAGCTGTTACAGATTTTCTTAGAAAAAATTGTAAATGTTCTAGTTCCTTATTGTTAGGCTGGCAGCTCATGTCCACCACAGTCCTGCTGTCCCATGCAAGCGCAGGCATTGTTCCATTCTCCATGTGTGTACTGGGACTAGTGTTCAGTGAACTCCTTCCATCTGCTTGCTCGTATCCAGCAAAGGTGATCTCGTCTGAATATCTGTGTACCGACCCTTGTCTGTCAACCGATTCTGCTCCTTGCTGCCTGCCCTGACCTTGCAATTGCTATTTGAAATACGCAATTACTCAGCCTGCCCTGACTATTGGACTGAGTCCTTGGTGCTTCGCACTGGTGTCTCTGCCCCTCGTGGGTCAGCAGCCAACTACACCATGACAACTCCAGGAGGTAGGGTGCTGGTCGGTTCCTTGCAGTGAAGTCCAGATCCCTGTATAGGGGTTAAAGGGTGAATACCAGGGAACCGCCAGGAAAATTCCCTTAGATTTAGCTCACAGCCAAACTGGTCCACACCCACTGACCATAGCACTTGTACTTATGAGGTTAGTCTGTTAGGCTGTTTGATGAAGAGATATGGAATTGCCATATGTTAACCTTTGCTCTGTTTTTAGCCTGTAAATGTACTGTTCTGAGATGGTATAGCCCTAACACTCCCACTCTGAGTGTGGAGGCTGCAGATTCATTAGATTCTACCATATACCTCTTTGGTATACAAACATTGTAATGCTCCACTTAAGTTTAATAAGGCCTGGAGACTGTGGTATAATTCATCACAGGTGCTATATCCCAGCAATTTTTAGAACAAACCGAGAAGGGTTTGTGTCACTTCAGCTAATAGTACCTTCAGCTACAAGGCACCTACTAATGTATTGTGATTATCCATATAGCTTCCTTTGCTGGATTAATTTTTACATCACATTATACACTGCTCGTTTCCATAGTTATGACCACCCTGTAATCCAGCAGCGATGGCTGTGCTTGCACTGTAGGAAAAAGCACCAGCCTATATGAGCTCCCACATTCCCAGCCACCAGAGAGGCCGGCACTTTTTCCTATAATGTGCAAGCACGGCCACCGCTGATGGTCGTAACCATGGAAACTAGCAGTGTATAATGTGAGCATTCTGCCAATGCATGACACTCTCCCTACAATTCCCCTGCTTAGTATTCTGTGCTCTCATGTGTCAGCTTCATAGTGACCATTTTTATATAGCACATGCACAAGGAATTTAATATAAAGGACTGATGTAACAGCAAAGCAGAGCTCTTGCACACCACGCTATATAGTGAGTGGGATACATTACAGCCTATGTGGGACCACCAAATGCTATTCCTAATGGCGGACGTTACCAATGGCAACATAGGATACAAGGGAACAATTTTGTAATGGTGCATTTTCAGACATCTTATTAAATGGCTTCTATCAATATTTTAAGACGACCTATATTGTTATTAGTGGGAAAACGTTTTAAAGGCAATGATGGATCATACCCATTGCAGTTAAGGTACTCTGGGGCACAATTCTTTCCAAGGACTTGGATGAAATAAGATTTCTACTTTCTAGGGGTCCAAAATAGTAGACTGAGCGCTAAATAAAGTAGGTTTGGAATTTAGCTCATTATAGAGGTTATAGGGTAATAGCATGAATAGCATAGGACAATAGTGCAGAGATGTGTACATGCTATGGCACATTGTGTTCTAAAGGTCAGTTCATGTCTCTCTGCACATTGTCTGATCCATTCATACTACTAATAATAATTACATTAAAACTGGTGCTTTCAATTTCTTGCCTCAGGAACAGAAGCCAAGAGCTATTTTAAATGTTTTTGTCACCCATAATAGGAGCACTAGTGCTGATTGCATTTGGAGATCATTTTCCTAAAGTTAATACTTGCAAATTGCTTCTCTACAGTTAACAGCTTAAGACTGAAAGGTGGAATAATGTGCTCTTGTTTTTTTCTGCTCCATTGACCTCCCACTTGTGTAATTACATTTAATGTATAGATATCTAACTATAGTGTCCGTAAGAGGTGACAATCCTAGGAGACCAATGTAGCATTGTCTTGTAAAACATTCTATTTCATTATCGCACAACATGGATGCCATAATGCAATGAATGAAATGACTTCCATTTTATATAAGCTTAGTGGCATCCGACACTAATTGCTAATTACAGCAAAAGTGTGACACTTTAGAATGAATCTGTTTTTATAGGTCTTATGTATTTTGCTCTTCTATACGCTGAGCAAGAGAAGGTCGTGTTCTGTTTAGGTTATATGCAAAGGACCTTTTGGTCCTTATTTTTTCTGGTTTTAATCTCCAATATTTGAATAGTTTACAATTATTTACTGCTCTTTTAACTGTACATTTTTAACTGACATTTTTTTCACTGGCAGTCCGTCAGTGAAAAACGGACAAGATAGAACATGTTCTATTTTTTGACGTCTGTTATCCACTGGCCGTCAAAAAAACTTCTGTGTGAGGAAACTTCTGCCAGTCAGGGGAATGTCAGCTCCAGTAAGCAGGGGACAAAGAGAGCAGGACAGACCAGACAGGTCCTGGTAGTGGGAGACTCAATTATTAAGGGTACAGATAGGGCGATCTGCTACAAAGACCGGGATCGTTAAACAGTGTGTTGTCTTCCTGGTGCTCGAGTTCGACACATAGCGGATCGGGTGGACAGATTACTGGGAGGGGTTGGAGAAGATCCAGCGGTCATGGTCCATATTAAAACCAATGACAAAGTTAGAGGTAGGTGGAGCATCCTTAAAAATTACTGGTATAGATCATTACAGTTATGGGGAAAATTACTGTAGTATGTCTATGTTTGACTTCTTCTATTCAGTGGTCAACATTTACCATGGCAAGTGGTTACTTGGTGGACATTTAAGAATTCACGGATCTCTTACATTTATAAGGGGCAGGGCTATGAATGGTACTCCTAAGGGAGTTGTGTGGATACAGATTAAAGTTAGGGTGCTGCCACATGTTCAGGTTTCCTGATTAGTTTTGGAAGGAGAGAAAGTATAAAAGGCATATACTGTATTACCTGTTTATTGGAATCCACGCCTGGTTTTGTCTTTAACAAAATGCATCAAAATACCTGAATGTGTGGCAGCACCCTTATACCAGTAAAGATCAATTAACATATTAGAGCTCACCTCCTGAAGTCTATGCGCAGTGCTTTCTGTTACTGTACAGGGTTTGTATGTCTGTCTGGGAGATCAACCAAACCGCTCTTGCCAACACTTTCACTGACATGACTGGAGGTAACTGGAGATATACTTTACCCTCTATGTTATGAATAACAGTGTAGAAAATTATTAAGTAAAATATTTCAGTACTGATCTAAAATGTATTTTCAAAAGAGATGAGTAAAAGTTCTTAAATTTCAGTTCTTTTGTATCTCTGAGTCTTCCTACATTTTTCTGTAGGCAGTTTTTGTTATCAGTGACATTTTTATGATAAAACAGTTCAGACATTCATTGCCTTTTTTTCTTATACAGAAATACATATTATCTATGCTGTGTCTTGAAAAATAAATGCCATAGACACAAAATGTGAGAAAATGCAGTACTGCTGCAGCAAATTACAGAACACAGAGGTCACAAGCCAAACATATAGGCATCACCACTGAGGCCAGTGATTGGCTGCAGTGGTCCTGTGCATGTATGCCACATCATTGCTACAGGGAAGTAAGCTTAGACTGGTGGAGACCACCACAAGACTGGAAAGGATGAGTACTGGTTATTTTTTATTTTATATGAAATGGATCCACAAAATGGATGGATCACCCATTAATTACCATATACAGTATGGGTTAGTGCATTATTCTATCCCACGCACTATAAAAAAAGAGAAAACCTCAACATATACATGTAATGTATATGGGTCTTTTTAAGTATGTACTTGAAGTTTTCATGGCACATATGGTAAAAGGACACTCTTTTAAATGTTGGACAACGCATTTAACAGAAATGTGTAAAATCAACAGAGTAGAAAAGAGAGACGTGAATCTATAAGACTGTTTCATATTAGCTGAGACATGAACATCTGAGATGGTTAAATAATATACTTCCTTGATATTGGTTAGCCATTTTGTCACATTTTCCACGCTATGGAAAATTCGCTTGGATAGTTATATGCTTAACAAGACATGAAAACCAATACCTCATGACATTTCAATCATTTAAGCCGCAAACCTACTTAGTGTACATTACATTTTCTGTCATTCTGTGGCTTTTAAATATATTGTGGATGTAAAACAAGTATGTTCTGTAGATACCGTAAGTACACACTGATTTCTGAAAATAAATTGAAGGAATTTGTTTTCTATGAACAATTAACCAGGAAGGCTAGCTCCACACACCGTTGAGAAAGGTCTGGATGGGACCAAAACTTTTGGTATATTTTTATGTAGCTAAACTAACATTAATCTATGCTTAATTAGCCTGGACTTTATCTGAATAAATGTATTCATATTAGTAAAATTAAAAAGAGCATATTCTGTGGAGTGCCATGGATTATTGTATACTTGCATAAATCCATCTCTTATATGCCCATTTTAGAAATCATCTCAAAAAGCAGATATTGACTAGTGTTGAGCACGAATATTCGAATAGCGAAATTTTATCGCGAATATCGCCTCTTCGAGAATTTGCAAATATTTAGAATATAGTGCTATATATTCGTTATATCGAATATTCGTCATTTTTTTCCATCTGGACCTGTGCTAAATTACCCTGTTACTTACTAGACCCTCATAGCCCCAACGCGTTTTGCCGGGTCCTCCGGCTCATTAGGGAGCAGCGTCACGGGTAGTTGAAGTATAGAAGGGCAGTGGCAAGTGAACACTGCAAACCACTTCCTTTTAAGCACCAAGTCCCGTCCATAATGAGGTCTCATCAACGCGGGCGTCTTATCTGTGGTGGGGGGCTGGAACTGGCTAATTTGCACAAACTCCCTCACACCTCACTCACTGAGCAGCAGCACCAGCACCACGAGGGGTGGAGAAGTTTCCATGGGGACGACTGACGCTTCCCCAGCAGGTTTATGTTGTGCCTAACTAAAACCACACATGAGGCATCTCTTAGTTCAAGCTCAAAATACTTATTAGTCTGCATTGCATATAATATACAGACAAATGATTACTGTATATACAAGGGGAGGCTGGAGTTAACCATCGATCTACTTAGGCAAATATATGATGAAGAGATACATATAGCGGTGGCTTTTCTAAATACCTCTGTAGTAATCATGTTGTTGGGGCCCTTTTGAATCAGGACATCAAGAAATGGCATACGGTGGGGGTCACAGATTGAAGTAAAGTACAATCCAAGGTCATTTTTGTTAATTACCCCCACAAAATTACTGAAAAATTCCCTAGTCCCCTTCCAAAGAATAAATATGTCAGCGATGAATCTCAGCCATAGGCAGATATGATCATGCCAGTGACTGAGATCATCCGACCAGATGACATTGGCCTCCCACCAGCCCAGGAGCAAATTTGCATAAGACGGTGCACAGGGGCTTCCCATCGAGGAGCCCCTGAACTGGTGGTAATAACAGCCATTAAACATAAAATAGTTCCTAGTAAGGTAGAATTCTAGAAGATCAAGAACAAATCTATTATGTGTCACCAGAGCAGTATTTCTAATGGCAAGTAAGCTTGCTACTGCCTTAAGACCCAGGTGGTGATGAATTGAACTATATAATGCTTCTACGTCAATTGATGCAAGAAGAATTTCATCATCTAGTGAGAGTCTAAGGAGTAGGTCTGATGTGTCTCTATTATAGGATGACAATGTTTTAGTGAAAGGTCTAATAATCCTATCTATATATATTCCCATATTTTGTCCTAAACGTCCCACCCCTGGGACTATAGGGTGTCGCGCTTTTGCTGCTTCTCAGTGAGTGAGGTGGTAAAGAGTTTGTGCAGCTCCAGCCCTCCACCACAGATTAGATACCTGCATTGATGAGTCCTCATAATGGATGGGACTTGGTGCTTAAAAGTAAGGGGTTTGCAAGGTTCACTTGCCACTGCCATTCTGTACTGAAACTACCCGTGACGCTCCCTGATGAGCTGGAGGACCTGGTGAAACGCGTTGGGGCTATGAGGGTCTAGTAAGCAACAGGGTAATTTAGCACAGGTCCAAGGTTCCAGAAGGCTGGGGGTTGTTCTTTTCAGGGCAGGTGCTCCGATGACTCCGAAGACTAGTATCTATAGGGTGAGAGTACACACAGTAAACACAGCACAGATAATTATACTGATAATAATGTTTAATGTGACTTTTCGAATTATGCCTGCATGGGTGAACTATGTCTCACACAATTAGCAACTTAAAGAGGTTGCCCCAAAACAACATTTATCAACTGTGCACAGGGTAGGTGATAAATGTATGATTACTGGTGGCACCGTCACCTATCATAAGCAGAAGGGTCATGTCTTTCCTGTTTGAAAGGAGCGGTGATCACTCCTGTGACCACTACTGCTCCATTCAATGTCTAAAGGAATGCCAAGTACAGAGCTAGGCTATCTTCATAAGTCTTGAGCTAAAAGTAAGTGGTTGCCGAGAACCAGCATCATAATCATTGCAGCCCAGGCCTTGAAAATAGTAAAATCTACCTGAGAAGAGTCATGGTTATTCATAATCTCCTGCTCTCTCGCCCATCTGCTGATGATTGGCAGTTCTCTCCTAGAGAGAAAGGGAGAAAACTAGGTATTAGACTGTCAGTCATCAGCAGGTGGGCAGGAGAGCAGGAATTCATGAATAACCAGGACTCTTCTCAGGTAGATTTAACTCTTTTCAAGGCCTGGGCTGCAATGATTATGATGCTGGTTCTTGGCACCCACTTACTTTTAGCTCATGAGTGACACACCGCTGAAATCAGTATTTCTGTCACTATTTTATGCTGCCCTCAGTGAGGTCAGGATAAAGTTGATGACAGGTTCCCTATAATTACTCTCCACTATGTTAAGAGAGTCCCAAATAGGGGACTATGATGTTCTTATCCCAAATAGGTAATTTAGGGAGATCTACCAAGTAACTGGTATTAAAGGGTGTAGACCACTCTATTAACAAATAAACTGCATATTGTTTCTAAATAATCATAGCTAATATCTATGTATTGTATAAGATGTGAACCCAGATCATCCTAACTCATTTGGTAACTATAGTGAAAACAAAATTATAAAATGCTCTGGGAATTCATACACTTCTTACATCTGTCAAGAAACAGCTAAGGCTAGTTTCACACTAGCGGCAGCCTTCTCCGGCAGGCTGTTCCGGCGGGTGAACAGCCTGCCGGATCCGTGCCGCCGCTAGTGCACGTGTGCAGCATGGCAAACATGCACAGAGGTGACCGGAATAAAACTACGGCATGAATTATTTTACTAGCGATCGTTCGCAACAAAACCCCCAGCATTAACCATCCTTCCATATGTTAAATCAAGCACTTTCCTTAAACAATGCTATTTCTCAACCACAATCATTACTTTCTCAACCACAATCATTAGAAGCTATATTTTATACCTTTAACATATGTAAAAAATAAATAAATAAAAGTCAGGTAATGAGGAGGGATATGCAATCTTTAAGGAAGAAAACGAGCTGCAATATTTGCAAATAGCTGAATCCTAACTCAAAGAGAAACAAGAAAAATAGCAGGTGTGAACTGAATATAGATTAGGGCTTATTTTTCATAACATTTAACTTCCTGGTATGAAATGCCATTATAAAATAAATGATCAAATTGTTGATGAAGGTAGTTTTTTATTTGTTAGTAGATTTAGACTCTTTACTGCCTTTAGTCTGAGGCTATGTCTTTTGTAAACACTTGAAATTTCACAGAGTGCCCTTTGGTATGCATTTTGCTGGTATATGTTGGCATACCTTATATTTTGATAATATTGATAAATTCTAGTCATATACACTTTTCAAATGAACCTTTTACTTTCAGCATCTGGTGTGTGCCCCTTGTGTAGCAATAACTGTAACTGAATATTTACGGTGATTGATTAGCCCTACACATCGGCTTGGGGGAATTTTAGCTCTTCCCTTTGTACAAAACAACTTTGACTCTGTTATGTTGGTGGGTTTCCTCCCATGCACTGCTTCAATTCCTTCCACAACATTTCTATTGGATTAAGGTCATAATTTTTAATTAATCATTAGTTATGAGCGAGCATGCTCGGCCGAACTGCTGTTCGGCTCGAGCATCGCTATGATTGGCAGAACCGAGTGCTTGGCCGAATACTTTGGGTGCTCAAGTACAATTTAATACAATGAAAATCAATCGGAGACTCAAGCATCAAACCAGGCACCCCCTGCTCTGAAGAAGAGAGGGTTTCTGGTTCACAAAAAAAAGGTTAGAAATTAATGGAAACAGCATTAAGAGAATGTTTGGATGCATCTTGGACTCCTATTATCTACAACATGCAATAGACAACCACACAAAGGCTATATGCCAAAAGCCAGGTATATGCAAGCCTTCAATCTATCCATAAGACAGATGACAGGCTTAGTCAGCATACCTTACAATGGCAGTCTTGTGCACTATGAGACATTCCAAACCAGCCCTCATCTGACTGAGATCCAGTAAGCCTCAAGGTTACTTCAGACCTGTTGGATGACTTGGGTAGACCTGCACACCTAGATCGAAATCATTAGGGAGACAAAAAGTTTTCTGATTGTCCTAACATAATATTCAATAACGTTTCTATACAGTTTTGTCATGTAAAAAATAATTTGCATAAACATGGTCTTATGGGAAAGACATGCAAATGAGCAGAATCTGCCTTGTTTTTCAGCTGTCATAAGACTATGAAAATCAATAGATGGCGCTATTGAGTTATGAACAGCGCCATCTATTAGTCTCACAGTCTTATGACAACAGACTAATAGTTTTGTCGAAAGATTATGAAACCAATAGATGACGCTGTTCATAACTCAATAGCACCATCTATTTTTTTTATAGTATTCTGACAAGAATATTAGACTATGAGTCTTATGACAAGCTTATTAGTTCAGCCTTTTGCATGGAAAATTCGCAATAAAAATTTGTGATTTCCCAGTGATAAAATATGACACTGGGAAAGGTGGGTAATAACTCAGTGATAAAATCTGACACTGAGAATGTTGGGTAATAACTCAGTGAATATATCTGACACTGGGAAAGGTGGGTAATAACTCAGTAATGATATATGGAGCCGCTTCAGTGAACAAACACGTGCAGAGGGTAGGGATTTTTTGTACCGGACATGCTGCCTCCATCTCTATTCATTGGACTGCATATATAGGAGCCCTGATGGATCTTGGACTCCAGGCAGGCTGTTGCATTCCGGATGACCACAAGTTCTGGTGAGTGCGATTTCACAATACTTCTCTACTCAGTAATGATATATGACACTGGGAAAGCTAGGTAATAACTCAGTAATAAATTCTGACACTGGAAACGTTGGGTAATAGTGACGATATCTGTCACTGGGAAAGCTGGGCAATAACTCCGTTTAGATCACAAATATTCTAATCGCAAATTTTTATTGTGAATTTTCCTTGCTATCCTCTTAAAGGGAGTCCTTCAACTAATCTGAGTGTTTTAGAGCTCTTAGGTCAGGTTATAGACTCTTTGACTCTCATTACAATGGTACCTTTCTCTTCTGTGTCCCTTGTCCAGATCATGAAAATAACTCTTTGTAAATGCATCTGCGCACTGCTCTGCTCATTATGGGCAGAGCAGTGCGCAGGTGCGGGCCAGTTCCCAGTCTGACCTCTTGCCGCTCGTGACGTCCGCCGGCTGGAGGCAGAGGAGGAGGTAATAATAGGACAGAAGGGCGGGCCAGATGGCTGAAAGATGTGTGTTTTTCTGGGCATATCGCCCAGTAACGCCGCCCCAGGGCAACTTCTGAAGCTCATCTGCATACGTTTAAATAGTGTTATTTTCATGATCTGGACGAGGGACTCAGAAGAGAAAGGTACCATTGTAATGAGGGTCAAAGAGTCTATAACCTGATCTGAGCGGTCTAAAACTCTCAGATTAGGTGAAAGACTCCCTTTAATGCTGTTTCCAAACCATTTTGATGGGGTTTCCATCAATTTCTAACCTTTTTTTTTATGAACCAGGCACCCTCTTCTCTTCTGAGCAGGGAGTGCCTGGAGTTTTCCCATTAATTTCCATTGTGCTTGGGTGCGAGGTAGAACACACAAGCATACCGATGTGTTCGCCCAGAGCACACAAGCACTTTAGTGCTCGCTCAACACTATTGATCATTCCAAAACTTCATCAAATGTATTCTTCTTTAACCATTCTTTGGTAGAATGACTTGTAGGGTCATTGTGCTGCTGCATATCACACATGTTCTCTTGAGAATCAGCTCACAGACAAATGTCCTGACTAGGGTTGAGCAAACCTGAACTGTAAAGTTCGGGTTCGTACCGAACTTTAGGATTTTTGGAACCCTGACCTAAACTCGAACATTTTAGTAAAAGTTCGGGTTTCGTTGTTTGGCGATTTCTCTGCGCTTTTTGAAAGGCTGCAGAGCAGCCAATCAACAAGTGTTTAACTGTGTGACCTTAGAAGCCATCATAGCCATGCCTACTAATAGCATGGCTGTGATTGGCCAGTGCAGCATGTGACCCAGCCTCTATATAAGCTTGAGTTACGTATCGCTGCATGTCACTCTGCTGTTACTAGTGTAGAGAGAGGATGCTGCTGGTGATTTCAGGTAGAGAATAGGAGAGAATCTTTGTTCAGAACTGGAATCTAACTCAGTGATCTATATACATTTGGTTGTGTGGGTGCAGGGCACAATCTTTTTACCCTGCCTTGAGCCCAGTGACAGAAAAAAATAACTTTTATCCGTCTGTTAGTTAGGAGGGCGGTGGCAGACATTTTATGGAAGCTCAAAGCACCAGCACTGCATCTGAGCTTTTGAGACATTGAAATCCAAGCTTGAAAAACTGCACTAATAATCTGGTTTTAAAAAAAATCACCCTTTTTTGGCAATATACATTTGGTGCATTTGCAGGATTAGTCAGTGTGCAATTTAAGCTAGAAATACAGCCATAATTTTCAGGGTTTTTAAAAACACACTTTTTTGCCAAAATACACAATTTTACAGCCCTTGCAGCATCAGCACGTGTGAAATTCAAGGGTTATATACAGCATTCATGTTCTTTTAGTAAAAAAACACACACTTCTTTGGCAATATACAACATCTGGATTAGTCAGTGTGCAATTTAAGCTAGAAATGCAGCCATAATTTTCTGGGTTTTTAAAAACACCCTTTTTTGGCAAAATCCACTATTTTACAGATCTGCACGTGTGAAATTCAAGTTCAATATATACAGCTTTCATATTCTGTTACTAAAAAAAAACAAACACTTTTTTGCCAATATACAACATCTGGATTAGTCAGTGTGCAATTTATGCTAGAAATGCAGCCATAATTTTCTGGGTTTTTAAAAACACCCTTTTTTTTGGCAAAATACACTATTTTACAGCCCTTGCAGCATCAGGACATGTGAAATTCAAGGGTTATATACAGCTTTCATATTCAGTTAGTAAAAAAACTAATATTATGGGCAATATCCAACATCTGGATTAGTCAGTGTGCAATTTAAGCTTGAAATTCAGCCATCATTTTCTGGGTTTCAAAAACACACTTTTATGCCAAAATACCCAATTGTACAGCCCTTGCAGCATCTGCACGTGCGAAATTCATGGCTTATATACTGCGGTCATATTCTACATATTCTGTTACTAAACAAACACCCATTTTGGGCAAAAAACTTAAATTGCGGCCTAGTCTGGATCAGTACGTGTGAGATACAGCCTTTACTTACTGTGGCTCTATTCAGTTATTTGAAATACAGCCATTTTGGGCACAAATCTTTAATTGCGGCCTAGTCTGGATCAGGGCGTGTGAGATACACCCTTTATATACTGTGGTTATAATCTTCTATTAATAAAACCCTTTTTTGGGCAAAATACACAATTTTTCTGGCCTTGCAGCATCAGCACGATTGAAATTCAAGGGCTATATACTGCTGTCTTATTCAGTTATTAAACAAACACCCGTTTTGGGCAAAAAAGGCCATTAAAATCTGCCTTCCAAAAACCACATGGCGCGCCTTTACCTCTACGCCCTACTGTGTGCCCGTACAGTAGTTTACGGCCACATAGGGGGTGTTTATACAAACTACAGAATCAGGGTAATAAATATTAAGTTTTGTTTGGCTGTTAACACTTGCTTTGTTACTGGAAAAAAATGGATTAGAATGGAAAATTTGCCCAAAAATCTAAATTCTGAAATTTTATCTCCATTTGCCATTAACTCTTGTGGAACACCTAAAGAGTTAACAACGTTTGTAAAATAATTTTTGGATACCTTGAGGGGTGTAGTTTCTAGAATGGGGTCATTTTGGGTGGATTCTATTATGTATGCCTCACAAAGTGACTTCAGACCTGAACTGGTCCCTAAAAATTGGCTTTTTGAAAATTTCTTAAAAATTTCAAGATTTGCTTCTAACACTTGTAACGTTCCCAAAAACTAAAATGTCATTCCTAAAATGATCCAAACATGAAGTAAACATATGGGGAATGTAAAGTAATAACTATTTTTGGAGGTATTGCTATGTATTATAGAAGTAGAGAAATTGAAACTTGGAAATTTGCTAATTTTTCCAAAATTGTGGTAAATTTGGTATTATTTTATAAATAAAAATGATTTTTTTTTACTTCATTTTACCAGTGTCATGAAGTACAATATGTGATGAAAAAACAATCTCAGAATGGCCTGGATAAGTCAAAGCATTTTAAAGTTATCACCACTTAAAGTGACACTGGTCAGTGTCCTTAAGGAGTTAAACAAACACCCGTTTTGTGCAAAAACTTTTATTTTGCAGCCTTTGCTGCATATGTCATTGTGAGATACAGCCTTTAGATACTGTGTTTCTATTCAGTTATTTGAAATACAGCCATTTTGGGCACAAATCTTTAATTGTGGCCTAGTGTGGATAAGGGCGTGTGAGATACACCCTTTATTTACTGTGGTTATATTCTTCTATTAATAAAACACCCTTTTTTGGGCAAAATACACAATTTTTCTGGCCTTGCAGCATCAGCACGTGTTAAATTCAAGGGTTATATACTGCTGTCATATTCAGTTATTAAACAAACACCCGTTTAGGGCAAAAAAGTTTATTTTGCAGCCTTTGCTGCATATGTCATTGTGAGATACAGCCTTTACATACTGTTGTTCTATTCAGCTATTAGAAAATCACCCATTTTGGGCAAAAATCTTGACTTGTGGCCTAGTCTACCTCTGTACGTGTGAGATACACCATTTAGATACTGTTGTTCTATTCTACTATTATAAAAACACCCATTTTGGGCAAAAATCGTAAATTGAGGCCTAGTCTACATCTGCATGTGTGAGATGCACCAATTTTCAAAAAAAAAAATTCAATTGTCAGTTACATTTCCGGGTGAAATTCACCAATTTTTGGGTGTGAGGTACCCCTCCTCTACCTAGTTGACAGCTTAATAAATTTTTATAATTTTTCTTTTACATTTTCGGGTGACAATAAACAATTTTTTTCTGTCATAGACCACTGCTCTACCAAGTAGACAGGTTATTAAATTTCTGTAATTTTTCTGTTACATTCTTGGGTTGACATTTTACAATTTTGGACTTGAATAAACCCCTGCTCTGCATACGTGACAAGGAATAAAATTTCAGAAATTCTTCTTTAATTGATGCGCGCCACCTCCTTCCATTCAATGATTAAACTTAAAAAAGTTGTCACACATTTTATTCTTCAATAACTTTTCCCAAATTTGCGCTTCAGCAATTTCTCCCACATTTGCACCTCAATAACTTTTCACACATTTGCACTACAATAATTTGTCCCACATTTGTGCCTCAATAACTTTTCCCATATTTCTGCTCAATCCCCAAAAAATGTTATACATTTATCTCCCTTGGATGTGGTCTCTCTTTCAAACGATCCCTCTCCGACGTGGAACCCTGATTCGCCGATAACCGTGATCAACATGTTAGGCTCAGAAAAGAACATCGAAAGTTGATAGAGAAGATATCCAAATGGATGGTGGATGTCACTGGGGCACCTCTGCATAGGTGACAGGAACATAAATTTAAAAAAATCGTCTGTTACATTGTCAGGTGACATTTTTAAAATTTTGCCGGATAGAAACCCCTGCTCTGCATAGTTGACAGGGAATACCGTATTTTCGCCCCATAAGATGCACCCCCCCCCCCAAAATGGGGGAAAAATACCCCTGCGTTTTACGGGGCGAATGCTGACATTTTTACATCTCAGGCTGCGATGTATGAGCGAGCGGGGAGGGACTGGAAGGAGGAGCTGGGGGCCGGCAATTGCGGTAGGGCGGTGCAGTCACTGTACTCCAGCCCCGCCACTCCAGTGCTGCACTATACAAATATAAAATGCCTCATTCAATTAAAAGTGATTAAACATGCCCCCCCACTTTTAATATTACCGTACACCCTAACCGCTTCTATAGAATGCAGGCCGGGCGGGCGGCAGCGTAACTCCCTGATGTCACGTGCCTGCGTCGCCTTCTTTATGAATGAAGTCCTGTATTGTTATTTATCGTCACTACCTCCCCGAGTCGGGAGTTGGTAATTGCCAACCTCCTTAACTTGGAAGCTTTGTCCCACATTTCTGCTCGATTACATTTAATTTAATACATTGACCTCCCTTGGATGTGGTCTCTTCTTCTCACGCTCCCTCTCCGGCGCGGAACCCTGATTCGCCGCTAACCGTGATCACCATGGTAGTCGCAGAAAAGAACATCGAACATTGATAGAGCAGATATCCAATTGGATTGTGAACATCACGGGGACGTGTAACATGGTGGGGCAGTATGTTTGCACACACAAAATGACTGATGGTTCTGCCCCCTACAACTTCTGGGTCTCCTAGATGTCCTAATGTACCTCCAGCCACATAATCACTTGTTCTTTTCTTTCAGGTGAATGCCTAATTTTTAGGGCCTATACTCTACTGGCCTACAGTAAAATTGTTATTCAGTGACCTCCTAATGTACCTCCAGAAACATAATCAATAGTTTTTTTCTATCAGGAGAATACCAAATGTTTGGGGCCTGTACTGGCCTACAGTAAAATTGTTATCCACTGACCATCTAATATACCTCTAGCTACATAATCGCTTGTTCTTTTCTGTCAGGTGAATGCCTAATTTTTGGGGCCTGTACTCCACTGGTCTACAGTAAAATTGTTATTCAGTGACTGCCTAATTTACCTCCAGCCACATAATCACTTGTTTTTTTCTGTCAGGTGAATTCCTAATTTTTAGGGCCTATACTCTACTGGCCTACAGTAAAATTGTTATTCAGTGACGGCCTAATGTACCTCCAGCCACATAATAACTTGTTCTTTTCTGTCAGGTGAATGCCTGACAGTAAAATTGTTATCCACTGACCATCTAATATACCTCTAGCCACATAATCGCTTGTTCTTTTCTGTCAGGTGAATGCCTAATTTTTGGGGCCTATACTCCACTGGTCTACAGTAAAATTGTTATTCACTGACCATCTAATATACCTCCAGCCACATAATCACTTGATCTTTTTTGTTAGGTGAATGCCTAATTTTTTTGGGCCTGTACTCCACTGGCCTACAGTAAAATTTTTATTCAGTGACCCCCTAATGTACCTCCAGAAACATAATCAATAGTTTTTTTCTGTCAGGAGAATACCTAACTTTTGGGGCCTGTACTCAACTGGCCTGCAGTAAAACTGTTATCCACTGACCACCTAATATACCTCCAGCCACATAATCACTTGTTCTTTTCTGTCAGGTGAATGCCTAATATTTGGGGCCTGTACTCCCATGGCCTAAAATAAAATCTTTCAAGGCTCAATTTTTTCGAGTTTCCCTTTAAGACGCATAAAAATAGCCCCTTATTAAAATACATATTTTTTGTGGGAATTTTTGCCATTGATCCCCCTCTTGTATGTCACTATCCATGTTGTGGGACTATTTGTGCACTTATAGTAAGTATTTGGTGGCTGCAAATATGACCTGAACGTTTTTCAGGTTCACCTGCCTCTAAAGTGAATGGGGCCCGCTGCGAACTCACGGTTTGCGAACATTTGATCGCAAACAAGCGTTCGCCAAACGTCTCGGCCGATGTTCATCCATCACTACTTGGCATTATCTTTGTTGGTCGACAAGAGGAAAATAATGGTCCTTTCTAGAGTTGAGCGAACACCTGGATGTTCGGGTTCGAGAAGTTCGGCCGAACATCCCGGAAATGTTCGGGTTCGGGATCCGAACCCGATCCGAACTTCGTCCCGAACCCGAACCCCATTGAAGTCAATGGGGACCCGAACTTTTCGGCACTAAAAAGGCTGTAAAACAGCCCAGGAAAGAGCTAGAGGGCTGCAAAAGGCAGCAACATGTAGGTAAATCCCCTGCAAACAAATGTGGATAGGGAAATGAATTAAAATAAAAATTAAATAAATAAAAATTAACCAAAATCAATTGGAGAGAGGTTCCATAGCAGAGAATCTGGCTTCCCGTCACCCACCACTGGAACAGTCCATTCTCAGATATTTAGGCCCCGGCACCCAGGCAGAGGAGAGAGGTCCCGTAACAGAGAATCTGTCTTCATGTCAGCAGAGAATTAGTCTGCATGTCATAGCAGAGAATGAGGCTTCACGTCAGCCACCACTGCAACAGTCCATTGGCATATATTTAGGCCCAGCACCCAGGCAGAGGAGGGAGGTCCCGTAACAGAGAATCTGTCTTCATGTCAGCAGAGAATTAGTCTGCATGTCATAGCAGAGAATGAGGCTTCACGTCAGCCACCACTGCAACAGTCCATTGGCATATATTTAGGCCCAGCACACACACAGGCAGAGGAGAGAGGTCCCGTAACAGAGAATCTGGCTTCATGTCAGCAGAGAATCAGTCTGCATGTCATAGCAGAGAATGAGGCTTCACGTCAGCCACCACTGCAACAGTCCATTGGCATATATTTAGGCCCAGCACACACACAGGCAGAGGAGAGAGGTCCCGTAACAGAGAATCTGGCTTCATGTCAGCAGAGAATCAGTCTGCATGTCATAGCAGAGAATGAGGCTTCACGTCAGCCACCACTGCAACAGTCCATTGGCATATATTTAGGCCCAGCACCCAGGCAGAGGAGGGAGGTCCCGTAACAGAGAATCTGTCTTCATGTCAGCAGAGAATTAGTCTGCATGTCATAGCAGAGAATGAGGCTTCACGTCAGCCACCACTGCAACAGTCCATTGGCATATATTTAGGCCCAGCACACACACAGGCAGAGGAGAGAGGTCCCGTAACAGAGAATCTGGCTTCATGTCAGCAGAGAATCAGTCTGCATGTCATAGCAGAGAATGAGGCTTCACGTCAGCCACCACTGCAACAGTCCATTGGCATATATTTAGGCCCAGCACACACACAGGCAGAGGAGAGAGGTCCCGTAACAGAGAATCTGGCTTCATGTCAGCAGAGAATCAGTCTGCATGTCATAGCAGAGAATGAGGCTTCACGTCAGCCACCACTGCAACAGTCCATTGGCATATATTTAGGCCCAGCACCCAGGCAGAGGAGGGAGGTCCCGTAACAGAGAATCTGTCTTCATGTCAGCAGAGAATTAGTCTGCATGTCATAGCAGAGAATGAGGCTTCACGTCAGCCACCACTGCAACAGTCCATTGGCATATATTTAGGCCCAGCACCCAGGCAGAGGAGGGAGGTCCCGTAACAGAGAATCTGTCTTCATGTCAGCAGAGAATTAGTCTGCATGTCATAGCAGAGAATGAGGCTTCACGTCAGCCACCACTGGAACAGTCCATTCTCAGATATTTAGGCCCCGGCACCCAGGCAGAGGAGAGAGGTCCCGTAACAGAGAATCTGTCTTCATGTCAGCAGAGAATTAGTCTGCATGTCATAGCAGAGAATGAGGCTTCACGTCAGCCACCACTGCAACAGTCCATTGGCATATATTTAGGCCCAGCACCCAGGCAGAGGAGAGAGGTCCCGTAACAGACAATCTGGCTTCATGTCAGCAGAGAATCAGTCTTCATATCATAGCAGAGAATCAGGCTTCACGTCACCCACCACTGTAAGAGTCAATTTTCATAAATTTAGGCCCAGAACCCAGGCAGAGGAGAAAGGTCCCGTAACAGACAATCTGGCTTCATGTCAGCAGAGAATCAGTCTTCATATCATAGCAGAGAATCAGGCTTCACGTCACCCACCACTGTAAGAGTCAATTTTCATAAATTTAGGCCCAGAACCCAGGCAGAGGAGAAAGGTCCCGTAACAGACAATCTGGCTTCATGTCAGCAGAGAATCAGTCTTCATATCATAGCAGAGAATCAGGCTTCACGTCACCCACCACTGTAAGAGTCAATTTTCATAAATTTAGGCCCAGAACCCAGGCAGAGGAGAAAGGTCCCGTAACAGACAATCTGGCTTCATGTCAGCAGAGAATCAGTCTTCATATCATAGCAGAGAATCAGGCTTCACGTCACCCACCACTGTAAGAGTCAATTTTCATAAATTTAGGCCCAGAACCCAGGCAGAGGAGAAAGGTCCCGTAACAGACAATCTGGCTTCATGTCAGCAGAGAATCAGTCTTCATATCATAGCAGAGAATCAGGCTTCACGTCACCCACCACTGTAAGAGTCAATTTTCATAAATTTAGGCCCAGAACCCAGGCAGAGGAGAAAGGTCCCGTAACAGACAATCTGGCTTCATGTCAGCAGAGAATCAGTCTTCATATCATAGCAGAGAATCAGGCTTCACGTCACCCACCACTGTAAGAGTCAATTTTCATAAATTTAGGCCCAGAACCCAGGCAGAGGAGAAAGGTCCCGTAACAGACAATCTGGCTTCATGTCAGCAGAGAATCAGTCTTCATATCATAGCAGAGAATCAGGCTTCACGTCACCCACCACTGTAAGAGTCAATTTTCATAAATTTAGGCCCAGAACCCAGGCAGAGGAGAAAGGTCCCGTAACAGACAATCTGGCTTCATGTCAGCAGAGAATCAGTCTTCATATCATAGCAGAGAATCAGGCTTCACGTCACCCACCACTGTAAGAGTCAATTTTCATAAATTTAGGCCCAGAACCCAGGTAGAGGAGAAAGGTCCCGTAACAGACAATCTGGCTTCATGACAGCAGAGAATCAGTCTGCATGTCATAGCAGAGAATCAGGCTTCACGTCAGCCACCACTGCAACAGTCCATTGTCATAAATTTAGGCCCAGCACCCAGGCAGAGGAGAGAGGTCCCGTAACAGACAATCTGGCTTCATGTCAGCAGAGAATTAGTCTGCATGTCATAGCAGAGAATCAGGCTTCATGTCAGCCACCACTGCAACAGTCCATTGGCATATATTTAGGCCTAGCACACAGGCAGAGGAGAGGTTCATTCAACTTTGGGTAGCATCGCAATATAATGGTAAAATGAAAATAAAAATAGGATTGAATGAGGAAGTGCCCTGGAGTCCAATAATATATGGTTATGGGGAGGTAGTTAATGTCTAATCTGGACAAGGGACGGACAGGTCCTGTGGGATCCATGCCTGGTTCATTTTTATGAACGTCAGCTTGTCCACATTGGCTGTAGACAGGCGGCTGCGTTTGTCTGTAATGACGCCCCCTGCCGTGCTGAATACACGTTCAGACAAAACGCTGGCTGCCGGGCAGGCCAGCACCTCCAAGGCATAAAAGGCTAGCTCTGGCCACGTGGACAATTTAGAGACCCAGAAGTTGAATGGGGCCGAACCATCAGTCAGTACGTGGAGGGGTGTGCACACGTACTGTTCCACCATGTTAGTAAAATGTTGCCTCCTGCTAACACGTTGCGTATCAGGTGGTGGTGCAGTTAGCTGTGGCGTGTTGACAAAAGTTTTCCACATCTCTGCCATGCTAACCCTGCCCTCAGAGGAGCTGGCCGTGACACAGCTGCCTTGGCGACCTCTTGCTCCTCCTCTGCCTTGGCCTTGGGCTTCCACTTGTTCCCCTGTGACATTTGGGAATGCTCTCAGTAGCGCGTCTACCAACGTGCGCTTGTACTCGCGCATCTTCCTATCACGCTCCAGTGCAGGAAGTAAGGTGGGCACATTGTCTTTGTAGCGTGGATCCAGCAGGGTGGCAACCCAGTAGTCCGCACAGGTTAAAATGTGGGCAACTCTGCTGTCGTTGCGCAGGCACTGCAGCATGTAGTCGCTCATGTGTGCCAGGCTGCCCAGGGGTAAGGACAAGCTGTCCTCTGTGGGAGGCGTATCGTCATCGTCCTGCCTTTCCCCCCAGCCACGCACCAGTGATGGACCCGAGCTGCGTTGGGTGCCACCCCGCTGTGACCATGCTTCATCCTCATCCTCCTCCACCTCCTCCTCATCCTCGTCCTCCTCGTCCTCCAGTAGTGGGCCCTGGCTGGCCACATTTGTACCTGGCCTCTGCTGTTGCAAAAAACCTCCCTCTGAGTCACTTCGAAGAGACTGGCCTGAAAGTGCTAAAAATGACCCCTCTTCCTCATCCTCCTCCTCCTCCTCCTGGGCCACCTCCTGTTCCATCATCGCCCTAAGTGTTTTCTCAAGGAGACATAGAAGTGGTATTGTAACGCTGATAACGGTGTCATCGCCACTGGCCATGTTGGTGGAGTACTCGAAACAGCGCAACAGGGCACACAGGTCTCGCATGGAGGCCCAGTCATTGGTGGTGAAGTGGTGCTGTTCTGTAGTGCGACTGACCCGTGCGTGCTGCAGCTGAAACTCCACTATGGCCTGCTGCTGCTCGCACAGTCTGTCCAGCATGTGCAAGGTGGAGTTCCACCTGGTGGGCACGTCGCATATGAGGCGGTGAGCGGGAAGGCCGAAGTTACGCTGTAGCGCAGACAGGCGAGCAGCAGCAGGATGTGAACGCCGGAAGCGCGAACAGACGGCCCGCACTTTATGCAGCAGCTCTGACATGTCGGGGTAGTTGTGAATGAACTTCTGCACCACCAAATTCAGCACATGCGCCAAGCAAGGGATGTGCGTCAAATTGGCTAGTCCCAGAGCTGCAACGAGATTTCGCCCATTATCACACACCACCAGGCCGGGCTTGAGGCTCACCGGCAGCAACCACTCGTCGGTCTGTTGTTCTATACCCCGCCACAACTCCTGTGCGGTGTGGGGCCTGTCCCCCAAACATATGAGTTTCAGAATGGCCTGCTGACGTTTACCCCGGGCTGTGCTGAAGTTGGTGGTGAAGGTGTGTGGCTGACTGGATGAGCAGGTGGAAGAAGAGGAGGAGGAAGCCGAGAAGGAGGAGGTGGCAACAGGAGGCAAAGAATGTTGCCCTGCGATCCTTGGCGGCGGAAGGACGTGCGCCAAACAGCTCTCCGCCTGGGGCCCAGCTGCCACTACATTTACCCAGTGTGCAGTTAGGGAGATATAGCGTCCCTGGCCGTGCTTACTGGTCCACGTATCTGTGGTTAGGTGGACCTTGCTACAGATGGCGTTGCGCAGTGCACACTTGATTTTATCGGATACTTGGTTGTGCAGGGAAGGCACGGCTCTCTTGGAGAAGTAGTGCCGGCTGGGAACAACATACTGTGGGACAGCAAGCGACATGAGCTGTTTGAAGCTGTCTGTGTCCACCAGCCTAAATGACAGCATTTCATAGGCCAGTAGTTTAGAAATGCTGGCATTCAGGGCCAGGGATCGAGGGTGGCTAGGTGGGAATTTACGCTTTCTATCAAATGTTTGTGAGATGGAGAGCTGAACGCTGGCGTGTGACATGGTTGAGACGCTTGGTGACGGAGGTGGTGGTGGTGGTGTTGGTGGTACATCCCCTGTTTGCTGGGCGGCAGGTGCCAACGTTCCTCCAGAGGCGGAGGAAGAGGCCGAGGCGGCAGCAGCAGAATAGGCCGAGGCGGCAGCAGCAGAAGAGGTAGCAGGGGGAGCCTGAGTGACTTCCTTGGTTTTAAGGTGTTTACTCCACTGCAGTTCATGCTTTGCATGCAGGTGCCTGGTCATGCAGGTTGTGCTCAGGTTCAGAACGTTAATGCCTCGCTTCAGGCTCTGATGGCACAGCGTGCAAACCACTCGGGTCTTGTCGTCAGCACATTGTTTGAAGAAGTGCCATGCCAGGGAACTCCTTGAAGCTGCCTTTGGGGTGCTCGGTCCCAGATGGCGGCGGTCAGTAGCAGGCGGAGTCTCTTGGCGGCGGGTGTTCTGCTTTTGCCCACTGCTCCCTCTTTTGCTACGCTGTTGGCTCGGTCTCACCACTGCCTCTTCCTCCGAACTGTGAAAGTCAGTGGCACGACCTTCATTCCATGTGGGGTCTAGGACCTCATCGTCCCCTGCATCGTCTTCCACCCAGTCTTGATCCCTGACCTCCTGTTCAGTCTGCACACTGCAGAAAGACGCAGCAGTTGGCACCTGTGTTTCGTCATCATCAGAGACATGCTGAGGTGGTATTCCCATGTCCTCATCATCAGGAAACATAAGTGGTTGTGCGTCAGTGCATTCTATGTCTTTCACCGCTGGGGAAGGGCTAGGTGGATGCCCTTGGGAAACCCTGCCAGCGGAGTCTTCAAACAGCATAAGAGACTGCTGCATAACTTGAGGCTGAGACAGTTTCCCTGGTATGCATGGGGGTGATGTGACAGACTGATGGGGTTGGTTTTCAGGCGCCATCTGTGCGCTTTCTGCAGAAGACTGGGTGGGAGATAATGTGAACGTGCTGGATCCACTGTCGGCCACCCAATTGACTAATGCCTGTACCTGCTCAGGCCTTACCATCCTTAGAACGGCATTGGGCCCCACCATATATCGCTGTAAATTCTGGCGGCTACTGGGACCTGAAGTAGTTGGTACACTAGGACGTGTGGATGTGGCAGAACGGCCACGTCCTCTCCCAGCACCAGAGGGTCCACTAACACCACCACGACCATGTCCACGTCCGCGTCCCTTACTAGATGTTTTTCTCATTGTTATGGTTCACCACAACAACAAATATATTATTTGGCCCAATGTATTGTATTCAAATTCAGCGGGATATAAATTTGAGGCCTAGTATTTAGGCGCTGGGTGACCGGTATGGATTTAGTGACAGAATTAGACTTGGAAATGCACAGAAGCGTGTGTGTGTGAAGTTATTCTGAATGACCCAATGTGCACCTTGAATATTATATACCCTTTTAGGGATAGATTTCAAATAGCTCTGATATAGCAGAAACCACTAAATTATGAAATTGCTAAATTGGGAATTGTACTTCAACCCAGAACAAAAAATGTGCTTTGACGGACACTAAATATCTTGCCCAGCAACAACAGTACAACGGTGGGTAACGAGAGATTTAGAGGGAATTAAATTTGAGGCCTAGTATTTAGGCGCTGGGTCACCGGTATGGATTTAGTGACAGAATTAGACTTGGAAATACACAGTAGCGGGTGTGTGTGAAGTTATTCTGAATGACCCTATGTGCACCTTCAATATTATATACCCTTTTAGGGATAGATTTCAAATAGCTCTGATATAGCAGAAACCACTAAATTATGAAATTGCTAAATTGGGAATTGTACTTCAACCCAGAACAAAAAATGTGCTTTGACGGACACTAAATATCTTGCCCAGCAACAACAGTACAGCGGTGGGTAACGAGAGATTTAGAGGGAATTAAATTTGAGGCCTAGTATTTAGGCGCTGGGTCACCGGTATGGATTTAGTGACAGAATTAGACTTGGAAATGCACAGAAGCGTGTGTGTGAAGTTATTCTGAATGACCCAATGTGCACCTTCAATATTATATACCCTTTTTGGGATAGATTTCAAATAGCTCTGATATAGCAGGAACCACTAAATTATGAAATTGCTAAATTGGGAATTGTACTTCAACCCAGAACAAAAAATGTGCTTTGACGGACACTAAATATCTTGCCCAGCAACAACAGTACAACGGTGGGTAACGAGAGATTTAGAGGGAATTAAATTTGAGGCCTAGTATTTAGGCGCTGGGTCACCGGTATGGATTTAGTGACAGAATTAGACTTGGAAATACACAGTAGCGGGTGTGTGTGAAGTTATTCTGAATGACCCTATGTGCACCTTCAATATTATATACCCTTTTAGGGATAGATTTCAAATAGCTCTGATATAGCAGAAACCACTAAATTATGAAATTGCTAAATTGGGAATTGTACTTCAACCCAGAACAAAAAATGTGCTTTGACGGACACTAAATATCTTGCCCAGCAACAACAGTACAGCGGTGGGTAACGAGAGATTTAGAGGGAATTAAATTTGAGGCCTAGTATTTAGGCGCTGGGTCACCGGTATGGATTTAGTGACAGAATTAGACTTGGAAATACACAGTAGCGGGTGTGTGTGAAGTTATTCTGAATGACCCTATGTGCACCTTCAATATTATATACCCTTTTTGGGATAGATTTCAAATAGCTCTGATATAGCAGGAACCACTAAATTATGAAATTGCTAAATTGGGAATTGTACTTCAACCCAGAACAAAAAATGTGCTTTGACGGGCACTAAATAACTTTCCCAGCTACAACAGGACAACGGTAACGAGAGATTTAGAGGGATTTAAATTTGAGGCCTAGTATTTAGGCGCTGGGTGACAGGTATGGGTTTAGTGACAGAATTAGACTTGGAAATACACAGTAGCGGGTGTGTGTGAAGTTATTCTGAATGACCCTATGTGCACCTTCAATATTATATACCCTTTTTGGGATAGATTTCAAATAGCTCTGATATAGCAGAAACCACTAAATTATGAAATTGCTAAATTGGGAATTGTACTTCAACCCAGAACAAAAAATGTGCTTTGACGGACACTAAATATCTTGCCCAGCAACAACAGTACACCGGTGGGTAACGAGAGATTTAGAGGGAATTAAATTTGAGGCCTAGTATTTAGGCGCTGGGTCACCGGTATGGATTTAGTGACAGAATTAGACTTGGAAATACACAGTAGCGGGTGTGTGTGAAGTTATTCTGAATGACCCTATGTGCACCTTCAATATTATATACCCTTTTTGGGATAGATTTCAAATAGCTCTGATATAGCAGGAACCACTAAATTATGAAATTGCTAAATTGGGAATTGTACTTCAACCCAGAACAAAAAATGTGCTTTGACGGGCACTAAATAACTTTCCCAGCTACAACAGGACAACGGTAACGAGAGATTTAGAGGGATTTAAATTTGAGGCCTAGTATTTAGGCGCTGGGTGACAGGTATGGGTTTAGTGACAGAATTAGACTTGGAAATACACAGTAGCGGGTGTGTGTGAAGTTATTCTGAATGACCCTATGTGCACCTTCAATATTATATACCCTTTTTGGGATAGATTTCAAATAGCTCTGATATAGCAGAAACCACTAAATTATGAAATTGCTAAATTGGGAATTGTACTTCAACCCAGAACAAAAAATGTGCTTTGACGGACACTAAATATCTTGCCCAGCAACAACAGTACAGCGGTGGGTAACGAGAGATTTAGAGGGAATTAAATTTGAGGCCTAGTATTTAGGCGCTGGGTCACCGGTATGGATTTAGTGACAGAATTAGACTTGGAAATACACAGTAGCGGGTGTGTGTGAAGTTACTCTGAATGACCCTATGTGCACCTTCAATATTATATACCCTTTTTGGGATAGATTTCAAAGAGCTCTGATATAGCAGGAACCACTAAATTATGAAATTGCTAAATTGGGAATTGTATTTCAACCCAGAACAAGAAATGTGCTTGAACGGACACTAAATAACTCGCCCAGCTACAGCACTAGGGACAGATTTAGCTGGATATAAATTTGAGGCCTAGTATTTAGGCGCTGGGTGACCGGTATGGATTTAGTGACAGAATTAGACTGGGATATGGCCAAAAAATGAACAGACTATTGCTGGTTAAATGCACTTGGTGTCACAGCTTCACCCTGATGTAGGCTTTAGCCAAAAAACAACCACACCATTGAGGGTTAAATGCACTTGGTCGCAGCTTGTGCTGGCGCACCACAAGACACAAAATGGCCGCCGATCACCCCAGAAAAATGAGACTGACAAACGGTCTGTGCAGCCTAAAAACAGTGAGCAATTGAGGATCAGCAGCTCAATGATCCACAGCTGCAGATCGATCAGTTAATCAAGTCCTTTGGAGGAGTTAATCTGCCTAATCTCGCCCTACTGTCGCAGCCGCAACCTCTCCCTACGCTAATCAGAGCAGAGTGACGGGCGGCGCTATGTGACTCCAGCTTAAATAGAGGCTGGGTCACATGGTGCTCTGGCCAATCACAGCCATGCCAATAGTAGGCATGGCTGTGATGGCCTCTTGGGGCAAGTAGTATGACGCTTGTTGATTGGCTGCTTTGCAGCCTTTCAAAAAGCGCCAAGAAAGCGTCACAAAAGCGCGAAGAAAGCGACGAACACCGAACCCGAACCCGGACTTTTACGAAAATGTCCGGGTTCGGGTCCGTGTCACGGACACCCCAAAATTCGGTACGAACCCGAACTATACAGTTCGAGTTCGCTCATCCCTAGTCCTTTCCTTCAGTTTTACACTGTTTTTGACTGTGAATTTATGTGTCTCCTTAGAGATTTTTGTAACCTTTTAGAGGTTTTGCAACCTTTTCCAGCCTGGTGAGCATTAACAACTCTGCTTCTGAGTTCCTCATAAATCTCCTATGCTTATGCCTTGACACACTTTCACACACATGTTATGAAGATTAGACTTTGATAGATCCATGTTCTTTAACTAAAGCAGGTAGCCCACTTACACCTTATTGACATCCCATTGATTGAAATCAAATGACTTTAATTTTCACCTTCAAATTATTTACTAATCCTAAAAGGTTCAAATACTTTTGACACTCACCAACATGTGATATTTGATAATTTCTAATATTGATCGAGCACCAAACTGCTCAGATGCTCGGGTGCTCGGTAGGAAGTCGAATGGGAGAACCCGAGCATTAAACCAGGCACCCCCTGCTTTGAATAGGGAGGCTGTCTGGTTCATAGGAAAAGGTCAGAAATTGATGGAAACAGCACCAAAATGGTTCAGGAACAGCATGGCGAGGATGTCTGAATGCATCTTGGACTCCCAGGTCGCTGCTGGGAACGATGTTGTCCGAGTAGTACGCCACTTTTACAGACTGACAATAATACGCACAAAACCGAAGATAAAATCGATTTTAGAGGAAAACATTCTTTCCTGTATATTTACTACAAGTGCTGCCAAAAATAACAGTGAGCAGGCACTCCGATACAACCTGTATATCACATAAAGGAGGGCCTCATTAACATTGTGGTACAATTGTTCAGGTAGTAGGACCTACACTCATAAAGCCTATGTACTAAGTGAAAGGGCTGCCAAAAATTACAAGGAACCAGAGCTCTAATACACCATTTATTACACATAAAGGAGGGCATCATGCACCTTTAAAAAATTATGATTGATGACCTGCTGGTGAGCTGACCCTCTAAAAAATTAAATGCGAGGGACTGCAGGTGAGCTGACCCTATAAAAGATTTTAGGTGCGATCCTGCTGGTGAGTTGACCCTGTAAAAGATTGTAGGCAGACCCGGCGCCACCCATAAGCAGAGTAGGCCACCGCATAGAGAGCACTTTTGCTGGGGGCACCGGCGCTCTGGCTGCAATAGAAGTCACAGTAGCAGACTGCTACTAGCAGTGGCATTGCGAGGGGGGTTTGCGGCAGGTGTGGGACGCACCGGGTGACATGTCTGATGGGGTGGTCCCGGTCCGGACCCAACACGCACGCCTGTGCAGCCAGCACCGCCCTTTTAAACTTACACTGTCCAAGCTCCCTGGCGGCGGCGGCCCCGGCACTACACTATCCCCCTGAGCGCGTACAGCGCCAGGACGTAGTGCGTGCACTATGAACTGATGCTGCACGCTGTCAGGTCACAGTTCAGCGCCGGCGTGAAGAAGAGGAGCCACAGCGTTCTAGGTAAGTATTGTAGAATGTAGTTAGTTCTGCCTGCTGCAATGATTTAAGTTTTGATGGGCGGCATTGGGGGTTGAGTGGGGGGTTCTTTGGGCTCATCTGAGGTCTGAATGGGGGCAAAGTGGGGGTCTTTGGCTAATCTGAGCTTTGAAGGGGGCTGAGAGGGGGTCTTTGGGCTGATCTGAGCTCTGTGGGTGGGTAAAAGGGCATGGTCAATGGGGCAGGGTCAATGGGGCAGAGTCAATGGGGGCGGAAAAAATAGCTTTTGCCTAGGGTGGCAGAAATCCTTGCAACAGTCCTGATTGTAGGTGAGGGCCTGCTGGTGAGCTGACCCTCTAAAAAATTATATGCAAGGGCCTGCAGCTGAGCTGACCCTGTAAGAAATTATAGGTGAGGGCTTGCTGGTGAGTTGACTCTCTAAATAATTGTAAGCGAGGGCCTGCAGCTGAGCTGACCCTCTAAAAAATTATATGGGAAGGCCTGTAGGTGAGCTGACTCTGTAAAAGATTGTAGGTGAGGGCCTGCTGGTGAGCTGACCCTCTAAAAAATGATATGCGAGGACCTGTAGGTGAGCTTACCCTGTAAATCATTATATGCGAAGGGCATATATGCGAGGGCATTATATGCAATGAATAAGGATGTTGATATTATGGAAAAGGAGGAGGATGAGAAAAGGAAGATTCAACCATATACCCTTGTTTGTGGTGTAAGGGGTACATGGGAATACAGTGTATTCAGTACATTATAAACAACACAATTAAAGTGTCTTTATGTTCATCAGCTTTCCTCTGGTGGAGTCGAGAATTCATGGGCAATCCAGGCCTTGTTCATTTTTATATGAGTTAACCTGTCAACATTTTCAGTTGACAGGCGGATACGCTTATCTGTTATAATGCCACCAGCAGCACCAAATACTCAGACAAAACGCTGGTGGCAGGGCAGACCAGCACCTCCAAGGCATATAGCGCCAGTTCATGCCACGTGTCCAGCTTGGACACCCACTAGTTGTAAGGCACTGAGGGATCATTGAAGACGCTGACACGGTCTGCTATGTACTCCTTCACCATCTACCAAAATTTTTCCCTCCTTGTGACACTAGGCCGCGCATCAGGGTGAGGGTGTTGGTGGGGTGTCATGAAAGTGTCCCAGTCTTTGGAGAGTGTTGCCCTGCCTCTTTTGGAACTGCTGTGTGTTTCAACAAGGCCCTTCTGGTATTGAACAGTTTTGCTCGTCCTCTCCACCAGAGGAATGAGGGAAGAGAAGTTCTCTATGTAGCAAGGATCAAGAAGGGTGAACAACCAGTAATCCGTGTTGTCTAAAATGCTTATAACGTGCAGGTCGCTGGAAAGGCAGCCTAACATGAAGTCAGCCATGTGTACCAGAGTACCAACAGGCAAGACTTCGCTGTCGTCATCAGGAGGATGACTCTCAAGCCCCTCATCCTCTTCCTCCTCTTCTGCCCACCCACGCTGAACAGATGGAATTAAAGTTCCATGGGCACTACCCTCTGTAGCAGAGGCAACCATCTCCTACTCCTCCTCTTCCTCCTCCTCCTCTTCATCGTCCAATTCGCCGTGAGAAGATGAACTGAGGGTGGTCTAGCTATCAACCTGTGTATTTTCTTCACAAATTTCCACCTTTTCCACATGTAAAGCGTCAGCCTTAATTGTGAGCAGCTAGCGTTTGAGTAGACACAGAAGTGGGATGGTAACGCTGATAATAGCAGCATCGCCACTCACCATCTGTGTTGATTCCTCAAAGTTTCTTAAAACCTCACAGAGGTCAGATATCCATGTTCACTCCTCGCTTGTGAATAGCGGAAGCCGACTGGAAAGATGATGACCATGTTGCAGCTGGTATTCCACTACTGCCCTCACAAAGCCTGGCCAGCATGTGGAACGTCGAGTTCCAGCGTCTGCTCACGTTGCACAACAGCCGGTGAGCTGGTAATTTCTAGCGGCGCTACTGCAGAGTTGACAGACTGGCTGAAGCTGTCAATTGATTGTGGAAATGGGCACACAGGCGGCGCACCTTCACCAGTAGCTCAGGCAAATTGGGGTAGGTTTTTTAAGACATGGGCTAGGCATGGGATGTGTGTGAGCTCCAAAGCCGCCACTAAGTTGCGGCCATTATCAGATACAACCATGCCTGGTTCTAGGTTAAGTGGCTGACTGGTGCTGCACGCGGATAATTCAGAGGTGCAAGTGGAGGAGGAGGCGGAGGAGGAGAAGTAGGGGTTGGAGCCACTAACGTAGGTACTGGCGGAAACCCTAATCGACTTAGGGCCCGCAATCCTTGGCGTCGGTATCACCTGTGCCATCCCAGGGTACGACTCGCTCCCAGCCTCCACAAGGTTCACCCAGTCTGCCGTCAGGGAAATGTAGCGCCCCTGGACAAATGCACTTGTCTTTGTGATTAAAAGGGTTCTGCACTTTGTTTTAACTGATGAACTATCCTATGGATAGATCATCAGCTTCTCACTGTTATCTGTCGGCCCACTGACGTCACGACTAGTATCAACTAGCGTGGGTGGGGCTAAGCTCTGTTCACTTGAATGGAGCGCCGCTGCCTTCTCAAACAGCTGATCGGCGGGGGTCCCGGGTGTCAGACCCCCGCCGATCAGAAGCTGATGATCTATCCAGAGGATAGATCATCAGTTAAAACAAAGTGCAGAACCCCTTTAAGTTGACCTTTCCAGTAACTGCATGGTCAGGGCATGTGTGATGTTACGAGACACATGTTGGTGTAAGGTGGGCATGGCACACCTTGAAAAATAGTGCTGGCTGGGGACTGCGTAATTCGGGACAGCTGCTGACATCAGGCTGCAGAAGGCCTCAGTGTCCACAAGCCTAAATGGCAACATTTTCAGGGCCAGTAAGTTAGTGCTATGGCCTGTGGGTGGGTGGCTGGGTATTTGCGCTTGCGTTCAAAGGCCTGGGGTAAGGACATTTGGACTCTGCGCTGGGACAAGGAAGTGGATGTCGTCGCTGATGGTGCTTGCAAAGGTCCAGATGCAGGGCGAGAGGCATCCGGGCCTGCGCCTCCGACAGGCGATTGGCCAGCACATACCATAAGGGAAGAAGAGGCAGACACAGATTTTGGACCCAGGCATTCATCCCACTTATTACTGTGCTTGGATGCCATGTGGCGGATCATGCTGGTGGTGGTGAGGTTGCTAGTGTTCATGCCCCTGCTCATTTTGGTATGGCACAGGTTGCAAACTACTAATCTTTTGTCGTCCGCACTACCCTCAAAAAGCGCCAGACTGTGGTACATCTACCCCTTGGCAAGGGATATTTATGCAAGGGGGTGCTCCGTGGAACAGTTGTGGGCCTGTTTGGTGTGTCCCGCCTTCTCCCTTTTGCCACCCAACTGGCTCTTCCAGCCTGTTGCGGTGCTGCGGATCCCTCCCCCTTTGTACTGCTGATAACGGCCAAGAGGAAAGAGAAGGCGCTCATAGGGTAAGTAAGTTCAGCAAATCAGATTTCTAGTAAAAAAATGGTTTGCTCACCTATTGTGGTTGCATCAATTGGATGCAACTGCAATGGAGAATAAGTGTAGATAAATGACGGTTGGTGCAGCCTAGATTCGTCCGATCGCCTTGGGCAGGAGCCACCCTGCCACTTGGGTAACGGTATGAAGAAGAGTACGCTAGACCTTAGGTAGAGCGTGTGGACCACAGAGGGCGCACGAGACAACCGATCGAAGACAATGTTTTTGATTTCAGCAGTATTCCATTTATTCGTAAGACAACGCGTTTCGGGGTGCTAGGGTCCCCTTTATCAAGTCTAAAATAAAATTCGGTAAAAAACTGAGAGAACATGTGTTGGGGAAACACTAAATTTGCTGCTCCCCTATATACCAGACAAATAGATTATGAAGATAAATATATAAATAGATAAATGAATAAAATACGCATGAATCTAATTGCCAAGACATACACTGGTAAAATAAAATAATAAATGTACACCCATATAAAAGGGAGGGTGTATCTTATGTATATATGTATATATACATATACACATACATACACACATAAAATATGACATCCGATCGATATCGTCAAGAAAAATATATATATATACCCATACATACACATACACATACACATAGGGAAAAAATACATGGATGATAAAAATGTATATAAAAATAGATTAATGAATAATAATCATAATAAATGAGATAAGTACCAAGACAAAAATCATAGCAGTAACATTTCTGTACTGATATCCGTCCCTATCATGGGGGTGATCTGTATATCATATATACAGATAATTAGCACCAATAATTAGCACCAATGTAAGTCACTAGCATAAGAGTCTCTTTGATGTAGTTGCTGGTAAACCATAGTAGAAAAGCTGGGCTGATATTTCCATACATTTGAAAAAAGAACAGTATGAAATGTGAAAAAAAGGCTATTGCAAATATAATGTAATATATCCACTGGCAAAAAGGGGGGGGGGGATCTTGTATCCACTGGCAAGCAAAGGGTGTTTAAGTCCCTGAGGGGATCCTAACTATTGATGTGTATTGTGTATAGTGTATATAGCGCCCTGTCCTGGTAGCTCAGACCAAGGTAGTAATAATGATTGTTCCAGTCCCGCAGGGTATATTGAACAGAATATATGTGTATACATTCTAGTAGCGCTTAAATATGATTTACCTGAACCGGAAGGCTGGAGGGATGTCACGGCTCGTCTGTAGAGGCACGTGTAGAACGCTGACCTCTTCGGTAACCGCGGTCCAGAAGAAGAAGGGGAATGAGTGGGAGGGCTTGCCGAGATCCATGGGAGGGGCGTCCGTGGGGGGCGTGGTTGGGGAAAGTGCACGGTGGCTTTAGGGGCAGTGAATGGGAAGGTATGTTTGAATGAGTAGGCGGTGATCAGTACGGGGGCGTGGCTGTTGGGAGCGCATAGAGAGCAGAGTGGGGACGGCTAAGTGAATTGAAAGCAGAATTGTATCGCAAGGTTGAGAGGCAGGGCTAAAGCCAGCATGTAGGGGATGGATTAGGAATGAAAGAAAAAACAGAAATGACCCATAGCAGTCTAATTTAAATAGGTGTGAGTAGTGATGGGGCAAAATTGACATAAAATAATTGAACCAGGGGAATGAATAATCCCCAGGAATAGGCATTAGGATGTACCTGAAGGGTTTATTTGATTTTTTACTATTTACTTAGCGGAGGGGTGGTCAGAAGCACTTGCTTTCCAAGGATTCATTGAGTCCATAGGGTTCGAGGGTTTGCAATTTAAATATCCAAAACATCTCTCTCTTCTGTAGAGTCCTAAATCTATCCGAAGTCGTTTCTATAATGGTTTCAATGGGTGTGATTATCAATCCGGATGGATCTTTATTGTGGGAGGTCAGGAAATGACGGGACACACTATGTTTGAGGTAGCCCCGTGAGATGTTCCAGCGGTGTTTATTTAATCTTTCTCTTAGTGACTGGATGGTGCGGCCTACATACTGTAGCCCACACTCGCACTCCATCACGTATATAACATAGGAAGAGGAGCAATTCAAAAGGCTTTTAATTGCATATTCCTCCCCTGTCACATTACTCTTAAATGACTGTCTACGATTTGTAATACTGCTACAACATTTGCATAATTTGTGATTACATTTGTAAGTACCTGTAGGTTTCAAATGACCCGTTGTACCAGCTAAAGTTGTAGTAGGACTCTTCTTCTTCAGTTTACTCGGTGCAAGTACATTCTTCAGAGATTTAGCCTTCCTGAAGATAATGTGCGGTTTCTGCGGTATCGCCTCTTTTAGATATGGATCACATTTGAGTATGTGCCAGTGCTTAGATAAAATGGTTCTTAAAACTTCATGGTTAGGGTTAAAAGTTGTAATAAAAGAGGTCTTAAAATCTATGGTTTTTAATGTTTCGTCCGGCTCGTTCTTCTTTTTTATGTTCAGGCATTCTTCTTGACTCTGATTTTTTGCCCGCATGAACGCGTGGTCTACAATTCTTTTCGGGTATCTCTTCTTCATGAATCTCGATCGTAGTATTTCACTCTGAGTGAGGAAGTCGCCATCATCAGTACAATTCCTCCTAATCCGTTTAAATTGACTGTACGGTATGTTATTTTTCCACTTTTTGTGGTGGGCGCTTCTATAGTCAAGGTAACTATTACCGTCAACAGTTTTGAAATGTGTCTTGGACTTGATGGTCTTATCCTCTGAATAGAGGAGTAGGTCTAGATATTCGATAGATGAGGTGGTTAGGTTGGATGTAAACGAGAGATTCCACGTATTTTTATTCAGGTAGCTAACGAATGATTCCGCTTCTTCCTTAGGACCATTCCAGATCACTATAAGGTCATCTATATAACGCTTATATAATATGATGTTTTTCTTCCAATAATGACTCGAATAGATAAACTCTTCTTCAAAACAGCCCATGTACAGATTGGCAAAGCTCGGCGCGAAACGCGTCCCCATTGCGGTCCCGTTTCGTTGCCTGTAGATCTTGTCCTCAAATGTAAAAACTTTATGTGTTAAAATAAAGTGAATTGCATCCAATATAAAATCCCTATGTTTGCCGGAAAGATGGTCATCTGTTTCTAAAAAGCGTTTTGTGGTTTCAGTGCCCGCTGTATGTGGGATGTTGGAGTAGAGGGCTGCAACATCCAATGTCAGCCAACAGAAGTGGGGTTTCCATTCAATATCTGTTAGTAGACTAATTAGTTGCGTAGAGTCTCTCAGATAGGATCGAAGGTTTCTGACATGGCTTTGAAGGAATATATCGACGTAATGAGAAAGATTACTGGTAAGAGAGTTAATTCCCGAAATAATCGGTCTACCTGGTGGATTCAAAGGGTTTTTGTGGATTTTTGGCAGATGATAAAATAATGCCATATTTGGATGTTCAACCACTATATACTCCCTTTCTTTCTTAGTAATAACTTTGTTCTCTTCGGCTTTTTTCAGCATAATGTTCAGTGTCTTTTGGTCCTCTACAAATGGATTGGATGTAAGTCGTTCGTAATATAGGGCGTCATCCAGTATCCGGTGGGCTTCCATTATGTAATCCTCCTTGTTTTGTAAGATTATTCCACCTCCCTTATCCGCGCTCCTAATGACAAGAAGGTCATTTTTGTTTAATTCTATTAGTGCGTCTTTTTCTCCTTTCGATAGGTTGTTCTTGACCTTGATGGCTTTATTAATTACTCTTGCTTCTTTGGATACCAAAGAGTAAAAGGTATTGATGTGATTTCCTCTATGGTATGTAGGATTAAATGTCGATTTTGGTTTCAGGTCGGTATGGAGAGTGTTGGTTTCTTCTTTCTCTTCCTCTTTACTTGCCGTAGTTTCCTTATCTTTGTTTGTCACAGGTAGTTTGGATTTAATGGCAAAATGCCTTTGAAGTGTGACCTTCCTGATGAATGCATTCAGGTCCACAAAAAGGTCAAATTCATTGTACTTTTCTGCCGGACAGAACGATAAGCCCCTCTGGAGGACTGACATCTGTGCTGCAGAGAGGTCAAACCTAGATAAATTAAATATCTTTACTGTAGTGAGGTTTTGTTCCTCTTTGGGCTGTGGGGGTTCTGCTTCGTTTCTTCCTCCTTGGTTGTTTTTTCTGATTCCACGGGTTCGTATTCCTCCTCTTCGTCCTCTCCGGTATTTTTTCTTTTTAGACCCTTTTGGAGGAGATTGGTCTTTGGCTTGAAAAAATCCAAGATCATTTTTGCCCCACCTGCTGGTCGTTTGAGAACATATGTTGCCTCCGGGGTCAGGGCCCCGGGTAGCGCTAAAAAAGAAATTGATCGATTCACAGCGTGATTTGGAGAAATCTGTGTGTCCTCTGAAGTGCTTGTATTATGTACGGTAATTAAAGAGTCCTCCAATACAGAAGGTTCAATCTCAGTAAGATCCAGTGTTGTAGGCAATGATGGAAAAGAGGTAGGAGGTAAATTGAGAGGACAACCTTGCGAGGGGTCCAAAGGAGGACTTGGGGGAGGACGAAATGTTGATGGTGGTGGAATGGAAGGTGGGGTGAACCATACTGGTAGGTCGGACATGGGCAAGGAGGAGGTGGGCTGGGTGGTCTTGGGTGATGTGCCTAGCTTTATGACAGTGGGTAAAGACGTCTGTTTGTGTCTGTGTGTAATTGAACGTACGTCAAGATCCGTACGAGACCGTGGTGGGGTCTGTGTTTTAATTGAACAATGATGGGTATAGGCAGAAGGAGCCCTAGTGTTCGTGGACTTGTCAGGTTGATGATTCGCTGGTCTACTGCGATATCTGGTGTATGTTTGGGTGTTTCGAGTGGATGGTTTGAAGAGAGGTGTATGAATATTACTGCCCCTAGGTACTGGTACCTGTGATTGGTTCACTACATTGATTGGGATCCTACTCGCACTAGTATTTGTATTCTTATTATTATTGGTGCTTTGTGTATTTTTAGGGGGGATTCTGTTTTTGGACCAGAACTGGATGTTGCCGTTCAAAAAATCTGATCTGTCCCTACAGAGTTTGCCAGTTTTTTTATGTATGATTTCTCGCTCTAATTGGAGTAGTCGACCTGTGATGAGTCTGTCGAACTTCGTGTATTCTGTATGTCTACTATAGGTGATGAGATGACTAGTCTGTTGTTGTATCTGTTCTTTTAGGTTCTGACATAACAGTTCACGTTTTTTGCAAAGGAGTTCCATCAGGCCCCTGCCGCTGTTTAACATATAGTTATCCCACTCCTGTGTGAAGGCAGGATCGTTTTTAAATGGACTTTCTAATTTCCATCGTAGTCCACGGGGGACTAAGGCCTCCTTAAGGTAGGCCCTGAGTAATATCAAGTCTAAATGATGTTGGATCTCTTCTTGCAGGGATGTTTCTAGTTTGAAGAAGAGGTTCGCCAGTTCTTTCGTTCCGATATTTTCTTTCGGAGGCGTATCATTATCCGGTTCGTTTCGGTTGGCGATGTTTGTTTCATTTTCTGTCCAAATGTGTGTAAGTTTTTTACGTTCGGACAGACGATGTTGACTATACTCCATCAGTATGTTTTTCTGTCAGGTGTAGTATTCACCAAAGGAAGATACCTAGAGCCGCCGTATCTCAGAGTTATTTAAACTCTTTTACCTGAAGAACTCAGGAACATACAGCAGATAACGGCCAAGAGGAAAGAGAAGGCGCTCATAGGGTAAGTAAGTTCAGCAAATCAGATTTCTAGTAAAAAAAATGGTTTGCTCACCTATTGTGGTTGCATCAATTGGATGCAACTGCAATGGAGAATAAGTGTAGATAAATGACGGTTGGTGCAGCCTAGATTCGTCCGATCGCCTTGGGCAGGAGCCACCCTGCCACTTGGGTAACGGTATGAAGAAGAGTACGCTAGACCTTAGGTAGAGCGTGTGGACCACAAAGGGCGCACGAGACAACCGATCGAAGACAATGTTTTTGATTTCAGCAGTATTCCATTTATTCGTAAGACAACGCGTTTCGGGGTGCTAGGGTCCCCTTTATCAAGTCTAAAATAAAATTCGGTAAAAAACGGAGAGAACATTTGTTGGGGAAACACTAAATTTTCTGCTCCCCTATATACCAGACAAATAGATTATGAAGATAAATATATAAATAGATAAATGAATAAAATACGCATGAATCTAATTGCCAAGACATACACTGGTAAAATAAAATAATAAATGTACACCCATATAAAAGGGAGGGTGTATCTTATGTATATATGTATATATACATATACACATACATACACACATAAAATATGACATCCGATCGATATCGTCAAGAAAAATATATATATATACCCATACATACACATACACATACACATAGGGAAAAAATACATGGATGATAAAAATGTATATAAAAATAGATTAATGAATAATAATCATAATAAATGAGATAAGTACCAAGACAAAAATCATAGCAGTAACATTTCTGTACTGATATCCGTCCCTATCATGGGGGTGATCTGTATATCATATATATACAGATAATTAGCACCAATAATTAGCACCAATGTAAGTCACTAGCCTTATAGTGATCTGGAATGGTCCTAAGGAAGAAGCGGAATCATTCGTTAGCTACCTGAATAAAAATACGTGGAATCTCTCGTTTACATCCAACCTAACCACCTCATCTATCGAATATCTGGACCTACTCCTCTATTCAGAGGATAAGACCATCAAGTCCAAGACACATTTCAAAACTGTTGACGGTAATAGTTACCTTGACTATAGAAGCGCCCACCACAAAAAGTGGAAAAATAACATACCGTACAGTCAGTTTAAACGGATTAGGAGGAATTGTACTGATGATGGCGACTTCCTCACTCAGAGTGAAATACTACGATCGAGATTCATGAAGAAGAGATACCCGAAAAAAATTGTAGACCACGCGTTCATGCGGGCAAAAAATCAGAGTCAAGAAGAATGCCTGAACATAAAAAAGAAGAACGAACCGGACGAAACATTAAAAACCATGGATTTTAAGACCTCTTTTATTACAACTTTTAACCCCAACCATGAAGTTTTAAGAACCATTTTATCTAAGCACTGGCACATACTCAAATGTGATCCATATCTAAAGGAGGCGATACCGCAGAAACCGCACATTATCTTCAGGAAGGCTAAATCTCTGAAGAATGTACTTGCACCGAGTAAACTGAAGAAGAAGAGTCCTACTACAACTTTAGCTGGTACAACGGGTCATTTGAAACCTACAGGTACTTACAAATGTAATCACAAATTATGTAAATGTTGTAGCAGTATTACAAATCGTAGACAGTCATTTAAGAGTAATGTGACAGGGGAGGAATATGCAATTAAAAGCCTTTTGAATTGCTCCTCTTCCTATGTTATATATGTGATGGAGTGCGAGTGTGGGCTACAGTATGTAGGCCGCACCATCCAGTCACTAAGAGAAAGATTAAATAAACACCGCTGGAACATCTCACGGGGCTACCTCAAACATAGTGTGTCCCGTCATTTCCTGACCTCCCACAATAAAGATCCATCCGGATTGATAATCACACCCATTGAAACCATTATAGAAACGACTTCGGATAGATTTAGGACTCTACAGAAGAGAGAGATGTTTTGGATATTTAAATTGCAAACCCTCGAACCCTATGGACTCAATGAATCCTTGGAAAGCAAGTGCTTCTGACCACCCCTCCGCTAAGTAAATAGTAAAAAATCAAATAAACCCTTCAGGTACATCCCAATGCCTATTCCTGGGGATTATTCATTCCCCTGGTTCAATTATTTTATGTCAATTTTGCCCCATCACTACTCACACCTATTTAAATTAGACTGCTATGGGTCATTTCTGTTTTTCCTTTCATTCCTAATCTATCCCCTACATGCTGGCTTCAGCCCTGCCTCTCAACCTTGCGATACAATTCTGCTCTCAATTCACCTAGCCGTCCCCACTCTGCTCTCTATGCGCTCCCAACAGCCACGCCCCCGTACGGATCACCGCCTACTCATTCAAACATACCTTCCCATTCACTGCCCCTAAAAGCCACCGTGCGCTTTCCCCAACCACGCCCCCCACGGACGCCCCTCCCATGGACCTCGGCAAGCCCTCCCACTCATTCCCCTTCTTCTTCTGGACCGCGGTTACCGAAGAGGTCAGCGTTCTACACGTGCCTCTACAGACGAGCCGTGACATCCCTCCAGCCTTCCGGTTCAGGTAAATCATATTTAAGCGCTACTAGAATGTATACACATATATTCTGTTCAATATACCCTGCGGGACTGGAACAATCATTATTACTACCTTGGTCTGAGCTACCAGGACAGGGCGCTATATACACTATACACAATACACATCAATAAGTTAGGATCCCCTCAGGGACTTAAACACCCTTTGCTTGCCAGTGGATACAAGATCCCCCCCCCCCTTTTTGCCAGTGGATATATTACATTATATTTGCAATAGCCTTTTTTTCACATTTCATACTGTTCTTTTTTCAAATGTATGGAAATATCAGCCCAGCTTTTCTACTATGGTTTACCAGCAACTACATCAAAGAGACTCTTATGCTAGTGACTTACATTGGTGCTAATTATTGGTGCTAATTATCTGTATATATATGATATACAGATCACCCCCATGATAGGGACGGATATCAGTACAGAAATGTTACTGCTATGATTTTTGTCTTGGTACTTATCTCATTTATTATGATTATTATTCATTAATCTATTTTTATATACATTTTTATCATCCATGTATTTTTTCCCTATGTGTATGTGTATGTGTATGTATGGGTATATATATATATTTTTCTTGACGATATCGATCGGATGTCATATTTTATGTGTGTATGTATGTGTATATGTATATATACATATATACATAAGATACACCCTCCCTTTTATATGGGTGTACATTTATTATTTTATTTTACCAGTGTATGTCTTGGCAATTAGATTCATGCGTATTTTATTCATTTATCTATTTATATATTTATCTTCATAATCTATTTGTCTGGTATATAGGGGAGCAGAAAATTTAGTGTTTCCCCAACACATGTTCTCTCCGTTTTTTACCGAATTTTATTTTAGACTTGATAAAGGGGACCCTAGCACCCCGAAACGCGTTGTCTTACGAATAAATGGAATACTGCTGAAATCAAAAACATTGTCTTCGATCGGTTGTCTCGTGCGCCCTTTGTGGTCCACACGCTCTACCTAAGGTCTAGCGTACTCTTCTTCATACCTTTGTACTGCTGTCCTCGCTCGGCTTTCCACCTTCCCAGGTTGGGTGAGTGACCTTATCGTCCACCACCTCCTCTTTCACTTCCTCACTCTGATCATCCTCTTGATTTGTTGACCTAACCACAACCTCAGTGAATGACAACTGTGTCTCACCCTCTTCATCAACCTCTTCATACAGTAATTGCAGTTGACTCATTGGCAACTGTGTCTCACCATCATCCACTTCATTACACAGTAATTGCCGTTCCCCACCATATTCTTTTTGTGATTGTGGATGCTCAAGAGTTTGGGAATCAGGGCACAAGATCTGTCCCTCTTAAAGTGTGCTTGGCGAGAGGGCCAAATCAAGGAATGGCGCTGAAAAGAGCTACTCGGAATATCCGAGTGTGGGATAACTCCCAGACTCTCCATGGTGGGAGGAAGAAGGCTCAGGGTGAGGATTGGGTTGAGCAGACTCTTGACTACCGAGACTGGACTTGGTGGAAGACAGGGTGGTGCTTAACCGACTGGAAGCATTATCTGCTGCAATCCAACCAACCACCTGGTCGCACTGGTCTGACTTTAAGAGTGGTGTCCTGCGCCGCCCTGCAAACTGGGACATGAAGCTAGGTATCGTGGATGATTGCTTTTCTTGTGCTCTGGCAGCAGGCAAAGTTTCACTGCACCCAGGGCTACGGCCTCGGCGTGCACCATCAGCATCACAGCCACTGCCTCGTCTCTTACTGCTCACCTTCTTCATGTTAAATGTTATTATGGCGAAACCAACCTCGCCACTGGGTTTTGGAGGGGCCTGGTTGCCAGCCTCATGCACCAGAATTATGGCCCATACTAACTTTGAAGGAGAAGACAGACCGGCCGCACAGCTTAAATCTGTGGAACTGTTTTGGACAGAAAAGCCATGAGTACAGCCAGGCCCAAGAGACTTTTACAACTAATTTGTGCTATGTTGGGATGTTAAATGTCTATGTGTATTGTAAAGGGTGGGACATTGTATACGTTGAGTAGTGAGGTCTGTTCCATTGTCTCTCTGTGTGTATTGGCGATTGCCCTCTGTCCTGAGAGATAATTGTATTACAACTCGGTTGTCTCCAGGACAGAGGACATTGTGTATTCTCCTGCCTCAGACAATGCCAGCGTGTTAGTTGATTGCGTCTCAGACAATGCCAGTGTGTTAGTTAATTGCGTCTCTGAAAGCGCAGGCGGTCAAGGGCTGCAAAAGCGCCTTCAGACAATTTAGTTCACAATTGTAGCGCTATATAAGTTATTCATTCATTCAGATAATGCCAGTGTGTTAGTTAATTGCGTCAAAGACAATGCTCATTGTATTTTGTTGATTGCGTTACAGACAGAGGGAAGGGGGTTTGTGTACAATTGCTGGGAAGGTTTCAATACTGTAAATGCATGTGATTGGCTAAAATATAAACTGTCACAGTCTTCTACAAGGGCCCCAAGGGGAGTGTCCCTTGCTAGGTGACCTGCATAAAAGGCTGAAAAATAACCCATTAAAGAGTTGCTGTTTTACATTCAACATAGAGCCTGGTCTCATGTGTGTGGGGATTGCTATACGCTGAAGATTTGCTATACTCCCCTGGCTATAACTACTAGCTCTTGTAAGAGCTGTTCCTGGCTCCTGTGGTGGTTTTGGTGTAGAGTGGAGTGCTTGGAGTCCTTGGTAAGCACTGGGAGCATCCATCAACGGAAATATCCGGTCGGGTGCTAGGAGATCCGTTACCGTTATATATGATTGAAAGTCTGTCACACGTACAGTAGCGTAGGATTTGGAAGTTTATGTGCAAACAAATTTAAAAATATATTTGGGATGTGTAAACGTCACACAGGAGGTATCCTGCAGATAATGTCAATGCTGTCACCAGTGGCTAATAAAAAAATTACAGGGAATGTCACAGGTATTTGGGATGAGGAAACGTTATAAAGGAGAGGTACCACCGGTAATGTCACTGTCTGCAGCGTCTACGCAAAAAAGTACACTCTATGTCACAGATACATTTTTTCAGCGCATATGTTACACTGCAGTTGTGGCACTGGTAATGTCACTGTAAGAAGCTGACACCGTATATTGAAAAAGTACACTGAATGTCAAAGGTAAATTTTTTTAAGCGCACACGTTACACTGCAGATGTGGCGCTGGTAATGTCACTGTCTGCAGCGGACACCGTCTATGGAAAAAGTACACTGAATGTCAGATATTTTTGGGATGCGCACACTTTACAGAGGATATGTGGAGCAGCTAATGTCGCAGTCTGCAGTGGCCTAACTATTGCAGAATAAATATAGATTCCTGCCCATATTGCCAATACCTGCTGGGACCTAAAGACTATTGCTGTACTCGTATGGATTTATGTTGCCATCCGTCCAGTAAAGACATGTTGCATTATACTTCAAGTCTGGATCTCATTCATTCCTCAATTACTCCTATTAACAACACTCAATTTATTGCAAGTGAGCCAGAATCCAGGAGTCCAGCCGTACCAAGGTAGGAGACACCGTTGACACTACCATATCTGCTATACAGAGACATTATCCCCCTCTGGCATTCCTCACCTGGTACGTGAGTTATAACATCTTAAAGGGCCCTGCTACAGTACCTGCGGAAGTGGCAATTGGCGTCACGAACAAACTATAAACTTATACACATATTTATCCTGACCCACTGCATTGTACCACAGTCCTGCTCATTGCACATGCATTATTCGGCCGAATACCGCCATGTGCCAAGCATCGAGATGCTCGAGCTCAACTGGTGTTCGGCCGAACATGCTCTTTCAACACATCATTTCTTCAATAAATAAATGACCAAGTCTAATTTTTTTGTCTCATTTGTTTTGAATTGATTTGGTTATCTTTATCTACTTATAGGGTTTGCATCAAAATCGGATTTATTTTTAGGTCAAAGTTATGCTGAAATATAGAAAATTCTAAAAGGTTCACAAGCCCATGATGGAACTTCATGTGCCATGCCAGGCTGAGGCAAATCAGAAAATGGAGACATACTGCCTGAACACTAGAGATGAGTGATTTTTAAAAAAATTCGATTCGTCCGGTTCGCCAAATTTTTGGGAAATTTTTTTTTTATCCGAATTTATTTGTCGCGAATCGCATAAAATTATTGGGGTGTAGAACACTGTGCCCTCCAGCAACACGCATAGGGAGTCTGCTGTGGTAGTGAAACAATACTGTGAGTCAGTATGACAAGCACATGACAGGTGTCACTCTTAGAATCACTGCATACTTCACTTATTTAGGCAGTCAGAGGGCCAAAACTGACCAAATAACTCAAGTATCAACTCAGCCTTACAGGTAGATGTTAGCGTCACGAAGAAGCTTCAGCTGATTCCACATAGATGTCTACAGAACCTGTTCTATTAAATGCTTATAAAAGTAGAGCCCCCCGGACAGAGTGGAGAGGGTGTCAGCAGTAAGTTTGTGTTGACATCACTGATTTTGACCTTCGTCTGATCCGTCACAACAATAACCCCTCAAAAAACAGATCCTGTCTGTTGAGCATTTGCCTTCACTCGGTCAGCATTTGGTCAGTAATCCATCAGTATTGCTAATGCCATAAAAAACAGGAGTTGATCTAAAACAGAGATGACACGTGAACCAAATATTTGCATGTCTTCTGTGTTTTCTACCCACTCCTGCTTTTGGCTACCAATTCATAAGCCAATTCTGATGGAACCATACAGGCCTTACAGCTGCTGCACAGACAGGATCTGTTGTGTGTCTCATTTATCCTGATCAGAAGAAGTGTCAAATAAATGATGATGTCAGCCAGGCCGAAAGGGAAAATAATGGACCAGTCATGAAGTGGGGAAGGGTGGGAACAGCATGAGATAACATAGTGGTGAGGTGGAAGCAGCATGAGGAGACCACAGAGTGGCCCAATGATAGAGTCTGGAGGTGGCGGCAGTATGAGGAGGCCACAGAGTGCCACAATGACTGAGTCTTGAGTTGGAAGCAGTATGAGGAGGCCACCGAGTGGCACAATGACCGAGTATGGAGGTGGCAGCAGCATGAGTAGGCCATAGAGTGGCACAACGACAGAGTCTGGAGGTGGCAGAAGCATGAGTAGACCACAGAGTGGAACAATGACCAAGTCTGGAGGTGGCAGCAGGAGCAGCTGCATGAGTAGGCCACAGAGTCGCACAACGACAGAGTCTGGAGGTGGCAGCAGCATGAGTAGGCCTCAGAGTGGCACAATGACCAAGTCTGGAGGTGGCAGCAGCAGCATGAGGAGTAGACCACAGAGCGGCACAATTACTTAGTCTGGAGGTGGCAGCAGAATCAGGAGGCTACAGATTGGCACAATGACAGAGTATGGAGGTGGCAGCAGCATGAGGAAGCCACAGAATGGCACAATGACTGATTGTCGATCGACCAAGATACTACTGGTGGAACCTGCCTGGCATGAACAGGTCTCTACTAGCTACAGACAATGACAAGACAAAGCGTGAAGATAGCTTTGAGCCCGGAAGAGTCATGAAGTTCATCAAGATATGTCACTAAAGATTTTACTGCATATAACCGCAGCGCTGACCACTGAATTAATTTTGTTTTTCAACCGACATACTTCAATAAAGATTTTACTGCATATAACTGCAGCGCTGAATGAGGAATACAATTAGTTTTTCCACCGAAAAAACATCAATAAAGATTTTACGGCATATAAGTACAGCGCTGAACACTGAATAAGATTAGTTTTTCCACCGAAATACATCACAAAAATTTTTAACGCATAGAACTGCAGTGCTGAAATAAATCACAAAACATTTTACCGCATATAACGGAGCACGGAGATGGAGAGGGTGTTCGGATTCCTCCCGCTCTATACGGACGTCTCAGAAATAAACCGCTGTTCCCGGGAAGGTTATAGAGCTCCTGGGAAGGTTATAGAGCGTCCCGGTTATCCAGCATCTATTCACTCCGCTGAAGGATGATTTTGAAAGTTTGTAGAAGCCACATGGGGCCGCCACGCTGCAGATTTATCATGGAGACATCATGGAGATTTTACTGCATGTAACTACAGCGCTGCACGCTGAATAAAATTTGTTTTTCAACTGCAATATGTCAATAAAGATTTTACCACATATATCTGCAGCGCTGAATGCTGATTACAATTTATTTTTCCACCAAAATACATCACAAAAGATTTTACTGCATATTACTAGAGTGTTGAACGCTGAATAAAATGTGTTTTTCCACCAAAATGCATCAATAAAGATTTTACCACATATAACCGCTGCACTGACTGACTGCTACCGTGCTACTTCCGTGAACCACTGCACCACTACTTCCCAGCTAGGTAGACTGCTGCAAAGCAGGTGCTCTACCCCGGGCAAGTTTGGCTCTCGACCTTTATTTTTTTACTGTAATACGCCCCTATATGCTTTCAACAGAAATAACTGCAGAAGTGAACTGAGAATATATTTTTCTTGTTGGATTGAAATAGGCCACTATATGTTTTCACCAGAATTAACTGCAGAAATGCACTGAGAATATATTTTTCTTGTTGTACTGGAATATGACCCTATACACTTTGACCAGGAAAAACTTAAAGAGTGAAGTGCATATTTTTTTTTCTTGTAGTACTGAAATACCCCTATACTCTTTAAACAGAAATAATTGCAGAAGTTAACTGAGAATATATTTTTCTTGTTGTACTGAACTACGCCCCTATACGCTTTCACCAGAAATAACTCCAACAGTGCAATGCATATATTTTTTTCTTTTTTCTAAGGAAATAGGCACCTATACACTTTCACCATAAATAACTGCAGAAGTAAAATGCGTATATATTTTTCTTGTAGTACTCATATAAGATACTAAAGATACTAATATATAAGCCACTAAAGGCTTTTCAACATAGCACTTGCAGCCCAGTAACAAATAGCTGGAATGACAGAGCTGCCTAATGGCTATTTGTATCCCCAAATAATCTTTCCCTGCACTTGTAAATTGCTCTCCTATCAATGTCCCTAGTGTCTTCTGCCGTCTCTCCCTGCTCTAAGATGCTGTGAAATGATTCCTTTCTATCCTTACCCTGCACTTATAAATAGTTTTTTCTGTCTTTATTTTTTTTTTCCACAATGAGGTTTTTCCAATTTCTGTCACTAGTGCCTTTACATATCTGTCCCTGCACTCTGAACGCTGGAAAATTGTAGAATCTAAAATGGCTGCTGTATTTATAGGGCTGTAACATCACAGGGCTGGCTGCTGATTGGCTGCATGCAGGCATGTAAATCTTGGTGATCCCGCCTTCCCAGAGTTCCTTGCCCCATGTCTTCAGTCCTCACACATGTAGACACCATTTTAGGAAAATTATGATTCGTTACTAGAGTTGAGCGAACACCTGGATGTTCGGGTTCGAGAAGTTCGGCCGAACATCCCGGAAATGTTCGGGTTCGGGATCCGAACCCGATCCGAACTTCGTCCCGAACCCGAACCCCATTGAAGTCAATGGGGACCCGAACTTTTCGGCACTAAAAAGGCTGTAAAACAGCCCAGGAAAGAGCTAGAGGGCTGCAAAAGGCAGCAACATGTAGGTAAATCCCCTGCAAACAAATGTGGATAGGGAAATGAATTAAAATAAAAATTAAATAAATAAAAATTAACCAAAATCAATTGGAGAGAGGTTCCATAGCAGAGAATCTGGCTTCCCGTCACCCACCACTGGAACAGTCCATTCTCAGATATTTAGGCCCCGGCACCCAGGCAGAGGAGAGAGGTCCCGTAACAGAGAATCTGTCTTCATGTCAGCAGAGAATTAGTCTGCATGTCATAGCAGAGAATGAGGCTTCACGTCAGCCACCACTGCAACAGTCCATTGGCATATATTTAGGCCTAGCACACAGGCAGAGCAGAGAGGTCCCGTAACAGAGAATCTGGCTTCATGTCAGCAGAGAATCAGTCTGCATGTCATAGCAGAGAATGAGGCTTCACGTCAGCCACCACTGCAACAGTCCATTGGCATATATTTAGGCCCAGCACACACACAGGCAGAGGAGAGAGGTCCCGTAACAGAGAATCTGGCTTCATGTCAGCAGAGAATCAGTCTGCATGTCATAGCAGAGAATGAGGCTTCACGTCAGCCACCACTGCAACAGTCCATTGGCATATATTTAGGCCCAGCACACACACAGGCAGAGGAGAGAGGTCCCGTAACAGAGGATCTGGCTTCATGTCAGCAGAGAATCAGTCTGCATGTCATAGCAGAGAATCAGGCTTCACGTCAGCCACCACTGCAACAGTCCATTGTCATAAATTTAGGCCCAGCACCCAGGCAGAGGAGAGAGGTCCCGTAACAGACAATCTGGCTTCATGTCAGCAGAGAATTAGTCTGCATGTCATAGCAGAGAATGAGGCTTCACGTCAGCCACCACTGCAACAGTCCATTGGCATATATTTAGGCCTAGCACACAGGCAGAGGAGAGAGGTCCCGTAACAGACAATCTGGCTTCATGTCAGCAGAGAATCAGTCTGCATGTCATAGCAGAGAATGAGGCTTCACGTCACCCACCACTGCAACAGTCCATTGGCATATATTTAGGCCTAGCACACAGGCAGAGCAGAGAGGTCCCGTAACAGACAATCTGGCTTCATGACAGCAGAGAATCAGTCTGCATGTCATAGCAGAGAATGAGGCTTCACGTCACCCACCACTGCAACAGTCCATTGGCATATATTTAGGCCTAGCACACAGGCAGAGCAGAGAGGTCCCGTAACAGACGATCTGGCTTCATGTCAGCAGAGAATCAGTCTGCATGTCATAGCAGAGAATGAGGCTTCACGTCAGCCACCACTGCAACAGTCCATTGGCATATATTTAGGCCTAGCACACAGGCAGAGGAGAGAGGTCCCGTAACAGACAATCTGGCTTCATGTCAGCAGAGAATCAGTCTGCATGTCATAGCAGAGAATGAGGCTTCACGTCACCCACCACTGCAACAGTCCATTGGCATATATTTAGGCCCAGCACCCAGGCAGAGGAGGGAGGTCCCGTAACAGAGAATCTGTCTTCATGTCAGCAGAGAATTAGTCTGCATGTCATAGCAGAGAATGAGGCTTCACGTCACCCACCACTGCAACAGTCCATTGGCATATATTTAGGCCTAGCACACAGGCAGAGGAGAGGTTCATTCAACTTTGGGTAGCCTCGCAATATAATGGTAAAATGAAAATAAAAATAGGATTGAATGAGGAAGTGCCCTGGAGTCCAATAATATATGGTTATGGGGAGGTAGTTAATGTCTAATCTGGACAAGGGACGGACAGGTCCTGTGGGATCCATGCCTGGTTCATTTTTATGAACGTCAGCTTGTCCACATTGGCTGTAGACAGGCGGCTGCGTTTGTCTGTAATGACGCCCCCTGCCGTGCTGAATACACGTTCAGACAAAACGCTGGCTGCCGGGCAGGCCAGCACCTCCAAGGCATAAAAGGCTAGCTCTGGCCACGTGGACAATTTAGAGACCCAGAAGTTGAATGGGGCCGAACCATCAGTCAGTACGTGGAGGGGTGTGCACACGTACTGTTCCACCATGTTAGTGAAATGTTGCCTCCTGCTAACACGTTGCGTATCAGGTGGTGGTGCAGTTAGCTGTGGCGTGTTGACAAAAGTTTTCCACATCTCTGCCATGCTAACCCTGCCCTCAGAGGAGCTGGCCGTGACACAGCTGCCTTGGCGACCTCTTGCTCCTCCTCTGCCTTGGCCTTGGGCTTCCACTTGTTCCCCTGTGACATTTGGGAATGCTCTCAGTAGCGCGTCTACCAACGTGCGCTTGTACTCGCGCATCTTCCTATCACGCTCCAGTGCAGGAAGTAAGGTGGGCACATTGTCTTTGTAGCGTGGATCCAGCAGGGTGGCAACCCAGTAGTCCGCACAGGTTAAAATGTGGGCAACTCTGCTGTCGTTGCGCAGGCACTGCAGCATGTAGTCGCTCATGTGTGCCAGGCTGCCCAGGGGTAAGGACAAGCTGTCCTCTGTGGGAGGCGTATCGTCATCGTCCTGCCTTTCCCCCCAGCCACGCACCAGTGATGGACCCGAGCTGCGTTGGGTGCCACCCCGCTGTGACCATGCTTCATCCTCATCCTCCTCCACCTCCTCCTCATCCTCGTCCTCCTCGTCCTCCAGTAGTGGGCCCTGGCTGGCCACATTTGTACCTGGCCTCTGCTGTTGCCAAAAACCTCCCTCTGAGTCACTTCGAAGAGACTGGCCTGAAAGTGCTAAAAATGACCCCTCTTCCTCCTCCTCCTCCTCCTCCTGGGCCACCTCCTCTTCCATCATCGCCCTAAGTGTTTTCTCAAGGAGACATAGAAGTGGTATTGTAACGCTGATAACGGTGTCATCGCCACTGGCCATGTTGGTGGAGTACTCGAAACAGCGCAACAGGGCACACAGGTCTCGCATGGAGGCCCAGTCATTGGTGGTGAAGTGGTGCTGTTCTGTAGTGCGACTGACCCGTGCGTGCTGCAGCTGAAACTCCACTATGGCCTGCTGCTGCTCGCACAGTCTGTCCAGCATGTGCAAGGTGGAGTTCCACCTGGTGGGCACGTCGCATATGAGGCGGTGAGCGGGAAGGCCGAAGTTACGCTGTAGCGCAGACAGGCGAGCAGCAGCAGGATGTGAACGCCGGAAGCGCGAACAGACGGCCCGCACTTTATGCAGCAGCTCTGACATGTCGGGGTAGTTGTGAATGAACTTCTGCACCACCAAATTCAGCACATGCGCCAAGCAAGGGATGTGCGTCAAATTGGCTAGTCCCAGAGCTGCAACGAGATTTCGCCCATTATCACACACCACCAGGCCGGGCTTGAGGCTCACCGGCAGCAACCACTCGTCGGTCTGTTGTTCTATACCCCGCCACAACTCCTGTGCGGTGTGGGGCCTGTCCCCCAAACATATGAGTTTCAGAATGGCCTGCTGACGTTTACCCCGGGCTGTGCTGAAGTTGGTGGTGAAGGTGTGTGGCTGACTGGATGAGCAGGTGGAAGAAGAGGAGGAGGAAGCCGAGAAGGAGGAGGTGGCAACAGGAGGCAAAGAATGTTGCCCTGCGATCCTTGGCGGCGGAAGGACGTGCGCCAAACAGCTCTCCGCCTGGGGCCCAGCTGCCACTACATTTACCCAGTGTGCAGTTAGGGAGATATAGCGTCCCTGGCCGTGCTTACTGGTCCACGTATCTGTGGTTAGGTGGACCTTGCCACAGATGGCGTTGCGCAGTGCACACTTGATTTTATCGGATACTTGGTTGTGCAGGGAAGGCACGGCTCTCTTGGAGAAGTAGTGCCGGCTGGGAACAACATACTGTGGGACAGCAAGCGACATGAGCTGTTTGAAGCTGTCTGTGTCCACCAGCCTAAATGACAGCATTTCATAGGCCAGTAGTTTAGAAATGCTGGCATTCAGGGCCAGGGATCGAGGGTGGCTAGGTGGGAATTTACGCTTTCTATCAAATGTTTGTGAGATGGAGAGCTGAACGCTGGCGTGTGACATGGTTGAGACGCTTGGTGACGGAGGTGGTGGTGGTGGTGTTGGTGGTACATCCCCTGTTTGCTGGGCGGCAGGTGCCAACGTTCCTCCAGAGGCGGAGGAAGAGGCCGAGGCGGCAGCAGCAGAATAGGCCGAGGCGGCAGCAGCAGAAGAGGTAGCAGGGGGAGCCTGAGTGACTTCCTTGGTTTTAAGGTGTTTACTCCACTGCAGTTCATGCTTTGCATGCAGGTGCCTGGTCATGCAGGTTGTGCTCAGGTTCAGAACGTTAATGCCTCGCTTCAGGCTCTGATGGCACAGCGTGCAAACCACTCGGGTCTTGTCGTCAGCACATTGTTTGAAGAAGTGCCATGCCAGGGAACTCCTTGAAGCTGCCTTTGGGGTGCTCGGTCCCAGATGGCGGCGGTCAGTAGCAGGCGGAGTCTCTTGGCGGCGGGTGTTCTGCTTTTGCCCACTGCTCCCTCTTTTGCTACGCTGTTGGCTCGGTCTCACCACTGCCTCTTCCTCCGAACTGTGAAAGTCAGTGGCACGACCTTCATTCCATGTGGGGTCTAGGACCTCATCGTCCCCTGCATCGTCTTCCACCCAGTCTTGATCCCTGACCTCCTGTTCAGTCTGCACACTGCAGAAAGACGCAGCAGTTGGCACCTGTGTTTCGTCATCATCAGAGACATGCTGAGGTGGTATTCCCATGTCCTCATCATCAGGAAACATAAGTGGTTGTGCGTCAGTGCATTCTATGTCTTTCACCGCTGGGGAAGGGCTAGGTGGATGCCCTTGGGAAACCCTGCCAGCGGAGTCTTCAAACAGCATAAGAGACTGCTGCATAACTTGAGGCTGAGACAGTTTCCCTGGTATGCATGGGGGTGATGTGACAGACTGATGGGGTTGGTTTTCAGGCGCCATCTGTGCGCTTTCTGCAGAAGACTGGGTGGGAGATAATGTGAACGTGCTGGATCCACTGTCGGCCACCCAATTGACTAATGCCTGTACCTGCTCAGGCCTTACCATCCTTAGAACGGCATTGGGCCCCACCATATATCGCTGTAAATTCTGGCGGCTACTGGGACCTGAGGTAGTTGGTACACTAGGACGTGTGGATGTGGCAGAACGGCCACGTCCTCTCCCAGCACCAGAGGGTCCACTAACACCACCACGACCATGTCCACGTCCGCGTCCCTTACTAGATGTTTTTCTCATTGTTATGGTTCACCACAACAACAAATATATTATTTGGCCCAATGTATTGTATTCAAATTCAGCGGGATATAAATTTGAGGCCTAGTATTTAGGCGCTGGGTGACCGGTATGGATTTAGTGACAGAATTAGACTTGGAAATGCACAGAAGCGTGTGTGTGAAGTTATTCTGAATGACCCTATGTGCACCTTCAATATGATCTACCCTTTTAGGGATAGATTTCAAATAGCTCTGATATAGCAGAAACGACTAAATTATGAAATTGCTAAATTGGGAATTGTATTTCAACCCAGAACAAAAAATGTGCTTTGACGGACACTAAATAACTTTCCCAGCCACAACAGGACAGCGGTAACGAGAGATTTAGCGGGATATAAATTTGAGGCCTAGTATTTAGGCGCTGGGTGACAGGTATGGGTTTAGTGACAGAATTAGATTTGGAAATGCACAGTAGCGGGTGTGTGAAGTTATTCTGAATGACCCTATGTGCACCTTGAATATTATATACCCTTTTAGGGATAGATTTCAAATAGCTCTGATATAGCAGAAACCACTAAATTATGAAATTGCTAAATTGGGAATTGTATTTCAACCCAGAACAAGAAATGTGCTTGAACGGACACTAAATAACTCGCCCAGCTACAGCACTAGGGACAGATTTAGCGGGATATAAATTTGAGGCCTAGTATTTAGGCGCTGGGTGACAGGTATGGGTTTAGTGCCAGAATTAGACTTGGAAATACACAGTAGCGGGTGTCAGTGGTGTATCTTGGTTTTGTGCTGCCCTAGGCGAGACTAAACTCGGGCACCCCCTAATATAAATTTTGTATTTTGCAGATGTATAAAAAATATATAAAAATCTGTAAAATACAAAGTATGTATCAGAAGTTGTGCTTTTTTAATTTTTAGAATAATGATACAGTCAGCTATTTTATTTATTACATTTGTGCTAATTTCTGTGTTGTTTGGAGGGGGGTGAGGGGCAGTATTACACAAAATGGGTGGCCCCCTGAGCATTGGCCCGAGAAATTTCTCTGTGGGGTCTATGGCCAGTTTGCCCCTGTATGCTTCCCTCAACAGGTCCAGCTGTGTGTGAAGGGCGATGAAGATGTACAAGCCCTTTAATCACGGTATGGACAAGTCCACTGTCAGTCACACTAACTGCAGACCTAACCCACTGCACTGCTGAGAGTTTGCTACAACTGTTCCAGTCTAGACAATCCTTTGGGAGCTAAACACATGAGCAGCACTGAGCTCCCCTGTCCTGATAGTTTGTCACAATGTATCAGGTGTAAATTAAATGTATCAATCTGAAGCTCCCAGATGATCGGATACAACTGTAGCAAACCCTCAGCTGGACCTAACTAAGAATGTTCCCATTCAATGACAGCAAGCAGAGATCGCTAGACTGGTGGGTAGCTGAAACACACAGTATGTCAGAATATTGTATACACGAAGGCGGAAACCTAATGATTCTCAGTCTGTCACCTGGGAGGCAGCACATGAGCAGCACACATGCCACCCCCTCCTCACCTGACGTGCCCTGGCCCCGCAGGACAGACCCTGCCACCAGCCGGCCCGACAACATTGCACAACCCCGGAGGAGAACAGGCGTACGAGCCCAGCACTCATCTCACTGCAATGGGGCTGAGGCAATGTCACTGAAACTGGCAGCTGCTCGGCACCTAAGGGCGCCTGTCAACTTCCAGCCAATCGGAGAGCGGCATTCCGGACAGGCAGCGAGCGGACACACCGTGGGGGCCTTCAAAGCCGGTCCTTTTAGTGTTCCCCACATATTGTCGTACCGTTAGGAATGAAGTATCGATTGTTCGGTTCCTAGGAGTTTATGTAACCTTTATAATGTAACTATCACTAAGCAAACAAGGCATTTTGCCGCCCCATTGGCAAGTGCCGCCCTAGGCAAATGCCTTGTTTGCCTTGTGATAGATACACCCCTGGCGGGTGTGTGTGAAGTTATTCTGAATGACCCAATGTGCAACTTGAATATTATATACCCTTTTAGGGATAGATTTCAAATAGCTCTGATATAGCAGAAACCACTAAATTATGAAATTGCTAAATTGGGAATTGTATTTCAACCCAGAACAAGAAATGTGCTTGAACGGACACTAAATAACTCGCCCAGCTACAGCACTAAGGACAGATTTAGCGGGATATAAATTTGAGGCCTAGTATTTAGGCGCTGGGTGACAGGTATGGGTTTAGTGCCAGAATTAGACTTGGAAATACACAGTAGCGGGTGTGTGTGAAGTTATTCTGAATGACCCAATGTGCACCTTGAATATTATATACCCTTTTAGGGATAGATTTCAAATAGCTCTGATATAGCAGAAACCACTAAATTATGAAATTGCTAAATTGGGAATTGTATTTCAACCCAGAACAAGAAATGTGCTTGAACGGACACTAAATAACTCGCCCAGCTACAGCACTAGGGACAGATTTAGCGGGATATAAATTTGAGGCCTAGTATTTAGGCGCTGGGTGACAGGTATGGGTTTAGTGCCAGAATTAGACTTGGAAATACACAGTAGCGGGTGTGTGTGAAGTTATTCTGAATGACCCAATGTGCACCTTGAATATTATATACCCTTTTAGGGATAGATTTCAAATAGCTCTGATATAGCAGAAACCACTAAATTATGAAATTGCTAAATTGGGAATTGTATTTCAACCCAGAACAAGAAATGTGCTTGAACGGACACTAAATAACTCGCCCAGCTACAGCACTAGGGACAGATTTAGCGGGATATAAATTTGAGGCCTAGTATTTAGGCGCTGGGTGACAGGTATGGGTTTAGTGCCAGAATTAGACTTGGAAATACACAGTAGCGGGTGTGTGTGAAGTTATTCTGAATGACCCAATGTGCACCTTGAATATTATATACCCTTTTAGGGATAGATTTCAAATAGCTCTGATATAGCAGAAACCACTAAATTATGAAATTGCTAAATTGGGAATTGTATTTCAACCCAGAACAAGAAATGTGCTTGAACGGACACTAAATAACTCGCCCAGCTACAGCACTAAGGACAGATTTAGCGGGATATAAATTTGAGGCCTAGTATTTAGGCGCTGGGTGACCGGTATGGATTTAGTGACAGAATTAGACTGGGATATGGCCAAAAAATAAACAGACTATTGCTGGTTAAATGCACTTGGTGTGACAGCTTCACCCTGATGTAGGCTTTAGCCAAAAAACAACCACACCATTGAGGGTTAAATGCACTTGGTGACAGGCGCAGCTTGCCCCTGATTTAGTATATGGCCAAAAAATGAACAGACTATTGCTGGTTAAATGCACTTGGTGTGACAGCTTCACCCTGATGTAGGCTTTAGCCAAAAAACAACCACACCATTGAGGGTTAAATGCACTTGGTGACAGGCGCAGCTTGCCCCTGATTTTGTATATGGCCAAAAAATGAACAGACTATTGCTGGTTAAATGCACTTGGTGTGACAGCTTCACCCTGATGTAGGCTTTAGCCAAAAAACAACCACACCATTGAGGGTTAAATGCACTTGGTCGCAGCTTGTGCTGGCGCACCACAAGACACAAAATGGCCGCCGATCACCCCAGAAAAATGTGACTGACAAACGGTCTGGGCAGCCTAAAAACAGTGAGCAATTGAGGATCAGCAGCTCAATGATCCACAGCTGCAGATCGATCAGTTAATCAAGTCCTTTGGAGGAGTTAATCTGCCTAATCTCGCCCTACTGTCGCAGCCGCAACCTCTCCCTACGCTAATCAGAGCAGAGTGACGGGCGGCGCTATGTGACTCCAGCTTAAATAGAGGCTGGGTCACATGGTGCTCTGGCCAATCACAGCCATGCCAATAGTAGGCATGGCTGTGATGGCCTCTTGGGGCAAGTAGTATGACGCTTGTTGATTGGCTGCTTTGCAGCCTTTCAAAAAGCGCCAAGAAAGTGTCACAAAAGCGCGAAGAAAGCGACGAACACCGAACCCGGACTTTTACGAAAATGTCCGGGTTCGGGTCCGTGTCACGGACACCCCAAAATTCGGTACGAACCCGAACTATACAGTTCGAGTTCGCTCATCCCTATTCGTTACCACAAAGCGCGAGGAAATTCGCATTCATTGTGAATCACATTTTTCCTGAAATTCGGATCGAATTCCACTTCAGCAGCTTTGATTCGCTCATCTCTACTGAACACCTAGGTTCAGTCCTACCTAGACTCTGGTTTTTCCCCAATGCATACCATGCTCCTTGACCCCATGGAGTTCTGGGCAGGCAGACTGGCCCAGTGTGCTCTCTCTATCCTCTTTTTCCCATTTGCCAATGTCATCTCAGAGAGGGTTTTCAGCTTGGCAGGGGGCCTTGTGACACCCGCATGGCCTAAAGTGTCTTCAGTCGGTGTAAAAAAACATGGTTTTGTCACAATGAACAAGGCGTGGATATGTGAGAATTTTCGCACTCTTCTGGCTGAGGCCAATGAATAGATCTGCCCTTGCTGATGGTGCCCCATCATGCCATTGCCAGTCTACCTACCATCATGTTATGTACTGTATGGCCTCTGCCTCCATCATTTCACTGCCACTGCCTGCCATCATGTACCATACTGTATGGCTGCTGCTGCTGCTGCTGCTCTCATCATGCCATTGCTGCTCTCTGTCTTCCTATCAAAATTTTACATACCATATGCCTGCTGCCCTCATCATACTATTGCTGCTGTCTGCCTGCCGCCTACCTTTTTGTTTTGTACCGTATGCCAAACTAAAACCATCTGTGAGATGACACTGGAGGCTGGACAAGACAGTACAGAGAGAGCATACTGGGCAAGTGCCAACCACTATTGTAATGCCTGCCCAGAAGATCATGGGGTCCTGGAACATGGTATGCACTAAAGAAAGGCTAAAGTCAAGGTTGGACTGAACCTGGGTGTTCAGAAAGTACCTCTCTGTTTGTTGATTTGCATCAGACTGGCATGGGACCTGAAACATGATAATACTGAACTATCTGTTGCTGCTGCAGCTTCTCTTGCTTGTAGTAGCAGCAGATATGGTGGGAGGTTAGTGACTCTGTGGGGGTTAAGAGAGGCCTCCCAGTCAGATAGGCAGCAGCATTCGCTTACTGAAACTTACACAGTGTATCCTGGTTATAAAGCAATTTGGTCTCCCTTTCAGCAACAGGAAAAATGTGTCCATTTTGCTTTGATAGCAAGAGTCTAAAAACACGACTATCCAGTAATCATCAGATTGCTTGCTGTGAAGGATACACCTGTCATTTCATAAACAAGCATCCAGCTTACCATTTTCGTGAGTGTGCCTGAGTACTAAGTTCTTTCCAGTTCTGACCCCACTGACCTGATTGATCATCATGGTCGGTGTTGCCATCATCATCATCAGCCTCGTCCTCCTGCCCATGCAACTCCTCCTGCTTTTACTCCTCCTTCAGAGGCAGCTATCAATCCTCATCCTCCACTTCCTCCTCCATGGGACTTTTTCTGTAGGGTGGTCAGCAAGATGTTTAAGCAGTTCTTTTTGCACCATCTCTGCTCTAAGATACATTTCCGGGAATGACATATTGATGATGCAGTAGTTCCTACTGACAAATTTGGTTGCCTCTTCAAAGGCCTTGAGTCTGTGACAGGCATCTTTGATGAACTGCCACTGCCTGACCTAAAAAACAACACATACTCCCTGCTGATGTGGTCTGGTACATGAGAAAATCATTCACTGCTTCATGCAGATTAGACAGGCTCTCTAGCATTAGTGATGAGCGGCAGGGGTCATATTCGAATTTGCGATATTTCGCAAATATTTTGTAGAATATTCCAGAATTCGAATATTTGTTATATCCTAAAAAAAATGTATTTGAAAAATCGGCAAGGTAATGATCGCATAATATGCAAATTTCTGTAATGTGAATGTTTATCGTGAATTTTTCAATTGCCGAGTAAAAACATGATTCCTCCCTGCTTCTTGCTTGTGGGCCAATGACTTAAGCCGGGAGGAATCATGACTGGGAAAAATGGCGAATATTCTAAAAAAAACTAATATATAGCACTATACCGCATATATTCGTTTTTTCAAATATTTTTCCCATCTAAAGTCATGATTCCTCCCTGCTTAAGTTGCTTGTGGGCCAATGACTCAATTACCGCAATTGAAAAATTTGCGATAAAAATTTGCATTACAAAATTCACATTACAAAAAATTTGCTATCGACACTACTCCTAAAGTCAAAGATACTGTAGCCTTCTCATTGGCCCACAAGATAGAAGCAGGGAGGAATTATGTGTACTGATTAAAAAGAAATCTCGAATATTTGAAATTACGAATATATATAACTACAGTCGTGGCCAAAAATTTTTGAGAATTACATAAATGTTGGAAATTGGAAAAGTTGCTGCTTAAGTTTTTATAATAGCAATTTGCATATACTCCAGAATGTTATGAAGAGTGATCAGATGAATTGCATAGTCCTTTTTAGCCATGAAAATTAACTTAATCCCCAAAAAAACTTTCCACTGCATTTCATTGCTGTCATTAAAGGACCTGCTGAGATCATTTCAGTAATCGTCTTGTTAACTCAGGTGAGAAGGCTGGAGATCATTATGTCAGGCTGATTGGGTTAAAATGGCAGACCTGACCTGTTAAAAGGAGGGTGATGCTTGAAATCATTGTTCTTCCATTGTTAACCATGGTGACCTGCAAAGAAATGCGTGCAGCCATCATTGCGTTGCATAAAAATGGCTTCACAGGCAAGGATATTGTGGCTACTAAGATTGCACCTCAATCAACAATTTATAGGATCATCAAGAACTTCAAGGAAAGAGGTTCAATTCTTGTTAAGAAGGCTTCAGGGTGTCCAAGAAAGTCCAGCAAGTGCCAGGATCGTCTCCTAAAGAGGATTTAGCTGCGGGATCGGCGTGCCACCAGTGCAGAGCTTGCTCAGGAATGGCAGCAGGCAGGTGTGAGCGCATTTGCATGCACAGTGAGGCAAAGACTTTTGGAAGATGGCCTGGTGTCAAGAAGGGCAGCAAAGAAGCCTCTTCTTTCAAAAAAAACATCAGGGACAGATTGATCTTCTGCAGAAAATATGGTGAATGGACTGCTGAGGACTGGGGCAAAGTCATATTCTCCAATGAAGCCTCTTTCCGATTGTTTGGGGCATCAGGAAAAAGGATTGTCCGGAGAAGAAAAGGTGAGCGCTACCATCAGTCCTGTGTCATGCCAACAGTAATGCATCCTGAGACCATTCATGTGTGGGGTTGCTTCACATCCAAGGGAGTGGGCTCACTCACAATTTTGCCCCAAAACACAGCCATGAATAAAGAATGGTACCAAAACACCGTCCAACAGCAACTTCTTCCAACAATCCAACAACAGTTTGGTGAAGAACAGTGCATTTTCCAGCACGATGGAGAATTGTGCCATAAGGCAAAAGTGATAACTAAGTGTCTCGGGGACCAAAACGTTGACATTTTGGGTCCATGGCCTAGAAACTCCCCAGATCTTAATCCCATTGAGAACTTGTGGTCAATCCTCAAGAGGCGGGTGGACAAACAAAAACCCACTAATTCTGACAAACTCCAAGAAGTGATTATGAAAGAATGGGTTGCTATCAGTCAGGAATTGGCCCAGAAGTTGATTGAAAGCATGCCCAGTCGAATTGCAGAGGTCCTGAAAAAGAAGGGCCAACACTGCAAATACTGACTCTTTGCATAAATGTCATGTAATTGTCGATCTAAGCCTTTGAAACGTATAAAGTGCATGTAATTATATTTCACTGCATCACAGAAACAACTGAAACAAAGATCTAAAAGCAGTTTAGCAGCAAACTTTGTGAAAACTAATATTTGTGTCATTCTCAAAACTTTTGTCCACGACTGTATATTCTAAATATTTGTGAATTCTCAAAGTGCCTATAGTCGCGATAAAAATTTGCAATTCGAATATTCTGATCAACACTATCTAGCATATGAAAAATGGAATTATCGTGAGCTGGAATGTCGCAAATCAAGCGGTGCTATGGAAGACTATTCTGTTGCTGTGAGTCTAGGAGGGTGTACCTGGCAATATAAGAATGACTGACTGAAATGTGGCCATCACCCTCTGAAAGCGACTGTACTATTTTAAAAAGTGTTGCATGGCTAATTTGATACAGTGTGTGCATTATGAACAGAGCATGTGCTTTCTTTCAGTGCTGCTGACACTGTCACTGACCACCTTGCCCATTTGTAGTTGACAGGGAGACTGCCAGTAGGATGTTTGCTGCTTGCACAAGCTGGCCAGACTGTGCGAGTAGCAGCAGGCGATAAGGGAGTTTCAGCTGCAGCACGCACAGGTGAGTTGCTCTGCAGAACAGCACCACTTCACCACCGGCTACTGGGCATCCATGCGAGACCTGTGTTCCTTGTTGCGCTATCTGTAAAGAATAAATCAAGGCAACTGGACGTACTGTAGATTTCTTGAAGACATTTCTTGTTTCGCGTACTCCACCAACATGGCCAGTTTCGATAACGCTGTTCTCAGCGTTACTATCCTACTTCTATGCCCCCTTGAAAAAACGCTTTGGGCGATGATGGAAGAGGATATGGCACAGGTGGCTCCGAGGGTGGGTTCCTGCACCCACAAACGCCAGGTACGCAATTGTCCAGCCAGGGCACAGTTCCGGAGGATGATGAGGTGGAGAATGAGGAGGAGTAGATGGAGGAGGAAGAACCATGTTTACAGCAGGGTGGCACCCAAACCAGCTTATGGCCATCACTGTTGCGTGGCTGGGATAATACAGAGGACACAGACGATACACCACCCACAGAGGACAGCTTTTCGTTGCCTCTGGGCAGCCTGGCACACATGGGCGATTACATGCTGCAGTGTCTCCGCAACGACCGCCGAGTTGCCCACATTCTAACTTATGCTGATTACTGGGTAGCCACGCTGCTGGATTCCCGTTACAAGGACAACGTACCATCCTTAATTCCGTCACTGGAGCGTCATCGTAAGATGCGCAAGTACAAGCGCACGCTGTTAGACATGCTGCTAGTAGCATTTCCATCTCACAGCAGGGGCACAGTGGAAGCACATGGCGAAGGCAGAGGAAGAGGTCACCAACGCAGCTGGGGCACCACCAGCACCTCAGAAAGCAGGGTTACCTTTGCCTAATGTGGAAAATCTTTGTCAGCACGCCACAACAACCAGCACCACCAACGTCTTAGCAGGAGGCAGCATTTCAGCACACGCCTACACGTACTGAATGACGGGGTCTGCCCCCTTAAACTTCTGGGTCTCCAAATTGGGCACATGGCCTGAGCTTGCCCTTTATGCCTTGGAGGTGCTGGCCTGCACTCCAGTGTATTGTCTGAACGTGTGTTTAGCACGGCAGGGGGCTTCATCACAGACAAGCGCAGCTGCCTGTCCACAGCCCATGTGGACAAACTCACGTACATTAAAATGAACCAGGCATGGATCCCACAGGACTTGTCCGTACCTTGTGCAGAATAGACATTTATACCGGCCTTACCCAGCCATTGTTATACTACAGCGCAATTGCTCATTCTTGTATTTTGGATATTTCCCACTCTTTTTGAGTATACCCTAATAAAAAAATATAAAAAAATGAAAAACAAAAAACAGTGTTGGCTACCTCATCCTCCTCCGCCTCTTCCACCTACACCACTTCATCCACCGCCTCCTCAAACTCCTACTTCATATGGACCTCCACCTCATAAATCAAGATTAGTTTTTTAATTTGTACGTATTTTATATTATGTCATTTCACTAATTTGTCTGTTACATTTTCGGGTGAAATTCACAAATTTTTGGCTGTGATATACCACTGCTATACCTATTAGTCAGGTAAAAACATTTCACTAATTTGTCTGTTACATTCTTGCGTGACATTTGACCTTTTTTGCCGTGATTAAACCCCTGCTCTGCATAGGTGACAGGGACATAAATTTCATTCAATGCTTAAACTTTAACAACTTGTCCCACATTTGTGCTTCAATAATTTGTCTCACTTTTCCACTCGATCATATTTAATTTCAAACAATTAACCTCCCTTGGATGTGGTATCCATTTCTCACAGTCCCTCTCCGGCGTGGAACCCTGATTCGCCGCTAACCGTGATCAACATGGTAGGCGCAGAAAAGATCATTCAAAGTTGATAGAGCAGATATCCAATTGGATCGTGGACATCACGGGGACATGCAACATGGTGGAGCAGTATGTGTGCACACGCCTACACGTATTGATTGATGAGTCAACTTTTGGGTCTCCAAATTGGGCACATGGCCTGAGCTTACTCTTTATGCTTTGGAGGTGCTGGCTTGCCCTGCAGTCAGTGAATTGTCTGAACGTTTGTTTAGCACGGCTGGAGGGGGTTGTCACAGGTTATATTTCCCAATGTTTTGGGGGTGTACCCTAATTTAAAAAAATAAATAAAAATTAAAACCAAAAACCAGTGTAGGCTACCTCCTCCTCCTCCACCGCCGCTTCCACCTACATGGCCACATCCACTGCCTCCTCAACCTCCTACTCCATATGGACCTTGTCCTCCTACATCAAGATTATTACTTTTTATTTTTACGTATTTTATGTTATTTTAAGTAATTTCCCTATCCACATTTGTTTGCAGAGCACTTGCCGTGCTCTTAACCATATTGTGCTGGCATTTGCAGCCCTCTTGCCCTTTCCATAACATTTTTAGAGCCATTTTAGTGCTCAAAAGTTCAGGTCCCAATTGACTTCAATGGGGTTTGGGTCGGGCTCAAGTTCGGATCAAGTTTGGGTCCCGAACTCAAACTTTTATGTTGAGTTCGGCCGAACCCGGACATCCAGGTATCCGCTCAGCTCTAATAACAATGCAATTTTTGCAGTAGTGTGTTTAAACTACACAGTATCTTGCAGTAATAACACCTTTTGTGCAGTAGAAACAAAATGCATTCTATAACACAGGTGTTATTGCAGTATTGTTTTTGCTGTAACTACCCATTATCTTGAAGTAATATGCAGCAAATTTCATAATATGGGTATAAAAATCTCATTATAAAATATACAATGAAAAAACCCGGGTTGTATCTCTTAGGCCTCATTCACACTGGCGTTGCGGGTGAGGGCTAGATGCAATGCAGCTGCGTTCAGGGAAAATCGTGCGAGTAGGCATGCAATTTCAGTCAGTTTTGACTGCGATTGCATTCCGTTGTTCAGTTCTTTCCGCGCGAGTGCAATGCATTTTTCACTCGCGTGAGAAAAAACTGAATGTGGTACCCAGACCCGAACTCGGACTTCTTCACTGAAGTTTGGGTTTGGGTTTGGTGTTTTGTAGATTTTATTATTTTCCATTATAACATGGTTATAATGGAAAATAATAGCATTCTTTAATACAGAATGTTAAGTATAATGTCAAATATTAGGCGGTGGTGACAGCGACATTACCTGCACTATACCTCATGTTTAACGTGTGCGCATCCCAAATATCAGTTACATTAATTCAGTGTAATTTTTTATTAGGAGGTGGTGACAGCGACATTACTTGCGCTATACCTCCTGTATAACATTTGTGCAACCTAAATATCAGTGATATTCATTCAGTGTAATTTTTTATTAGGCGGTGGTGACAGCGACATTACCTGCACTATACCTCCTGTTTAACGTGTGTGCATCTCAAATATCGGTGACATTCATCCAGTGTAATTTTTTATTAGGAGGTGGTGACAGCGACATTACTTGCGCTATACCTCCTGTTTAACGTGTGCGCATCCTAATTATCAGTGGCATTCATTCAGTGTACCGTATTTTTCACCCTATAAGATGCACCTTTTCCCCCCCAAAAGGGGGGGGGGGGAAATAGCAGTGCGTCTTATGGGGAGAATGCTGCGCCCATCCGGTGAATATGCCGAGATGGAGGAGGCGGGGATGGGGGCCGGCATCTGTTTCTGTAATGGCAGCTGGGCCCGCTGCAGTCCCTGTATTCTACTACACCGGGCCCCGCTCTCTGTAGTATACGGTAATCATATCTAACTTGTGGCTATTGTTTAAAGTATTCTAATCCTCTTAAATCACTACGCTTACTGCGCCTGCGCCACCCACTTTATGAATGAAGCAGGCGGCGCAGACACAGTGAGCGTAGTGAGCTACGCTACGAGCGCCCGCCTGGCCTCCTGACTGCCTAGAAGTTAGTTGTTAGTAGTACAGCGCTAGATTTAAGAGGATTGGAATACTTTAAACAATAGCCACAAGTTAGATATGATTACCGTATACTACAGAGAGCAGGGCCCGGTGTAGTAGAATACAGTGACTGCACCGGGCCCCGCTGCCATTACAGAAACAGATGCCGGCCCCCATTCACTACACAGGGACACTGTTATGGGGGATCTGTGGGTGACACATAAGATGCTATATATGTGTCATCCACAGATGCCCCCATAAAAGTGCCATCCACAGATGCCCCCACAATGATCCCCCATAACAGTGCCATCCACATATGCCCCCATAACAGTGCCATCCACATATGCCCCCATAACAGTGCCATCCACAGACCACCGTTATGGTAGTTCAAAACCCTCCAAAAGCACATTTGGTTCAAATTTTTTTTCTTATTTTCCTCCTCAAAAACCCAGGTGCATCTTATGGGCAAGTGTGTCTTATAGGTCAAAAAATAAGGTAATTTTTTATTAGTCGGTGGTGACAGCGACATTACTTGCGCTATACCTCCTGTATAATATTTGTGCAACCTTCCGTGCTCATGGAGCATCCCCATCACCATGGGAACGACTCCATGCTAGAATGTACTGTCGGATTTGAGAAAGTTGAAATCGCAATGCGATTAATTCAAGTTCTATAAATCGCATTGCGATTTCAACTTACCACACTCTGCATCAATTATGTAATTTTCCATGGGAGTTTTGCCATGGATCCCCCTCCGACATGCCACAGTCCAGGTGTTAGTCCCCTTAAAACAACTTTTCCATCACTATTGTGGCCACAAAGAGTACCTGTGGGTTTTCAAATTCACCTTCCTATTGAAGTCTATTGCGGTTCGCACGTTCGCGAACATTTGCGGAAATTCGCGTTCACGGTTGGCAAACGGAAAATTTTATGTTCGCGACATCACTAATTATCAGTGACATTCATACAGTGTCATTTTTTATTAGGAAGTGGTGACACAACATTACTTGCACTATAACTCCTGTTTACCGCGTGCGCATCCTAAAAATATCTGTGACATTCTGTGTACTTTATTTGCGCATACACTTACAAAACCTGCGCTACTGTATGTGTGACATACTTGCAAGCGCATATACAATTTAATATGCGCAAGGCAAGCAGTAAGGGACGGGAAAGTGGCCTTGCTGCTGATGGTGAACGCAGAGGCCGTAGCCTTGGGCGTGGTGAAACTGCGCCTGCTGCCAGAGCACATGAAACAGACTCATCCATGATACTTAGCTTCATGTCCCAGTTTGCAGGGCGGCGCAGGACACCACTCTCGAAGTCAGACCAGTGAGATCAGGTGGTCGGTTCGATTGCAGCAGATAATGCTTCCAGTCGGTTAAGCATCACCCTGTCTTCCACAAAGTCCAGTCTCAGTAGCCAAGTTTGGTCAGCGGAATCCTCACCCTGATACTCCTTCCACCCACCATGGAGTGTTTTGGCTGTGATCAGATATTCTCGGATATTCCAAGGAGCTATTTTCATCGAGATTCCTTAATTTTGCCTTTTTGTCAAGCCCGCTTGAAGAGGGACATGAAGAGATCTTGTGCCCTGATTACCAAACTTTGTAGCATCCACAGTCAGAAGAAGATTACGGTGGGGATCGGCAATTAGTATTTCACAAGGTGGATGATGATGATGAGACACAGTTGTCAATAAGTCAACCGCAATTAGTGTCTCAAGAGGTTCATGATGAGGATGAGACACAATTGTCAATAACTGAGGTTGATTTTAGGTAAACAAGTCAGGAGGATGACCAAAGTGAGGAAGTGGAAAAGGTGGTGCTGGAAGTCACTGACCCAACCTGGGAAGGTGGCAAGCCAAGCGAAGACAGTAAGACAGAGGGGGAGCGATCCGCAGCACCACAACAGGCTGGAAGAGGCAGTGGGGTGGCAAAAGGGAGAAGGCGGGCCACACCAAACAGGCCCGCAACTGCTCCCCAGAGCACCCCCTTGCGGAAATCAAGGTGTAGGTTTTCTGCAGTCTAGGCGCTTTTTTAAGGAAAGTGCAGACGATAAAACAATTGTCATTTGCAACCTGTGCCATACCAAAATAAGCAGGGGCGTGAACACTAGCAACCTCACCACCACTAGCATGATCCGCCACATGGCATCAAAGCAACTTAATAGGTGGGCCGAATGCCTGCGTCCACAACCAGTGTCTGTGGATCACACCACTGCCTCCTCTTCCCCTGTGTTACGTGCTAGACAATGAACCTACGCTAAACCTGCCTATGCCGTTATGCATTTATGTTCAGGAGTGCAGACCCCACACATATAGTGTGTTGCTCCTAGTTACCTCCATGTGCAGCAGCAACCGGTGGGAGGAGGAGCACACACACAACTATATGTACCACCTTAATCAAGGTCGCCTATTAGATAGGTGGGGCAAAAGTGCACATGAATACTACTCCAAGATAGGAACGTATTCACAAATGAAGGTGCCACTCCTTCAAGACAAGTTAAACAAATCATGGAAAAAATATATATAAAACATTCTGCATGATATGATAATGAATGTTGAATGTTGATGAACATGGCTACATTTATACAATCACAGAAAATAATGCACTATAATAATAGATGCAAGCATAACATATGAACTAAGCCCTCACTCTATTGATAAAATCTGAGACACTTGGTCAATACATTTTGATCAAAACACATCTAAGTCCACCTACCAAGCAACAAGGTGGTCTCAGTTGCATTTGCACTTTATATACAAGTAAATATACAGGAAAGAATGTTTCCTAACAATTTTTCCTCTAAAATCGATTTTATCTTTGGTTTGGTGCGTATTATTGTCAGTCTGTAAAAGTGGCGTACTACTAGGACAACATCATTCCCAGCAGTGACCTGGGAGTCCAAGATGCATCCAGACATCCTCCCCATGCAGTTTCCGAACCATTTCAGTGGTGCTTCCATCAATTTCTGACTTTTTACTATAAACCAGACACCCTCCCCTCTTCAGAGCAGGGTGTGCCTGGTCTAATGTTCGGGTTCTCCCATTGACTTCCATTGTGCTCGAGTGTTCGGTAAAGCACCTAAATATCCTGAGGTGTTCTACTCGAGCACCCGAGCACTTTGGTGCTCAACCAACACTACTGATATGCCTCGTTTTAATCGACTCTTGTGAGTAGAATAAATTGCCTAAAGTGCCTAGGGTGCTTCACTATTTTGCCTCCTGATATTATAGGTTGATCTGACTTCGAAAAACCTGTGGAGCGGCACCGCACCAGGACATAGTAGCAGTGTTTGGTCGCATACGGATGGAGAATTGGAGGAAGGATCTAGCATCCAATTTATCCTCTGTGGATTCCAGGAGAGCAGCGCAGTCCCTTAACTTTATAAAAATATAATTATTGCAGTTTTGCTTTTGTCGTAACTACACATTATCTTGCAGTAATATAGAACACATTTAATAACACAGGTATAAAAATGGTATTATTGCAGTATTGCTTTTACTGTAACCACCGTTATCATGCAGTAATGTGCAATGCTTTTACTAACACTGGTGTAAAAATGGTGTTATTGCAGTATTGCTTTTGCTGTAGCTACCTGTTATCTTTCTGTAATAACAAATTTAATAACCAGGTTATAAAAATTACGTTATTGCAATATTGTTGTAACTACCATTATTTTGCATTAATATGTAATGTATATTACCCCTTCCCGACCAGCTGGCCGGGTCTTTACAGATGGCGCCCGCCGGGCACCATAGCTAGGGGTGGCCACCGTATTCTTTTACCAGACACCCGCTGCTAATGTCCGCAAGTGGCAGTAATGCCGATCGCGGACATTTAACCCCTCAGATGCCATGGTCAATCTTGACCACGGCATCTGAGTGCGTTAAACACTGGAAGTATGCGCTTCCAGCAATGCTCCAGCTCCCCCGTGTGGCAATCGGAGGAGCCGGAGTGTGTATGCAGCAGACCCTGTTTTTATGAAGTATTTCCTATGGAGCTCTTGCCTGTAATAGGGCTCCATAGGAAAGTAATAAAATCATGATAGATTCAAATGCTAGTGCATTGGAGTCTATGATGATAGCAATCAGATGATTGCATGTTATAGTTCCCTATACACTATAAAAAAGTGTAAAAAAAAAGTTACAAAAAAAAATATTCAAATCACCCCCTTTTCCCAAAATAAAAATAAAAGAACTAAAAATATTAAAAAGATAAACATCATGGGTGTAGCGATGTGTGAAAAGTCAGTCCAATAGTATGAAAATATATTCCCATACGGAAAACAACAAAACGGAAAAAAGCATCTAACTGGCCGATTTGCCGTTTTTGGTCGCTTCATTTTCTAAAATTGTTTTTTTTAATAAAAAGTGATCAAAAAGTCATACACACCCCAGAATGGTATCAATGAAAATTTCAGATCGTCCTGCAAAAAATGAACCCAATACAGCTCCATACACATAATTACAAAAAAGATATAGGTGTCAAAATATGGCGACAAAAAGATAAAACATGTTTTTTTTTTTTCCACTATCACAATGCAAGAAAAACTATACATATAAGGTATCGGCGGATTGGTACTGACCTGTAGAATAAAAGTAACTGGTTAGTTTTATCGCAAATCTAAAAACTGTGGTAGAATTACAAAAAAGATATAGGTGTCAAAATATGGCGACAAAAAGATAAAACAGTTTTTTTTTTCCCACTATCACAATGCAAGAAAAACTATACATATAAGGTATCGGCGGATTGGTACTGACCTGTAGAATAAAAGTAACTGGTTAGTTTTATCGCAAATCTAAAAACTGTGGTAGAATTGCATTTTTTTTTTTTTTGCAATTTCACCCCATTTGAAATTGTTTTACCGCTTCCCACTACATCTTGTGCAATATTAAATGGTAAAACTTGTTCCACAAAAAACAAGCCCTCATATGGCTATGTAGACAGAAAAATAAAAAAGTCATGGCTCTGGGAAGGCAGGGAGTGCAAAACGAAAATGCAAAAAAAAAAACAAAAAAAAAACTCTGGGGTGAAAGGGTTATAAACATTTTTTTTTACAGTAAAATAGTTCTCAATTACTATGAGGAATATGGATTCATATTAACTGTCAGCCATGTCCCCACACCAGCCATCAGCTGAAAGGTAGCAGAGGTAGTGAGCTCCACAGGGGGGCCCTGCTTCAAAGCCAGCAGATGGTAGAGGACCTCTAGCAGTCCACCAGTGTTTACATCTTTTCACACTTCTATCCAGTCACCCAGGATCTAAGCTGATGTGACAGGAAGAATCTCTCAGCATGAGGCCTAAGCCATTCCCCAGTTCAATTAAATCTAGCAGACAGCATGGAACCAGCGATTTATAAGGAATTATGAATCGCGCGGCCATCACAGGCACAAACTGGATACATATTTGTGTCCCTGTGGCCACGATAAACAGGCCCGTGGTCATAGTCTGGCAGTGGGAGGTCAGGGAAGGGAGATATGCATATCTCCCCACAGAAACCACACAACGGTACTAGGTTTGGATTCTAATTGTAGCCGGAACCCAGGCGGGTCTGTTGGTCCCAGAACCATCTCCCTGTGTGACCTTCTGGTCTGGAGCTATGAACCCTAATGGGTTTTGAGGGTTGTTGAGCTGACAGGATCAGCAGGGAAGAGGGACCCTTCCCAGAGGCGGGAAGAGAAGGGGCCGGCTAGAGTCCCCAGCAAGCAGGCATGTCTTTTCTCTGAAAGGAGGTCACATCGTGTCATGTGTTTAGAGGGACCTACAGCTAAGAACTCATCACAACCCAAAGGACTCATATATCTGGTAAACTCACTTATTGTTCTGCTTAACCCTGTTGTACCCTATTACCTGTATTAGCCCTTAAGGCGATGAAATATATAATTTAATATTGTTCTGTTTTTTATCACGATCACAAATCCCCTCGTCCATGTTTCGGCCTAGTAATATGCTACCGCGGGTTGGTTTCTTACCCTATATAATCCCGTTAGCGGACCGGCCTTATATTAAACAAGAAACTGGTGGTAGTCTTCCCGGGCTGAGAACGCGCTGCTTCACTGGGGCAGTGAAAAGGCTCTCTCAGCTTGTTGCCTCTCTGAGCCCATGTGGACAGGAGGAATCTGTGAAACCTGTACCAAGACTGACCTTACCTGGTCCTCCGGGAGGGTCTTACATCACACCTTGGTAACCAGTGACCATACCGTATCTCATGAGCTCGACGTAGTAGACATCTGACGTCAGTCGGGGCACAAGGGGTATAGTATTTTTTATAATTACTAAATTACTTAAATACAGAATATTTCCATGCAGAATGTATTCAAACATGAATGTGGAGCTAAGAGCTCTGTTTCCCCATATACTATGTTTGGGAACCAGTGTTGTATTTGAGTAGAGGTTCCTAGGAAGCAATTACAGACAGACCCCAGTGCCTGAGGAGCCCCAGCATCACCTCTGACACATAAGAAGACGTCAGTATTGCAAATATTAAATTGTAGGAGCTAACGATTTGCAGTGGAATTCAGGAGCTGCAATTTACGCCTCTGTGGTTGTGGTTATACGGCTGCATATATATATTTTTTTTTTATCTTAGGGGGATTGTTAATGTTTCCAGAGGAGCACAGAAGTAAAAAACAAAATCAGTAGGATATGACCGCAAAGTATGACCTCTGACTGAGTGCATGCCTGCATAGTGTCTTGCACATAGCAAACAACCTGTATTTCCTATATAACTCTCAATGTATGCAAACATTGCATTGAAAAATGAAAGCGCATATTTACAATATTGTATACCACCTTTACCTAAAATGATCTTTGTCTCCGGCCAAGTTTAGAAAGGGAAACCCTTTCTATGTGCCAGGAAAATTACAAACAAGGCTGGATAAGCAGACTTTCTAATATAAAAATATATTCAAATATTTTCCAGTAAGTAAAATGACTAAAAGTGAGACTATAATGGAAACTGCAGTCTGTGGCTATAATGGTAGGAAATGCCTGGTCTGACTATGTCACACAGAATGTACATTTGCTAATACAGCCTTTTTCCTCTCATTAAAAAAAAGCTGAATATTCCAAATATATGATCCTTTATATTAAACTGTGAAATCTTATATCTGATAACATAAAGTATGTGTTCAGAAGTCATACAACATTTCTAAGTATTCATAATCCATGAATTAGGTATGATTTATTATTAGTGCAGAATAACAATGTTACAGAAAAGCCTGCAAGAATATTAGTAAAAATCCTATAATTGGTAAACATCTCTGCTGCTTACTATTGAATTTGCATCAATATTAGGTTATGTTCATACTAGCTCTCATCTTAGCGTTCATTCAGACAAACCATGTAAAACACGTCCATGTTCTGTCCACTGAAATATGATTATCTTTAATAAGTTCTGACTGCGCTACGTATGTCAATTTTTTTTCCATCTGTATCAGATCAGGATGTCATTCATTTATTGTATCTGTAAAAAAACAAAGAATACCAACCCAGTGGACCATACGTGCGATTCTGAACAGACCCATTGACTAAGGCCTCTTGCACATGACCGTATGGCTTTTTCAGTATTTTGCGGTCCGCAAAAAAACGGATCCGCTAAAAACTTTGATGACATCTGTATGCATTCCGTCTTTTTGCGGAATGGAACAGCTGGCCCCTGATAAAACAGTACTAGCCTTGTCCGTTATGCAGACAATAATAGGACATGTTCTATCTTTAAAAAGAACGGAAAAGGGGAAATATGGAAACGGAAGGCATACGTAGTACGGCGGATGCATTGAAAAGAATGATTCCGTATACGGTCCGGAAAATAAAAAACGGAACATAAACTGAAAAAAACGTTTGTGTGCAAGAGGCCTAAGCCTGTAAAGGGATGGTGTTGTATATAGTAGTCATGATGGTCAGATCCCCTTGCAAGAAACTGTAGGAAAGTTTTGGCCCTGACCACTATATGTGGCTTCCCGCGTTAGGATGGCAGGTGGAATCTGGTGGACACAAGGGGTTGTGCAGGGGTTTTAGGGCTGCAAGGTCATCAAAATCTGATTGGTGGGGGTCTCACACCCAGTATTCACATGATCAGCTGAGGAGGCAGTGATCCATGCAAGTGATGCTTCCTCTTCATTAGATCTCCTTTGTAGCGGCAGAATAGTATAATTACAAGTACTTCCTCCATTCAAGTGAATGGAGCAAGTACTTGTAATTACACTCACTTCCGAGATGATGGGCACTGTAATGAAGAGAAAGAAGTACGGCCTTCTCTCCAAATAGCTAATCGGCGGGGGAAGGGGGGGGGGTTAAGGTGTCGGACCACACTGATCAGATATTGATGACCTATCCTGAGGGTAGGTCATCAATATAAAACCCATGAACAACCCCTTTAAATAAATAATAAAGTAAAAAGGTGGCTTTTGCTTGACTCGAAGGATAACAAACTTATAGTTACCACAATCTTTGACAGGCAACAGACTTAGTGGTTACAGTCTGTCAATAAGGGCTTAGTTAGAGGCAACAGGATAATTTGGAACACTGTCTCTTTAACCCTTCAATGATGCATCAATTTTCAGTTTTCACATTTTTGTTTTCACTCCCTGCTTGCCCAAGCCATAACTTTTTTTTTATTTTTCTGTTCACATAGCCTCATGGGGGCAAGTTGCACTTTCTAATGGCAGCATTTAGTATTGCATATAATGTACTGGGAATCTGGAAACAAATTCCAAATAGGGTGCAAATGGAAAAAATATGCATTTTTGGGGGGTTTTGTTTTTATGGCAATCCCTATGTGGTAAAACTGACTGATTACCTTCATTCATTGGGTCACAAACCAGCACAGTTCTAAAAAGCTGTGACAATCCTTTATTCTTAAGCACAGCAAGCACATACAAATAAATCGCCGCACTTAACTGTAAACGGACTTCGGAAAAGCTACATGTCCTTAATCATTGTTTGGTAATTATTAAAGACATGTAGTTTGTCCAAAACTGGTTTTCAGTCACAGTGCGGTGAAGAAGGCCCTCAATAGTAATACTGCCCCCTACAGTGGCCCCAACTGTGATATTGCTCCCCATGAATGCCCCCATTTGTAGAAGAGCCCTCAAGTATTAATAATACCCTCACAGAGCCCCACAGTAGAAATATGGCCCTCTACTGTTCCCCCAGTAGTAATAAAGTGCTCTACAGACCCATCAGTAGTAGGAAGGCCCCCCATAGTGCTCTTAGTAGAAATAAAGCAGATCTATAAGTCACTCCTATAGAGCCCCCAGTAGTAATAAGAACACCTAATGTCCCCTGGATTTGCAGTGCCCCTTGCAGTTATATTCCTCCTCCTCCGTCCTCCATACAGTTCCATGTAAATAACATTACACTATCTCTCCTGCCCCCTCCAAAAAACAGTCCTATGTAAATAACATCACTCCCCTCCCTTCAGCCCCTCACTAGATACAATTTTTACTGTAGGCCAGTATAGGCCCCAAAAAATATGCATTCACCTGACAGAAAATAACTTGTGATTATTTGGCTGGAGGTACATTAGGCGGTCACTGGATAAAGATGTTACTGTAGGCCACTGGAGTACAGTCCCAAAAATTAGGCATTCACCTGACAGAAAAAAACTTGCGATTATGTGGCTGGAGGTACATTAGGCGGTCACTGGATACATTTTTGTTACTGTAGGCCAGTACAGGCCCCAAAAACTAGGCATTCACCTGACAGAAAAGAACTTGTGATTATGTGGCTGGAGGTACATTAGGCGGTCAATGGATACAAATTTTACTGTAGGCCAGTACAGGCCCCAAAAATTAGGCATTCACCTGACATAAAAGAACTTTTACTGTAGGCTACTGGAGTACAGGCCCCAAAAAGTCATAATACTGGGGTCTCGCGAGCTCAGTCAGCTTAAACCCCCACTGATGTACCCGCTGGGCATGGACCAACACATTCACCCCCAGTCTTGCCAAAATCTCACCCTTTGCTTTGTGGTAGTCAGCCGCTTGATTGTCTGGCAAGTCGAAATACACCCGCTGGAAATCGGAGCAATGACCTCAGCCCACTGGTCTTGGGGTAGCTTCTCCCTTGTGGCCAATTTCTCATACATCGCCAGGTAGGTTTCATTGTCGTCTGCGGGTGTCATCTCAGGAATCGCCGCACGGACGAAAGCACAGACACAGAAATAGTCCCCTATGAACCTCTTTATGCGCAAAAGACTGCCCCAGTATTGTGTGTTACCAAACAACCGAATCCTATAGGGGTACTGACCAATACTGTGCCGAAGATCCGACTTGCTGAGACCGCCCCCGTGTGGTGGATAATGGTTGCGCCGCTCCAGTCACTCAAACAGACCTGGGAGGCAGGCGTAAAACTTTGGAAGAGCGTGACGTGCGTGCGCATGCTAGAAGCAGAAGTACTGATCGTTGCAGACTAGAGAGAGAAAGTGCAGGAGCAGCATGGCTGAAGGATCGGAGCGCTCTGCACCTGAAAGTGATTCCGGACGGAAACCAGTCACCGCTCTACCTTGGACCCCCACAGAGATGACTCCAGAGCTGCAAGTTCGCGTGCAGGAGTTCTGGGATCGTCACTGGAGGGAGCGCAGTGAAAACCGTGGCCCTGAGTCTTCAAAACACAGTACAGGTCAGCATGTAGCCACGATGCCGCGACCCCAGTTGCATAAATCAACCGAAAGGTCCGGTCATTCTGAAAAAATACCCACCATAGCATGGCCCACCATGGAGCACACCACGCTCTGGGCAAAGTTGTCAGCAGAGATAAAGACTGCCCGACTGTTTGTAAGCACTATAATGAAGGACTTACCCATAAACTGCTGGAGGCACCTGTAAAGGATTTCCCGTTACCGGTACATAAGCTGGGCCGAGTATTGGACTTCTGTAAGCAGAGAGGGTTCAGGTTCATCTGCGATTTATCAACAGATCGTGAGTATTATGTGAATCGCCGGTCTGTAAAGAGAAAGGAACTTCCCCCTTGGCTCCATAGCCTGTATATTGGCGAGGTGGTCGAGTTCACCCTGCAGATGGTACACTTGGGCCCTACGCCACTGCAGTTCGTAGGCCCTGCCAACCCACAGAGCTCCAGGAGCCTGTTCAGGACTCTGATTCTGAGGAAGAATTAGAAGAGAAACTTCCTACCGCCCCTGCGCGGCCGCCTGATGCAAAATATATTCCACCCAGCTCAACCCAGAACCAATATGCAACTTTTGTGGCAACCTGCCATTGTCACTAAAGACCCTCACACTAAGCCCAAGCCACAAAGAGAAAGGGTGAGGAGAAAAAGGCCCGAGCCACAAAACCTTGCCACTACCGCAGCAGACTGTGAGATGTTTCAGCAGCTAGCTGTGCAGCCATCACAGGTGATTGTAGTTCCACTTCATGGAGAGGAACCGGCTGGTCCCTCAATAACAGAAAAGAGTACCAATCCTGTGACCAAGAGTGAGCCTACTGCTGGGCTGGTTTATAGAGAGAAAAAGGAAGCGCCCCCTGTCTTTAAGAAAGTCAAGCAAGACCTCAACTTGCCAGCTACCCCTTAACGGAAAGTGATGGAGGGACGTCCTGAAGGATCATCCCCCGATTCCTGGGATTCTGGGAACCCTATTCCGACGGATGTGTCTTCCTGCTCGGATCCCTACAATTAGGTAGGCCGTCTTATCCATAATATGGAGCAGGAGCTGCTGATGTTTGAGAGGACTTCTCTTCATGTTTTGTATTGAGCCCCTCTCTAAGTTCTTTTGCAAGGACTCCATTAAGAACTCCATCTACCTTAAGAATGTTGCACTACTGTTGTGTTTTTACCATGTTTAACCCCTTTTTACCCCATTTTCAGGTTATTAAGGGACTTAATTAATGCAACGTTTAAAGTGAAGTACCCAGAAAGACTTTTCTGTGCTCAATTTTTTCCCACAAAATTTTTGCACTTTAAAAACGTTTTATACAGGTTGTATACCCCATTTTAGCAATGGACTTTTATTGCCCTTATGTGAGATCATTCTCTTATAACCCTTTTGGACGTAATACATCCACCATAAAGAAAAAAGTGTATGTGGTATATTTTATATATATTTGCCTAGAATGTATTTTTGTGCATAACCCTTTATTCACAGGAGGTTATTGAAAAGTCATGATAATGCATTGCAATGTTTATATTCACATGTGCATATTTGGTGGAGTGTATTTGGTGTATTTCAGAACACGGCTTAGAGATCCACAGCTTCAGACAATACTAACGTTGAGGGCGACTTACATTTTACCATGGGGGTATGCACCATCCCACTACATGTGTGTGGGCACTGCTTAAAAGTACTTTTTGATCATAACCACTTGCTTCCTACCACAGAGCGTGCCCCGGAGGATTTTGTGCTGTCCACCTCAACACTGTCCTGCCAGCCCAGGGAGGCTATCTGCTAACCGTTAGTAAACTGATGAACTGTGTGTTATATCATTTGAGCCCTCATCGGTCTACCGTGACCCTCACGTGTTCCCCCTGCGACTGGCTGGCTGCATGTTTTGGAGTCCCAATCTGACCCCTTCCTTAATGGTTAACCACATTTACCCACAAGCCTACTTTTATTCCCCTGATTTGGTAACACCAAAAATCCAGGGTGGATATTGGACTTTAATTTTCTGTTTATTGTTCTTTTTTTTTGTACGGCTGTTTAAGCCCTTCTGAAGCCCAATATATATTGTCATTCTAGAGTGGTAATGTTCAGAGTAGGCTATATATAATACATTTACAGTATAGATCTTGAAATGTCTTATTACGTTCCTAATGCGGTACCGCTGCATTTTTTCTTTTTTGTGTGCGTTTTATTGTTTAAATTGTATGGATGGTGACATATTGATAGTTCCATCTCAGATTTACTCTAATTGCTTGCAAAGCATGGATCTTATAAAAAAAAATGGGTTATTCAAAAATAAAAGAAATATGTCTAAATGACATTAGAAATAGGAGAAAGGGTGGGTGGAATCCTACTATTTCCTAGGCTCTTATATTATTCAGACTTGTATAAATCTGTTGATACCTAGAATCCTATCTCACCCTATAGGACCCTGGAACTAATGTCAGGACTAAGTCTACCTGTTCTTCCAAAGTGTAGGACGAACAGGAGTCTCCCTCAGGCCTAATGACAAACAACAGGGAAAGACAACACACACATATATATATATATATATATATATATATATTGTAGGAAGGAGCAAGGGTCCGTCATTGACGGAAGGTACATGTCTTCGAGGTTCCTGGCCTTGGTAAGATAAGAACCAGTAATTTTGTGTGTCAGCGGCAGCTAGTGCTCACTGACACTGTTTTACATAGTGTGGCTGTAAAGCCAATCCGGGTCGGTTCTTATTGGGAGCAGCCAAAGAGCAGGGTGGGTGGCTGTTCCCCAAGTCTAGGCCAGGTTTTGGCTGGGATTAAAAACCCAGCCAGCAGTCACAGCTGTGTGTAGATTACCCTGCATTTTCATAGTGGATCTGTGAAGCACTGTGGTTTTTGGGTTCCAACCAGTTGGTAGCGTGTTGGAGAGCCGCACACTGAAAATCAGGCGCCCTAAAGCCTGCGGTGGATGGCTGTGGATTGCCCTGGACAAAACAGTCCGCCAGGTGACACGTTTGTGCTGTGGACTTTATGTAGTGTGAATTAACACCAGGACTCTGCACAGTGTTATTTTTGCTTTTTGTGTGAATAAACACTGAACTTTTGCTTTATTACCGTGTTCTTGCTTCTCTACTGCGTCCGCTTACCCTGCCTACCAGAGCAAATCCCTACAATTGGTGGCTTGGAGCAGGCAAGCGCAGTGAGGCTGGCGTTAACGCCAAAATATTTTTGGTTTGCATTTTTGGGCACGGTTGTATGTCAGTTATCAAGCCAGCTAAATTGAAACCTGTGTCACACGACAAAATGGAGGCTGTTGTGAAGACCCTCATGGAGGCTAATTTGCAGCAGTGAGAGACCAACCTGCACCAGCGAGAGGCTAACAAGCAGCAGCAAGAGACCAACCAGTTGCTGCTACAACACGTGATGGCTTTGCAGTCAGCAGGAGCAACCCCAAGTGTCCACGATGCCCGGGAAGCAGTCTGTGCAGCGATCCCTAAGATGACACCCACAGATGACATCGAAAACTACCTGGCGATGTATGAGAAAGTGGCCACCAGGGAAAGGCTGCCCCAGGACCAGTGGGCTGAGGTCGTCGCTCCTTTCCTGACATCAGAGTCTCAGCGGGTGTTTTTTGACTTACCGGACAATCAAGCGGCCGCCTACCTAAAGGTAAAGGGTGAGATTTTGGCAAGACTACAGGTGAATGTGCTTGTCCGGGCCCAGCGGGTGCATCAGTGGGGGTTCAACCCGGCTGAGTCTGTGAGAGCCCAGTATTATAACCTGCTCAACCTTTTGCAAAAGTGGCTGCAGCCTGATGTGCTGAGCCCCACTGCTATGCTGGACTGGTTGTTAGCAGATATGTGTTGGAGGGCTCTGCCACCCCCTCTTCAGCAATGGATTGGCCATGTCTCTCCAGGGAATACGCTTGAGATGGTCGACTTGGTGGAGCGCTATGAGGCGACCCGGAACTTGCAGGGGGTTTCCTTTGGGAGGGGGCAGTCAAATCGCATAACTCTCCACCCCAACCCCAGTGACTGGTGCCCCCCAAACCCTCCCGGGATGTAACTCCTGTGGAACCTGCTCCAATAATCTGCTGGCCGTTTCGGTAGCCTAGCCATGTTCGAGCTGACTGTCCACATTAGGGGGAACCCATGGACAATGACTATAGTTTCTGTCAGTCATTGTATTCCACGAAACTGTGTTCAGTGGGTGCTCTGGAGCCTCTGAACCACTTGTGCCAGGTTGAGGTGGGAGTCACTCTAGCGGAGGCTCTATTGGACTCAGGGAGTCTGGTGACCCTGGTAAGGTCTTTCCTGGTACACTCCGCTGAGTACACCGGCCATAAGGTCGGAGTCATGTGTATACATGGGGACTTAAAAGACTACCCTACTACTATAGTGTCTCTGTCCACGGTTTCCGGCAGGTGGACCCATGAGGTGGCTGTTGCAACCAACCTACACTATGAACTTATAATAGGGAGAGACTTCCCGGGCTTCCCGGCACTGTGGCCTGTTCCGAGAATAACTGATACCCATGAGACAGGTGTAACCCTAGCATAGTGCCCTGGCTCAGAGGGGAGACCAGAACCCTGGGAACCTGAGTTCGAATTGTCAGTAGTAGGGGTGACCACCACTTCGGTGGAAGAGGGGGAAACAACCCCGCTAAGTGTAATGGTGGGAGACATGGAGGACTTGTCGCCAGGGCCTGAGATGGCAGACCTCAATGTCTCCAGGGATCATTTTGGTACTGCACAACACCGGGATTCAACCTTATCCCGAGCCTGGGAAAATGTACTAATAATAGATGGTGAACCACAACAACCAGTGAAAGAGTCGGTGTTCCCCCGTTTTGTGGTTCATCAGGATATGTTGTATCGGGTAAATAAGCTGTGAGGTGAATCCATTGAACAGTTGGTGGTTCCCCAGGCTTATCGCAAACTTGTGTTAGAGTAAGCCCACCAGCATGTTCTCTGGGGTCATCTGGTAATGCAGAAAACACAGGACTGGATACTACAAGGGTTTTACTGGCCCAGTGTGTTTAAAGAGGTGGACGAGTTCTGTAAGTCTTGCCCGACCTTCCAGGGAACTAGCCCCCAGCACCTTTTTGCAGTCCCTTGGTACCTCTCCCGATCATCGAGGTACCGTTTGAGCGAATCGCTATGGACCTAGTAGGCCCAGTACCGAAGTCCGCTAGGGGACACCAACACATCTTGGTTGTCCTCGATTACGCCACTCGGTACCCGGAGGCAGTGCCACTGCGACATACATCGGCGAGACTTATAGCTAAAGAGCTATTGGACATGTTCTCCCGAGTGGGGCTTCCAAAAGAGGTTCTCACTGAACAGGAGACCCCTTTTATGTCCGATGTCATGAGTAGTGTTGATCACGAATATTCGAATTTTTATCGCGAATATAGGTACTTTCGAAAATTCGTGAATATTTCGAATATAGTTATATATTCGTAATTACGAATATTCGAAAAAAAAAAGCCTTTTTTTTTTAATTCTTTTTTTTTTTTTTTATCAGTACACATGATCTCTCCCTGCTTCTAGCTTGTGGGCCAATAAGAAGGCTGCAATATACTTGACTTTAGGAGTAGTAGTGTTTGCGAATTTTGCTCTATATTCATTTTTTTTGAACATTCGGTATATTGCTATATATTCTTGTTTTAGAATATTACGAATATTTGAAAAAATGAAGTTATAGCAATATAGCGAATATTCGAAAAAAAAATGAAAAAAACGAATATAGAGCAATTTAGCTAATATAGTGCTATAATCTTTTTTTTTTTTATAGTTGTAATTTTTTTTCAATCTGAACTTCAGATGAGAAAAAAATTACAACTATTATACAAAGAAGATTATAGCACTATATTAGCTAAATTGCTCTATATTCGTTTTTTTTTTTCGAATTTTCGCTGTATTGCTATATATTCTTGTTTTTAGATATAGAGCAATTTAGCTAATATAGTGCTATAATCTTCTTTGTCTAATAGTTGAAAAATTCACAATAAAAAATTTGAATCTGAAAATTCCAATTACGAAAATTCGCATATTGCACAATCATTACTTTGCCGATTTTTCTAGAAAAAAAAATAGTGAATATTTTAATTTGCGAATATTCGCCGAATATTTTGAAAAATATTTGCGAAATATTGCGAATTCGAATATGACCCCTGCCGCTCATCACTAGTCATGAGGGAACTCTGTAAGTTTCTGCATATTAAACAGTTACGGACGTCTGTGTACCATCCACTAAATGGACGGTCGGGTGGAAAGGTTTAATAAGACTCTAAAAACCATGTTAAAAAGGGTGGCGTCCAAAGATGGGAAGGATTGGGACCTTCTTCTGCCTATCTCATGTTCGCAGTGCGAGAGGTGCCCCTTGCCTCTACTGGGTTCTCACCCTTCGAATTGCTATATGGCAGACATCCTCGTGGCTTATTGGATGTAGCCAAAGAGGCGTGGGAACAACAACCCACTCTGCATAAAAGCATCCTTGGATATGTTACAAAGATGCAACAGCGAATAGAGACCGTTTTGCCTCTTGTCCGGGAGCATATGGAGGCCACTCAGCGACCCCAGAGTCTGATCTATAATCGGCAGGCTCAGGTCTGGATCTTTAACCCGGGTGATCGGGTTTTGGTTCTGGTGCCGACAGTGGACAGTAAGTTTCTAGCTAGGTGGCAGGGACCCTATGATGTATGGTAAAAAATTGGAGAGGCAAATTACAAGGTACACCAGCCGGGGAGGCGAAAGCTGGAGCAGGTTTACCATATTAATTTACTAAAACCCTGGAAAGATAGGGAGACCTGTACGGAAGACAGGCCGGCGACCGGGTTTTGTAGGGAAAGAGGTTCCGGCTCCTCTGTCTGATGCAAGGGAAGCGGTTGCCACAATAAAAATTGCTGACAGCCTCTCCTCTAAACAGGCTCAGGAGACCAGGGAGTTCATTAACCGGAACACGGGTGTGTTCTCAGACCTCACTGGACGCACTTCCGCAATCAAACATGACATTGTCACTGAGCCTCAGGCAAAAGTCCGGTTAAAACCAAACCGGGTAAACGAGGCTCGGCGAAAAGCCATCTCAGAGGAAGTGCAGCTCATGCTGCGGCTAGACGTCATTGAGGAATCTAGAAGTGAGTGGGCCAGTCCTATAGTCTTAATTCCTAAGACAGATGGGACATTACGATTTTGCAACGATTTTAGGAAGTTGAATGAAATATCTAAATTCGATGCATATCCCATGCCTTGGGTAGATGAACTGAATGAGAAGTTAGGCCTAGCTAGATATTTTTCTGTTTTGGACCTCACCAAAGGGTACTGGCAGGTGCCCTTGATGGAGGCTGCCAAAGAGAAAACTGCCTTCATCGCACCAGAGGGGCTGTACCAATATAAGGTGTTACTCTTTGGCCTGCATGGTGCCCCGCCACCTTTCAACGTCTAATGGATATTGTACTTCGTCCACATCGGCGGTACGGCTCAGCTTACCTGGACGATATTATTATTCACAGTACCGACTGGGAAAGTCACCTGCCCAAAGTACAGGCCGTAGTGGACTCCCTTAAAAAAACGTGACTAATAGCTAACCCAAAGAAATGTGCGATAGGGTTAGAGGAAACTTAATACCTTGGGTATGTCATTGGGCGCGGAGTCATCAAACCACAAGTAAACAAAATAGAGGAGATACAGAATTGGCCCCGACCTGCCACCTCTAGACAAGTAAAGTTGTTCCTTTGAATGGTGGGCTATTATATTAAGTTTGTCCCCCGTTTTGCCACTTTAGCGGCTCCATTGACAGGGCTCTTAAAGGGACGGAAGTCCGTGATAGTCCGCTGGAATGACCAGGTGGAAGAGGCTTTCTCCGCTTTGAAGTCTGCCCTGTGTGGGTCCCCGGTTTTGGTGACGCCCGGCTTCAAGAGGGAATTTGTGGTACAGACTGATGCCTCTGAAGTAGGCCTCGGTGTGGTACTGTCTCAGGAACTCAACGGGGAGGAGCACTCCGTTGTCTTCCTCAGCCATAAGCTCACTCCAGCGGAGACCTGGTACAGTATAGTGCATGGCCATCAAGTGGGCACTCAAGTCTCTCTGCTATTACCTGTTGGGGAGAAAGTTCCGTCTGGTTACCGAACAATCCCCTCTCAAGTGGATGAGCCAGGCCAAAGAGAGGAATGCTCAGGTCACCAGGTGGTTCTTGTCTCTACAAAACTTTAACTTTACAGTAGAACACAGGTGCTGGCCGGTTACAAAGGAAACGCGGATACCCTGTCCCGAGTACACTGTCTGCCGTGTGTTCATCCCCTTAGGGATGAACAAAGGGGGGAGGTATGTAGGAAGGCGCAAGGGTACGTCATTAACGGAAGGTACGTGTCACCGAGGTTCCTGGCCTCGGTGAGATAAGAACCGGTAATTTTGTGTGTCAGCGGCAGCTAGTGCTCACTGACACTGTTTTACTTAGTGTGGCTGTAAAGACAATCCGGGCCGGTTCTTATTTAGAGCAGCCAAAGAGCAGGGTGGGTTGCTGTTCCCCCACGTCCAGGCCAGGTTTTGGGCTGGGAATAAAAACCCAGCCAGCAGTCACAGCTGTGTGTGGATTACCCTGCATTTTCATAGTGGATCTGTGAAGCACTGTGGTTTTTGGGTTCCAACCAGTTGGTAGCGTGCTGGAGAGCCGCACGCTGAAAATCAGGCACCCTAAAGCCTGCAGGGGACGGCTGAAGATTGCCCTGGACAAAACAGTCCGCCAGGTGACACATTTGTGCTGTGGATTTTATGTAGTGTGAATTAACACCAGGACTCTGCACAGTGTTATTTTTGCTTTGTTGCTTTTTGTGTGAATAAATACTGAACTTTTGCTTTATTACCGTGTTCTTGCCTCTCTACTGCGTCTGCTTACCCTGCCTACCAGAGTAAATCCCTATATATATATATATATATATATATATATTGTGGGGATGTGCTCATGGTAGGCTACGGTAGCGGCGGCAGTATTGAGGCAATCATAGACAGTCTTTGTGATACACCGTGACTTTATTCACACCAAAGGCATAACAGGCAATGTGCAGACCACACAGGTGCATATCCACATAGTGCATAGAACAAAAGTCCTTCCATAGAAAATAAACAGCAGGTTTGAGTCACCTTGGTTTGGACAGACCACAGCAGTTCTGCAGGCTTCTAGGCTACCTGCCTTTGTCTCCCTCAGGCCAGAGCCCCTTCGGCTCGTAGCACCACAGGTCCCAGGCTATCCTTCAATGTGTGCTGCGCCCAGACTCTCCTTCACCAGCACTCACTCTGTCTGTGGAAATCTCCAGCACAGCAAGACACACCCCCCCCCCCCCCCCCCCATCATCAGCAGGCTGGGTTCTTAAAGGCCCAGCTCCACCAAAAACCTGGGCTGGCCGTGGGGAACAGGCACCCCCCCACTCTTTACCTGTTCCCAGTAAGAACCGGCCCGGACACGCTGCGCCAGCAGCATTCGCCGCTGTAACCGCAATGATCCGGTTCTTACTCCACCGAGGCCAGGACCTCTGGTGGCACGTATCGTCCGTCCATTATTATTCCGGGGACTCTCCTACATATCCCCCCCCTTTGTTCACCCCTGAGGGCTTGAACATACTGTTAAAGCCTGAGGGGGTGAACACATGCACAGCAGTGTACCCGGGACAGGTCATCTGCGTTCCCCTGTAAGCGGCCGGCCCTGTGCTCAACAGTGAACTTAAAGTTCTGGAGGGACAAGAACCACCTGGTAACCAGAGCGCTCCCCTCCTTAGCCCGACTCATCCACTGGAGAGGGGAGTGGTCGGTCACCAGACGGAACCTTCTCCCCAGAAGGTAATATCTGAGAGACTCGAGTGCCCACTTGATGGCGAGGCACTCTCTCTCCACAATGCTATATCGGGTTTCTGCTGGGGTAAGCTTGCGGCTTAGAAAAACCACGGGGTGCTCTTCCCCGTTGAGCTCTTGGGAAAGCACAGCCCTTAGTCCTACTCCCGAGGCATCTGTTTGAACTACAAACTCCCGCTTGAAGTCGGGCGTCACCAGAACTGGGGACTCACATAGGGCCGACTTCAAACGGGAGAACGCCTCCTCCTCCTTCTCCCCCCAGCGAACCATCACCGACTTTCTACCCTTCAAGAGGCCGGTTAACGGGGCTGCCAAGGTGGCAAAATGGGGAATGAACCTCATGTAGTACCCAATCAGGCCCAAAAATGACCGTACTTGCTTGGACGTACGAGGCCTGGGCCAATTCCGGATTGCTTCAACTTTATTCACTTGGGGCCTAATGACTCCGCATCCAATCACATACCCCAAATAGTGAGCTTCCTCTAGTCCCACCGAGCATTTTTTTGGGTTGGCAGTTAACCCCGCCTTCCTTAGAGAATCTATCACTGCCTGAAGTTTTGACAAATGACCCTCCCAGTCTGGGCTAAACACTACTATATCATCCAGATACGCGGAGGTATACTGGTGATGGGGCTTGAGGACGACATCCATCAGACGCTGGAACGTAGCCGGAGCGCCATGCAACCCAAAAGGCAACACCCTATACTGAAAAAGCCCCTCCGGGGTGACAAAGGCCGTCTTCTCCTTTGCCACCTCCGTCAGAGGTACCTGCCAGTAGCCCTTCGTGAGATCTAGGATCGAAAAATACCGGGCTTTTCCCAGCCGCTCTATCAACTCGTCTACCCGAGGCATGGGATAGGCGTCAAATTTTGATACCTCATTCAATTTCCTAAAATCATTACAGAACCGTAATGAACCATCCGGTTTGGGAATAAGGACAATCGGGCTAGCCCACTCGCTCTTTGACTCTTCTATGACCCCTAGACGTAGCATCGATCTTACCTCCTGCGAAATGGCCTGTCGCCGAGCCTCCGGTACTCGGTATGGTCTTAGGCGGACTTTCACCCGGGGCTCGGTGACAATGTCATGCTCGATCAAGGTGGTACGCCCAGGAAGGTCAGAGAATACGTCCCTATTCCGACTAACAAATTCTTTCACCTCTTGTGCTTGTTTGGTCGACAGTCCGTCCCCTATCGTCACCCCAGCGGCGTTCTCCGGAACACCTGGTGACCCCGGGTCACTCCCTGACGTCCCGACAGAGGGCGGGCTGTCTGCAAACAAATTCTCTCTGTCTCTCCAAGGCTTTAGTAGATTCACATGATATACCTGTTCGGGCTTCCGCCTCCCTGGCTGGTATATCCTGTAATCAACTGGGCCCACCTTCTCCTTAACTTCATAGGGTCCTTGCCACCGGGCCAAGAATTTACTCTCGACCGTGGGCACGAGTACAAGAACTCGGTCACCCGGGTGAAATGTCCTTACCCGGGCGGTTCGGTTATATACCCGACTCTGGGCCAGTTGTGCCGCTTCCATGTGCTCACGGACGATCGGCAACACGACCCCTATTCGGTCCTGCATTTTTCCTATGTGCTCTATCACACTTTTATGAGGCGTAGGCTGTTGCTCCCATGCTTCCTTAGCGATATCCAGTAGCCCACGGGGATGTCGCCCATATAACAACTCAAAGGGCGAGAACCCCGTGGATGCCTGGGGCACTTCCCGTACCGCAAACAAAACATAGGGCAACAGTAAGTCCCAATCTCTCCCGTCCTTAGCCACGACTCTTTTTAGCATGGACTTCAGGGTCTTATTAAACCGTTCTACTAACCCATCGGTTTGGGGTTGGTAGACGGACGTGTGCAGGTGTTTAATATTTAATAGCTTACACAATTCCTTTGTTATTTTGGACATAAAGGGTGTCCCCTGGTCCGTCAGAATCTCCTTTGGTATCCCCACCCGGGCAAACATACTCATGAGCTCTTTAGCTATTACCTTGGCCGACGTATGGCGCAATGGGACCGCCTCCGGATAGCGAGTGGCATAGTCTAACACTACCAGGATGTGTTGGTGACCTCGGGCTGACTTAATAATGGGGCCTACCAGATCCATGGCGATCCTTTCGAAGGGCACCTCTATAATGGGCATAGGTACCAGTGGACTGCGATACTGAGGTTGGGGGCTAGTCAGCTGACACACTGGACAGGACTGACAGAACCTCCGGACTTCCTCATATATCCCAGGCCAATAGAACCGTTGTAGAATTCGCTCCAGCGTTTTCTTAACCCCCAGATGACCACCCAACACATGCGCATGCGCTAAATCCAAGACCATTCGCCGGTAAGGTTGGGGCACCACCAGTTGTTCCACCACCTCCTGCCTCACCTTGTCTACCCTATATAACAGGTCCTGGTTATAGGCCAGGTGAGGAAATACGGTATCGGCGCCCGGAAGCTGGGCAACACCATTAATCACAGACACACCTTCTCTAGCCCGCAATAACGTTGAATCCTGGAGCTGTGCGGTCCCGAAGGTTTCTCGGGGAACCTCCAGATCCAGGATGGACGAACTTTCTACTGTCTCACCCGCCAATACTTCTAGGGGAAACCGGTCAGGGTTACACTGTACCTCCTCTACGGTGACCCCTACAGCTGGGGCCCCTGCCTCTGGGTCCTCGGGCTCGGGACCTGGACATTTTCCTTCCCCACAGGTAGGCAACCCGTTCCTCCACAAAGTCCAGAACAGGGGAAAGTCCCTCCCCAATATTGCGGCATAAGGGAGCCGTCTCCCCACCCCGCGACATGTGGTACCTCCTTTCCACACACTGCCAGGGTAACCTTAGTGGTGGGATACTCCCTGCAATCACCATGTATACAGACAATGGTAAGGGTTCGCCTTTCTGGGAGTTTTTCCATTACCAGCGACTCATGGACCAGAGTTACCAGGCTCCCAGAGTCCAGCAGGGCCTGCACGGAGTGTCCATTAACAACGACATCACACACCGGAGGGGTGTCCGCCGCCAGCAGGGGGTCAGCTATATACACCGGTTGGGCATAAAAAGAGGACCGGCGAGCGAACCCGCAGTCCATGGGTTCGGATGCCCTAGGGCAGTTGGATGCCACATGTCCCCAGTCCTGACAATGCCAACATCTGATCCTTGCAGCCTCCCTCCTCCCCAGGGTATTCCTCCCACGGACTGGAGATCCACTCCCCTCCTTATGTGGTGGGATCCCTTTTTCAGGATCCCGGGTCGGCAACGGGGGCTGACGTGACTTTGGTAGTACCGCTGAGTCCCGCACCAAATCCTGAGTGGCCATATACCTCTCCACCAGGCTAACCAGTTGTTCCAGGTTGCCTGGATCGCCTTGTCCCACCCAGCGCTGTATGGCTCTCGGGAGGGTACGCACGAACCTGTCGACCACGACCCTTTCAACCATCTGAGAAGTGCTCAATATTTCAGGCTGAAGCCATTTTTTTACTAGGTGAAGTAAGTCATAGGCTTGTGACCGGGCGGGTCGGGACTCGGCAAACACCCACTGATACACCCTGTGCGCTCGCACATAGGTGTTTACCCCCAACCTGGCCAACACCTCAGCTTTTAGCCTCTCATAGTCCTTGGCCTCATAGCAGCTGAGGTCAAAATAGGCCTTTTGTGCGTCCCCCACCAGAAAAGGCGCCACCACCTCGGCCCACTGCTCCAACGGCAGCCTGTCTTGCTCCGCGGTTCTTTCGAACACCATCAGGAATGCCTCTATATCATCTCCCGGACCCATTTCCCCTGGCGGTAGACACAGTCGGGGTTGTCGCAGTTGAAACTCCTTGCAGGGATGTTTGCACCGACTCTTGCATGGCTACCAGCTGCTGCATTAGGAGAGTGTTTGTTTGCTGCTGTGCACACATAGCCTCCTCATGTCTTTTTTGCTGTAGCTCATTACTTTCCCTCTGAGCCTGCAATGCCTGTTGCTGCTGTACATTACTCTGAATCAGGTGCTTAATGGCCTCCTCCATCTTGTCAGGAACCATACAACTTGCAGGCCTGATATATGACATGCAGTCCAACACAACTTTTGCCTCAGGCCTGCCTCACTGCAGGAATGCCCGCTCCAAGCCACCAATTGTGGGGATGTGCTCGTGGTAGGCTACGGTAGCGGCGGCAGTATTGAGGCAATCATAGACAGTCTTTGTGATACACCGTGACTTTATTCACACCAAAGGCATAACAGGCAATGTGCAGACCACACAGGGACATATCCACATAGTGCATAGAACAAAAGTCCTTCCATAGAAAATAAACAGCAGGTTTGAGTCACCTTGGTTTGGACAGACCACAGCAGTTCTGCAGGCTTCTAGGCTACCTGCCTTTGTCTCCCTCAGACCAGAGCCCCTTCGGCTCGTAGCACCACAGGTCCCAGGCTATCCTTCAATGTGTGCTGCGCCCAGACTCTCCTTCACCAGCACTCACTCTGTCTGTGGAAATCTCCAGCACAGCAAGACACACCCCCCCCCCATCATCAGCAGGCTGGGTTCTTAAAGGCCCAGCTCCACCAAAAACCTGGGCTGGCCGTGGGGAACAGGCACCCCCCCACTCTTTACCTGTTCCCAGTAAGAACCGGCTGTAACCGCAATGATCCGGTTCTTACTCCACCGAGGCCAGGACCTCTGGTGGCACGTATCGTCCGTCCATTTTTATTCCGGGGACTCTCCTACAATATATATATATATATATATATATATACACACACACATACATACATATATATATATGTATATATACAAAATACAAAAAGGAAATTAAACACTTATCTGCAATGCAGCTTTGGTAGCACCAGGAACTCAGCCGAGAACCAAACAATGGCTAACCACAAGTCCAACAGAAGCTATACACCACATAGCATAGTGGGAGAAACAACAATAAATAGAGAAGGTTAAATGACCACAATACCACAATAGCCACACCTGGGGAAAGGAGGTGTGGTAAGCACCAGAGACGGACAGGATCTCAGATACACAGACAACCAAATACACAAGTGTCTAGGCTAGATGCTGGGGACAGGTCACCTCCTCCCTTCTCTTCCTATGCTGCTAAGCCCACATTCAGACCTTGATGGTAGGATTGAAGTGTCCTCGTGCCTGGACTGCAAACACCCTAGAATCCCTGAGATGGTGAAAGGGGAGAAGGGGCAGAAGACACACAAATAGCCTAGACCTCAAACAACACAAACAGAAATCAAACTTATCTGAGCTGGAACAGACAATCCTTCCTTCCTTGAATCCAAGGCCAGACTGAAATCTATAGCCCGCACAGCCCTCTGGGATTGAAGGCAATTTAAGCCAATGACCCCACCCAGAGCACCTGAAGGAAGGCGTATCCAGCATGATTCCAAAACAAACAAAAGGTTAGACACGTGCTGCCAATCTGACAGACCTCTGCACACCATCTGAGCAGGGCATGACAGTACCCCCCCTTCTACGGGTGACCTCCGGGCACCCCGGACCAACCTTATCCGGGTGGGCTCTGTGAAAAGCCCTAACTAGTTGGCTGGCGTTGACCTTCAGTGCCGGAACCAACATCCTCTCCTCGGGGCCGTATCCCCTCCAGTGTACCAGATACTGAAGGGAACCCCGAAGAACTCTAGAGTCAAGAATCCTGGAGATCTCGAACTCTAAATTCCCAATCGATCAGAACAGGAGGAGGGGGCAATGGCGATGGTTCCACTGGTCTTACATATTTTTTCAATAAAGATCTATGGAACACATCATGGATCCTCCAAGTCTGCGGACGATCCAGTCGAAACGCTACTGGATTGATCAGCGCAGATATTTTGTACCGGCCGATAAATCTTGGACCCAGTTTCCAAGATGGCACTCTCAATTTAATGTTTTTAGTGGACAACCACACCAGATCACCCACACACAGGTCCAGACCAGTCACACGTCTCTTGTCAGCCATTCGCTTATATCTCTCACCCATCGTCTCCAAATTCACTTGTATCCTCCACCAGATAGAGGATAAGGTAGAAGAAAACCTTTCCTCCTCTGGCAGAAAAGGTACCAAACTAAGGATGAAAACCATATGTGACTTACCCGTGGATTCCAGTCTACTGTTATTCAAAGCAAACTCCGCTAAGGGCAAGAATGAGGACCAGTCCTCCTGATTCTCCGCCACAAAACCCCTCAAGTAGGTCTCCAGGTTCTGATTAGTACGCTCCGTCTGTCCATTCGACTGTGGATACAAACCCGAAGAGAACGAAAGTTGAATGCCAAGCCGAGAGCAGAACGCCCTCCAGAACCTGGAGACAAACTGCGTGCCCCTATCAGAAACCACATCCGAAAGAATACCATGCAATCTCGTACCATGCATATTGTCAACAAAAATTTGCGCAAGAGTCTTGGCATTAGGCAGACTAGTTGACGATATAAAATGAGTCATCTTGCTAAAATGATCAACTACCACCAAAATTACTGTTTTCCCCGAGGAACTCAGCAGATCCATAATAAAGTCCATGGACAAGTGCGTCCAAGGACGAGATGGAATAGATAAAGGAAGGAGTGAACCAGCGGTCGAGTATGAGCAACCTTAGATCGTGCACAGGTCTCACAAGCTGCCACGTAATCCTCAATGCTCCTACGTAACCCGGGACACCAGAACCTCCGGGACACAAGGTCACAGGTGGACTTACCACCAGGATCTCCGGCAAGGACAGTATCGTGATGCTCCTTGAAAACCTTGTATCGCAGTTCTTTGGGAACAAACAACTTCCCTGGGGGACAGTAACCAGGAGCCCCCTCCTGGGCTCCCAACACCTCCATCTCCAATTCGGGATACAGAGCGGAAACCACAACCCCGTCAGCCAAAATCGGAGCAGGATCCTCTGAATCACCTCCCCCAGGAAAACTGTGAGACAACGCATCTGCCTTGATATTTTTGACCCCCGGACGAAAAGTGACAACAAAATTGAACCTAGTAAAAAACAGTGACCATCTGGCCTGTCTAGGGTTCAGACGCTTGGCAGATTGCAGGTAAGCCAAATTCTTATGATCCGTATAAACAGTAACGTGGTGAGAAGCCACCTCCAACCAGTGATGCCATTCCTCAAAGGCCAACTTTATAGCAAGCAACTCTCTATCTCCCACATCATAGTTCCTCTCGGCGACCGAGACCTTCTTGGAAAATAAAGCACACGGGACCCATTTGCCAGGAGAAGAACCCTGCGACAGCACCGCTCCCACCCCCACTTCTGATGCATCCACCTCCACCACGAATGGTTGAGACACATCGGGCTGCACCAGAATGGGAGCAGACGCAAAACACTCCTTAATAGTCGAAAAGGCCTGCAATGCCTCCTCCGACCAAACAGAGACGTCAGTGCCCTTCTTTGTCATATCAGTCAGAGGTTTAACAATGGTGGAATCGTTTAGAATACATTTTCTATAATAGTTAGTAAACCCCAAAAATCTCATCAAAGCTTTCTGATTCTCTGGTCAGTCCCATTCCAGAACTGCCCGGACTTTTTCGGGGTCAATGCGAAAACCAGAGTCGGAAAGCAGATATTGCAAAAACGGAAGCTCCTGCACAGAAAACACACATTTTTCCAATTTGGCATATAACTTATTCTCCTGAAGGATCGTCAAAACCTGTCTCACATGATCCTGATGGGTCTTCAGATCAGGAGAGTAAATTAAACTGTCATCTAAGTAAACTACCACGAACCTCCCCACCAAGTGATGAAAAATGTCATTGACGAATCGCTGAAATACCGCTGGCGCATTCGTCAACCCAAAAGGCATAACCAGATTCTCAAAATGACCCTCGTGCGTATTGAAGGCCCTCTTCCACTCATCCCCTTCCTTGATTCTGATCAGATTGTAGGCCCCTCTCAAATCCAACTTGGAGAACACCCTGGCACCAACAATCTGATCAAAAAGGTCAGAGATCAAAGGAAGGGGATACGGATCCCGGACCGTAACACGGTTTAATACCCGAAAATCCAAACACGGTCTCAGTGATCCATCCTTTTTCTTGACAAAGAAAAAACCTACTGCCACCGGAGACTTAGATGGCCTAATATGACCTTTTGCCAAACTCTCGGCAATATACTTTCGCATGACCTCTCTTTCAGGTTGGGAAAGATTGTAAAGGCGAGACTTTGGCAACTTAGCTCCTGAGATGAGATTAACTGGACAATCATAGTCACGATGAGGGGGCAATTTCTGTGTCCCACCCTCCGAAAAGACATCCGCAAAGTCTGAGAGATATTGAAGTAGAACCGCAGTGGACACTTCAGAGATAGATGTGCCAAGACAATTCTCCGAACAAAACTCTCCCCAACCAATAATTTGTCTTGCCTGCCAATCAATAATTGGATTATGTTTTGTCAACCACGGTAAACCTAGGACTAAAGGAGCAGGCAAATTCCTCATGACAAAACAAGAATTAAGCTCTACAATCACCCAACCTCAACTGAATACCATTTGCAATATGAGTGAGACTCCTTTGAGAAAGAGGTGAAGAATCTATTGCAAACATCGGAATCTCCCTTTCTAAAGTGCACGTACTTAGACCCAGATTTTGAAGGAAAAGAAAGTCAATAAGGTTTAGCCCAGCACCACAGTCAATGAATACCTCAACAAATAATTTTCTTGAGTCTAGCGCCACCATGGCTGGAAGGAGAAAACGAGAATTACAGGGAGCTTGCATATTTGCTTGTTCCACTACTCCATTCACGCTACCAAGAGTCAAGACATATTTTTTTTCTTTCATATCATCACGTGATTTAACAAAAGGACAAGCAAAAACAAGATGGTCACTTTTACCACAGTAGTAACATAATTTATGTAATCTCCTAAAGTTTCTCCTACCAGAACGAAAAGATATCTGACCTAACTGCATGGGTAGTAATATCACCCTGGGCAGCAGGTGAGACAAAACCACATGCAGAAGGGATCCCTTGCACGGAGGGACCCATACACCTCTCTCTGATACGTCTATCCAACCGTATAGCCAAAGATATTACATTCTCTAGAGTATCTGGGTACTCATGAAAAGCCAGGGCATCTTTCAACCTTTCAGATAACCCCCTGACAAAACTGACTACGTAACGCGGGGTTGTTCCACCCCGACTCAGTAGCCCATCTCCTAAACTCTATGCAGTAACCCTCTGCAGTATGTTTACCCTGTAGTAAGTTACGCAATTTAGATTCTGCCATCGAGACCCGATCTGGGTCATCGTAAATCAATCCCAGGGCTTTGAAAAATTCCTCCACCGACCGGAGGGCCAGAGAACCGGGCGGCAGAGAAAAAGCCCAGGATTGCGCGGCCCCTTTAAGCAGAGACATGATGATACCAACCCTCTGATTTTCATCACCTGACGAAAAATGGACGCAGTCGAAAATACAATTTGCATGACTCTTTAAAGCGGATAAAATCATCCGCACCCCCCTGTAAATTTCTCGGGAAGAGCGACTTTAGGCTCCCCACCAATTTGACCTGCACCTAATGCCAGAACCCTCTGACACTGTTTGACCGAACTACGCAGATCCGCAACCTCTAGGGATAATCCCTGCATGCGGTCAACCAGTGCATCAATTGACGCCATCACAAAACTGCTGAGTAATGGCAGTCACAGTATGGCGGGTTATAATGTCACGGCGGACAGGATCTCAGATACACAGACAACCAAATACACAAGTGTCTAGGCTAGATGCTGGGGACAGGTCACCTCCTAGCACATCCCTGACTTCTCTCCCTATGCTGCTAAGCCCACATTCAGACCTTGATGGTAGGAATGAAGTGTCCTCGTGCCTGGACTGCAAACACCCTAGAATCCCTGAGATGGTGAAAGGGGAGAAGGGGCAGAAAACACACAAATAGCCTAGACCGCAAACAGCACAAACAGAAATCAAACTTATCTGAGCTGGAACAGACAATCCTTCCTTCCTTGAATCCAAGGCCAGACTGAAATCTATAACCCACACGGCCCTCTGGGATTGAAGGCAATTTAAGCCAATGACCCCACCCAGAGCACCTGAAGGAAGGCGGATCCAGCATGATTCCAAAACAAACAAAAGGTTAGACACGTGCTGCCAATCTGACAGACCTCCGCACACCGTCTGAGCAGGGCATGACACCATCCTTAAATTGAGTCGGTTGAGCTTTACCTGTGTGGACATGTAATGTTTCTATTGGTCACTGTAAACAAAGACAGATTCATGTCTAACCTAATGACCATTAAACAGTTCTCATAGCAGAACAGGCATGATTATATCATAACAGGTATCCCATGACCTCAACAAGTTGTTTATATTTGATTTCCAGTGCATGAGTTATTACACAAAAATTATATCATGATCAATTGCCATAGAGTATAATGATTTGATTGATCAGTTTGGGGGGGTGGGGGGGGGTCATTATGTGTTTGGTTAGACCTGACCATAGCATTCTATCAGCAAATAACTAATTAATCAGAGTATATTTGTATCATTAACAGGGGTAGTTGACTGAATAACCCATGCTATAAAGTTTAGGATGAAGTACATGGTATTTATCTGTACTATTTGTGGAATATTTATTTTTGTACAAAGTGGAAGCATTACATAAGACGTGAAACTAGTGTGTTTGTGTTCTGTGCTGTTCTTCTGTTTCATTGTTCTTTTCTAGGAACTAAGGAACTACGCACTTACCCATGTGTAATGTTACGATATGAAAATGTCCCTAATGCCCATATCAAGTTGCTGTAGTGACGTATAAAGAAGGATAAGAGTCAGTCTTGCAAATAATCCTCTTTAAATCCCAGCAGGTTAACCTTTCTTCAAGATTTCTTCAAATATGATTTAGCCCTCATTTGTTATTTGTATTAATGCTATAAGGGTTGGCATTATTGAGGAATTTATGTCACAATGTCACATTTGTGTGAGAATCAGGTACTGTAGATATTGCTGTAACTTGCAGCAATTAAGTAAAAACTTTCAATAGGTTATCTGCCTTGTGCATTGACACTAATGGAGCCTAATGGAAAAGAAGATCAGAGTACTCCAGTTTAAGTAGAGTTGCAATAAGGACTGATATCAATGTATTTCAAACTCTGCACACTCAACCTATGGGTTATTAGTCCTTTGGAATTCAAGGCAATTCAGAAATATGCTATTTTTTGGGGTCCATTAACCTTCTTGAGTCAAATGCCCAAGTGTAATTTCACAGAAATGATGGAACTAAATATCTTAGGAAGCGTCTCCTTCCTACAGTAATTAATTGCTATTCTATGTCACTGTTTAGTGGAAAACATGTTGAATGCTGTGTGCACTTACATCCTAACACAGTTGTGAAACTTTATCAGTACAGCAAGTGGAAGTACAAGGAATAGCACAGAGAGAAGAACCATACAGTAAAAGTTCAGGTAATCTACAAGTCATAGTCCATAGACTTAAGGTGCCCATGCTCCATTAATAGCTGTTTTGATGACTGCTATGCATCCCAGCTCCTCCATACAGATCTGCCGGGCCAAGGATTTATATGTTTTCAATAATGAGAGATGAGAAAGGAGCTGCCAATAATAACAGATAAGAATGGACTCCCGGGAGAGTGAAAGGATTGGGAGATGAAATCTAGACATGGCCCCAGAAGGAGGACATGGTTGGTTATTTCTGTGTAACACAAAAGTGCAATGATTAAAGGGAACTGGGCACATTAAACATGGCATCTGAGATGCAGGTGGCATGTTGCAGAGCATGAGTTGCTGAGCAGATTGATATATAGTTTTGTGGGAAAAGATTAAACATTTTGCTCATTCTGAGCTTTGAAGTCAACGAGGCGGGCCTATCAGTGATTGACAGTCTTCCCTTAATGACTGTGTATACAGATAGCTGTCAATCACTGATAGGACCACTTCCCTGACTTCAAAGCCTAAAATGAACAGGAATTTAAATTGGTGAAATTCAAGTTATACTGAATAGTTTCCTACAAAACTATATATCAGTCTGCTCAGCTACTTCTGATCTATAATGTATGCTGCCTTGGCCTATGTTGCATTTTCATGGTGACAGGTTCCCTTTAAGTGTACAGCAGGAACTGTAACAGGAATTGAACCAGAAGTGAGCTTGCCCATACATCTTCTTTCTTCTACATCTTAAACAACCAAATATGTTTTCTTTTGTAGTCACCATTGTCACATCCATATCCCCTAACATATTTCATTACCCTATTATGCCTTCACCACGCAAGGAACTATTTATCTTACCATCCCTTCTATCCTCTTACCTGGCTACTTTTGTTAAGCACTAAAACTTTTCCCTCTAAACACACCGCACTCAGCCACCTCATGCCCTAGCCTACTCACACCTACTATGTTTCTCTCTACTGCTGGAAACATATCCCTTAATACTGGTCTCCCTCAACTAATCCCATCTATAATTTCTCCTTTCTGTCACCTAGGCTCCGCCACAAATTGCTCTCACTCTTCAAACCTCATACTCATTCACCTAACCCCTGCTCCTATGGAAAACTCGAATTTACCCACACTCCCGATCCATAAGACATGGTGGTGGTGTTGGCCTCCTTCTATTATGTAAATGCTTCTTTAACCCATCCCCACCCTTCTTCAACCTCCCTTCTTTCAAAGTTGACTTTGTCCACATCTTCTCTCCCTCCAATTTACAAATAGCCATTATTTACCATCCCCAGCTTTGCTAAAGTCTTTTCTGACCACTTCAATACCTGGCTTCTACACTTCCTCTCTGCTGACACCACCCCCATCATGGGGGATTTCAGCTAGAGATGGCCTTGCGGTTCGCCCAGCGGCCGTTTCGCGGCGAACTTTGGGTGTTATATGGACATATTTGCGCCCGCCATATTCTTTTACATTGTGAAGAACTTTGACCCATGACACATCCATCAGATGGTACAGGACCAATTGAGACATGGACATACCCCCAACCTTATAAATAAACCTGATCTGGCTGCCATTTTACATTCAGTGTTTTGCCAGTGTAGGGAGAGGTTGCTGTTTTGAGCAGGGACAGGCTGTTAGGTACACCAATCGCTAGCTAATAGGGCCACAAAAGTCATTTTAAGGACTGGTATAGATGTGCTATCGATATGTGTGATACACAGAGGGGAGCGATATACTTATAATATACTTTTATAATGAGTCAAAAACACATAGCTCTATATAGTGATCACCTGGTAGTCAGGGGTCTAGGGGCTAGGGGCTTACTAGGGCCATTTTTATATAGGGTAAGGTTCCAGACGGGGTCGCTCTTATCAGGGCGGGTGGTCTGTGGTTAGGCTATCAGGGCCAGAATAGCACTCCCCTGTAGGGCAATATCAGGGACAGTTCTTTGCCCACCCTGTCCTTCAATACCACATCATCATCTAGCCCAGGGATAGATATTTTTTGCTTTCCCTCCGGGATTCATGGATGTGCACTGGAACCCCCCGGATTGTGGTAGGACATATGGTTTCTGATTTGGTGCCTACCACATCTATGCTTTTTGCTTAACTTTAATAATTTAATTTCTCTTCATTTTGAGGGATATTTTTTCCATTCACACGTCCGCAAAATGGGTCCGCATCCGTTCTGCAATTTTGCGGAACGGGTGCAGACCCATTCATTTTCAATAGGGCCGGAATGTGCTGTCCGCATCCGTGCTCCCGTTTCCGCAAAAAAATATAACATGTCCTATTCTTGTCCGCAATTGCAGACAAGATTAGGCATTTTCTAGTATAGTGCCGTCCGCAAATTGTGGAATGCACATTGCCGGTGTCCGTGTTTTTTGGATCCGCAAAACACTTGCGGACGTGTGAATGGACCCTTATAGTAACATTATTAAAGGTTACGTTTTATCTTTATGCATATTCTAATGGATTGCCTTCCTTGTACAATGTTATAATATACTTTCTATGTTAGGAAGTATATTATAGTGCATTTGTATTGTGCGGCAGTTGTGTGCGGTTCTGCTGCGATACTGCAGGAATATAGAGGGACAAGCATTATGGGAGCAAATAATTTCTACTGGTGTGATATACCAGTCCCCCCCCCACAAAAAAAATTATTGAAGCGGGGTGTTATATACCAATATACTTTTTTATAGTGCATTTGGGTACTGTATAGTGCATTTGTGCACACGCGTAAGCGAAAATAATATTGCCGATATTTCGCATTGAATTGAAAAAAATAATGAATGGAGACCGCAAATTCGAATAATACATCTGGTATGTCACTGTCCATGTTGTGGGACTAATTGTGCACTTATAGTAATTATTTATTGGCTGCAAATATGACCTGAATGTTTTTCAGGTTCGCCTGCCATTAAATTGAATGGGACCCGCTGCAAACTTGCGGTTCACGAACTTTTGACCGCGATCGCGTTTGTGAAGCATCCTGGCAGATGTTCGTCCATCACTAATTTCAGCATCCCTATTAGCATACAAAACTAAACAGCCTCCAAACTATTGTCTCTTACTTCTCTGGCCTCACACAATGGTACTCCACAGCCACCCACAGAGACGCTAATCCACAGTCACCCACAGAGATGAATACTTGTCTCTTCTCCCTATTTAATCTCTCAAACTCTCCTCTCCCTTTCACTGACCACTATCTTCTTGCATGCTTCAACAGCCCCTACAGTCCATGCACTAACACTCCCTTGTAGAAACTTCAAACATCTATCTAATCACACACTCTCTAACTCTCTCATGGCTGTCCACCCTATTTTCCCTTAATAAAGTGGACACAACTACTTCAGCTCTCGACTCAGTCACCCCTCTAACACACACCAGAGCCTGTCAAATCAATAGACAATCCTGGCACATCCACAGACAGGCTTGCAGATTTGCAGAACGACAATTCATGAGATTCAAAGAAGCTATTCTCAAGTCTGCACACGCCTCTCAACAGGAATACCTCACTACTCTCATATTGTCTGTTTCCTACAACCCCAAACATTGTCTACTACCTTTTAACTCTCTATATCATAACCGTAGTGTCCACAACCATCATCTCGGCCAAAGAATTTGCCTCATATTTTAAACGTAAAATTAACAAAGTCCAAAAAAGCCTCAAATAACAATTCCTACAAACTCCCTAAACAATTACTCTTTGTTTTCCCACTTAACCCAATTTGCCACTATCAGTGAGGAAAAACTTTCCACATTGATCTCCAAATTTACACCTCACCACGTCTGCATTTCAACTCATCCCTAACTTAACCACTATAGTTATCTATGTCCTAACCCACCTCTTCAACCTATCATTGTCCACAGGTGTATTCCCATCTAAGACACTGCTGTAAGGTGAGGGACTACAGATAAGACACCCATCACCTGGACTAGAGATGAATGAAGTTATGAAAAATTTGATTTGGAAATGTTACAAGGAAATTAGATTTGTGATGAGTTACCTTGTCACAAAGTGCATTTCTTTGTATGTAGCGGCCTCAATGATGGGGAACATCGGTTGCACTGCCCCCATCATTAAACTCAGATGCAGCATTCCTTGCTGACCGCACCATCTGAGGCTACCCTTTAAGCCTTCCAGGGGTTAATCAGGGTAAAAATAAAAAATACTCACCTTATCCATTTGCTTGCACAGAGGCTGTTGTGGCTATCTTAGTTAGTCACCATGAAAAATTTCACGTGGTGACATCATGATGTCATCACACTGGCCGGGCATGATGACGTCATATGTGACTGTGTGAGATAATTTATGCAGTATTTTCAATCAAGATGGCCATGACAGCCTCTTTGTGCGCAAATGAATAAGACGAGTATGTATTTTTTTGTTTTTAGAGCCACTTCTGGGAAAATTGATTCATTACCAAGAAGCTGTAGGGAATTCGGCTTCATGGTGAATCGAATTTTTATTGGCAGATGTTTTCGTTAATAGTGGTGGCAGTAGGGGATTAGCTGCGAGGAGCAACAGCAGCTGAGGCAGAGACAGCTTCAGCAGCAGTCATATGGTACATGTAGACAGGCAGGCAGCAGCAGCCTTAAGGAAGATTATGGTCGCCAGACTGCAGCAGTGGCATGATGGTGGTGGTGGTGACATGATGGAGGCAGCAGCAGCAGCCATACAGAGCATGATTTTTGGCAAATTGCAGCAGTGGCACGATGGTATCCATAGCATGATGGAGGCAGCAGCCATACAGAACATGATGGTTGGCAGGTCACAGCAGTGGAACATTATGGTTAGCAGGTTCAAGCAGTGGAATAATGGTGGCATCATGAAGGTGGCAGTAACAGTAGCCATAAAGAACATGATGGTGGCAGGCTGCAGCAGTGGCATAATGGTGGCAGTGGTATGATGGAGGCAGGCAGGCAGCAACAGTGGCAAGATGGGGTAACACCAGCAAGGCTGGATTTATTTATTAGCATCAGCAGGAGGAGTGTAAAAATCCTCCCCAATCCAGGCTTGGTTCATTTTGACAAAAGTGATGTTTTGGATAGTGATGAGCGGCAGGGGAAATATTCAAATTCTTACAATAGCTTTATTGACAAGTTGCGAATGTGAGATGTGCTTACCATCAGCTGCAATGAATTGTCTCCTTTGCCAAATGACCCCATGGTCCCAGACCACTTCATGTGCGTACCTGCTGTCAGTGTAAATGGTGACTGGCTTGCATTCATGTAGTATTCATGCTCTCGTGAGTGCTTTCAATTCTGCTGCTTGTGCAGATTGGTATGTGATGGGTCTGGCTTCCAGGACAATATCGGGTAGCATAACAATAGCATATCCTGCATGATAAGTGTTGTCATTTGGTCTGCTGCAGGATCCATCAACAAAAACATCAGGAGCCCCTTCTACTGGTACAGATTGTAAATCAGAGCGGGGTGATGTCTCATGTTGTATGGCGTGTATACAATCATGTGCCTCTGTCAAGTGATCCTCAGGTCCTTTAAGTCCTAATAGGGCATTCAAGATAGGTGCTGGGCCTGAGGTGTGTGTTGCGTATTTGATTTGGAGGGAGGGATTGCTGAGGAGTAGAATCTCACATCCAGATAGTCGTTGTGCGGACATGTGCTGTGTGTGTATGCCTTTGAGAAGGCCTACTACATCATGTGTGGTGTACAGGATAGTCTCATATCCCATTGTGAGTGGCGTTGCAAGCTCAACCATCATAGCACAGGCTGCAAGAGATCTCAGACAGGCCGGCATTCCTTGGACGGATGCCAGAACCACCTTTGAGAAAAAGGCACAAGGACGTAACTTGCCTCCGTGATATTGTGTCAGCACACCCGCCATGGTTTTACAATTTTGTCGAGCATATACAGTACAGACCAAAAGTTTGGACACACCTTCTCATTCAAAGAGTTTTCTTTATTTTCATGACTATGAAAATTGTAGATTCACACTGAAGGCATCAAAACTATGAATTAACACATGTGGAATTATATACATAACAAAAAAAAGTGTGAAACAACTGAAAATATGTCATATTCTAGGTTCTTCAAAGTAGCCACCTTTTGCTTTGATTACTGCTTTGCACACTCTTGGCATTCTCTTGATTATCATCAAGAGGTAGTCACCTGAAATGGTTTTCACTTCATAGGTGTGCCCTGTCAGGTTTAATAAGTGGGATTTCCTGCCTTATAAATGGGGTTGGGACCATCAGTTGCGTTGTGGAGAAGTCAGGTGGATACACAGCTGATAGTCCTACTGAATAGACTGTTAGAATTTGTATTATGGCAAGAAAAAAGCAGCTAAGTAAAGAAAAACAAGTGTCTATCATTACTTTAATAAATGAAGGTCAGTCCGAAAAATTGGGAAAACTTTGAAAGTGTCCCCAAGTGCAGTCACAAAAACCATCAAGCCCTACAAAGAAACTGGCTCACATGTAGACCGCCCCAGGAAAGGAAGACCAAGAGTCACCTCTGCTGCGGAGGATAAGTTCATCCGAGTCACCAGCCTCAGAAATCGCAGGTTAACAGCAGCTCAGATTAGAGACCAGGTCAATGCCACACAGAGTTCTAGCAGCAGAGACATCTCTAGAACAAGAGGAGACTGTGTGAATCAGGCCTTCATGGTAGAATATCTGCTAGGAAACCACTGCTAAGGACAGGCAACAAACAGAAGAGACTTGTTTGGGCTAAAGAACACAAGGAATGGACATTAGACCAGTGGAAATCTGTGCTTTGGTCTGATGAGTCCAAATTTGAGATCTTTGGTTCCAACCACCGTGTCTTTGTGCGATGCAGAAAAGGTGAACGGATGGACTCTACATGCCTGGTTCCCACCGTGAAGCATGAAGGAGGAGGAGGTGTGATGGTGTGGGGGTGCTTTGCTGGTGACACTGTTGGGGATTTATTCAAAATTGAAGGCATACTGAACCAGCGTGGCTACCACAGCATCTTGCAGCGGCATGCTATTCCATCCGGTTTGCGTTTAGTTGGACCATCAATTTTTTTTAACAGGACAATGACCCCAAACACACCTCCAGGCTGTGTAAGGGCTATTTGACCATGAAGGAGAGTGATGGGGTGCTGCGCCAGATGACCTGGCCTCCACAGTCACCGGACCTGAACCCAATTGAGATGGTTTGGAGTGAGCTGGACCGCAGAGTGAAGGCAAAAGGGCCAACAAGTGCTAAGCATCTCTGGGAACTCCTTCAAGACTGTTGGAAGACCATTTCAGGTGACTACCTCTTGAAGCTCATCAAGAGAATGCCAAGAGTGTGCAAAGCAGTAATCAAAGTAAAAGGTGGCTACTTTGAAGAACCTAGAATATGACATATTTTCAGTTGTTTCACACTTTTTTGTTATGTATATAATTCCACATGTGTTAATTCATAGTTTTGATGCCTTCAGTGTGAATCTACAATTTTCATAGTCATGAAAATAAAGAAAACTCTTTTAATGAGAAGGTGTGTCCAAACTTTTGGTCTGTACTGTACGTGGAATGTGAGTCTGTAGTCAGGGAGGCCCAAACCTGGACTTGTCATTAAAGAACATTTCAAATAATCAAATGCATTAAAGGGATTCTGTCACCAGGTTTCACCCCCTCCAGATAAAAATATGGTTATGTTCAGGGAGCTTTAACCATTCCTAATGTGGTCTTATAAATGTAATCTGTAGGCTCATTTTGCTAAAAATACGCTATTACTAACCTGTCATTCATAAAAATAAGGTGCCCAAGGGGATGTAAATGGCTCCAAGCTGCCGCCCGCACCTGCTGCCATTCGTGCCCAGCGCCGCCTCATAATCTTCTGTGACGCCTCCTGCTCTCCCTCCCTCCCTCCCCCCTCCTCCTGCTGTAAGATTGCTGTGACACCTCCCCCCTCCTTCTGCTGTAAGATTGCTGTGACGCCTCCCGCTCTCCCTCCCTCCCCCCTCCTCCTGCTGTAACATTGCGGCAGCGGGTGGCAGCTTGGAGCCATTTACATCCCCTTGGGCACCTTATTTTTATGAATGACAGGTTAGTAATAGCGTATTTTTTAGCAAAATGAGCCTACAGATTACATTTATAGGACCACATTAGGAATGGTTAAAGCTCCCTGACCATAACCATATTTTTATCTGGAGGGGGTGAAACCTGGTGACAGAATCCCTTTAAACATTTCCTCAGACCACCTGATGAGATCTGGCATGTCTGCCAGAGTGGCTTGTCTCATTACATTGTCATAGTAGGAGCAATCAGGAATCCATTGTCTGCAGTAGTTTATCATACCAAGGAAAGATAACATTTCTTTCTTGGTGTGCGCGGTGACCAGGCCCACAACAGACTGGACTCTTTCTGTGCTGATTCTCCTTTCTCCCTTTGTGAGAACAAAGCCCAAGTATTCAACTTGCTTTTTGCACCATTGCATTTTTTTGCGTGACACCTTGTGTCCACATTCAGACAACCATTTCAACAAAGATAAACCATCTGTTACATTGGCCTCCTCTGACACACTGCACAATAACAAATAATCCACATATTGCAAGAGCACAGAACGCTGGGGGGGGGGGGGGTGCCAGTGTTTTAAACTGGCTTGGAGGACAATGCTGTACACTACAGGTGAATCAGCATATCCCTGGGGCATCCTGCACCAGGTGAGTTGACGACCCTCATAGGAAAAAGCAAAAAAAAGTCTGGTCTACTTGTCAACCGGGATAGAGAAGAAAGCATTTTTCAAGTCTAACACGCTGAAACAGACAGCATCTGCAGTAAATGGCTAACAGCAACTGAGAAATGTGTCGGCTGTCTCTGTTTACTCACGTGTTGGCTCCTGAACTTTTGTAACTATGTGTGGGGGACTGCATCCCGCTGCCTCCTTCTCATATAAATGTTTCTCAAAGTCTTGTATTTTGTCTGAGGTCCATGAGAAAACATTCTGCTTTACAATCAACATGAGATTGGGAAGGAGAACTAGGCTGTCACTATTTGCAGCCTGCAGTCCCTGGTTGGGAGGGGGAAACTCACGCTTATTCCTCCACTCACAGTAAGAAAATTCACCAAATGACAGAGTGATAATATTACAGTGAGATATGTTCTCACATTTACCACCAGAACAATAGCTCTCACACAAACAGATGAATCTTAACACTCTATGTATCTTATACTCTAAATATAGGCATGCGTCAAACCAAGGTAGGTCAGTCTCCCTGAGACTGTTCTCTTACATGTACCCCTGGTACTGAAAAATATCTCTGTCAACAATTAGATAAAGTAAATAGATCTCCCCGGAGATCCTATGGTGTGTCCCTGACACAAACCAACTTACGGATAGATCTCCCTGAGACTCTATGCCATGCGTGGCACTCCAAGTGCTGGCCTTATTCATGAAAGTACTCCAAGTACTTATTATAAACTCCTGGAGTCTATTTTTAAGGCTTAACAATGTATCCCGGATACATTATAAAAACTCACGGGTAGAGATGTGGCCAGTGCCCTCAGACCCGGCAATGGATAAAAGGGATGTGTCTCTTACCGGACACGAGTGTGGCCTTCTCTATCCTGGACAAAGCCCCCAAACTGAAAGGATTTGGACCTTTTTGGACCTCTACGACAACCTTGGTTTGAGACACTGACGTCAGGAGAGATAATTCTCAGTTGGCAATAATAGACACACACATCACTGAGAAACACTCTAACTTTATTATGATATAGCTTGGCCTTATATAGGCAGTAGAAAAGTTTGCATAACAACAGTGTTAAACCAATCATAAAGATAAACATTGGTGCTCACACAGATACTACCGGAACATCCTTATATGGTATGTAATACGTCACATATAAGAATGTACGCAGTTGTGCCGACTGACCCTGAATGAGACAGAACATTTGTTCTAGTTCTAGGATATTCCCAGAATCTGTCCTGGGACAGATAAGGATACCTAACTCACAGCGGGGGGAGGGGGGGGGGATGTGAAACTGTGCGTGGGTGAGATATTATAACAATTCTGTACATACAAGAGAAGACAAGATGGAGTCACATTTCCCTTCAACTATCTCCCACTAACTATCTGTATTATATATGTAAGATAACTAACTATCTAATGTAATTAAACAGTAAAGCACAGAGCACAGCAATGACACTGCTGTCTCTCTCAAAACTCCATAAAACTACAGAAAATGGCTGCTGGGGAGGTTCTTATATAGTAAGTAAATTCTAGAATATTCGAGAATACGAATATATAGCACTATACTCCAAAACTTTGCGAATTCTCGAAGTGGCGATATTTGCGATGAAAACTCACGATTGCAATATTCACGCCCAACACTAGTTTTGAACACTGGCAGAGGACAATATTGTCCGATTAGGTGTAACCACTCCCCCTGCGACACTGAAAACCCTCTCCGAGATGACACTGGAGGCTGAGCAAGTAAGAAGAAAGATAGTGTGTTGTGTTAGTTCGGACCACTGTTCTAGTCTGCCTGCCTAAGAAGTCAAGAGACTAGCCAGAGTTTAGAAAGGGCTAAACTTGGGCATTGAGGCGGGAGCTGTTGGATTGCTGACTGGCCTCAGTATGGAGTGGCTTGTGGAAAAACTTCTTCATCTTGTTGAGGAGTCTGAAATGGCTGCTGCTGCTGCAGCTTCTGCTGCTCGTGGCGGCAGGAGGGGGCTAACTCTGTGGGGGGTGGAGAGGGGCTTCTCTTTCAGACACGCGTAGATGTCTGCTTGCCATAAACTTTTCCTGGTAATAACATAATCCAGCAATTATCATGATGGGCATAGGTTCCAGAAATTACTACTAAGACCAGTCAACTTCTCAATAATATTTATTAAAGAAATTATATATCAGTATATATGTGGAGTTAAAGGCTGCAATGTTAATTCTTTAAATAACTAATTTAAATAGAGATAATGATAAACAACACGTCCACTCATTAATGAGAGACTTCACCCACAAGCCATGTACCACATGGCACCCCCCAAACATCACAGACCTTCTTCAATCATATTTTGAAAACCCACGTTAAGAATATCGTTCCCTATTTCGGACAAACGCCAATAGTCAGATGTATAAGGCCCCCTTCACACGGGCGTCACGTGTGAGTGCCACATGCATTCAGGGTGCATTGCAGGAAACCCGCGCGAGTAGGCACGCAATTGCAGTCAGTTTTGTCTACGATTGCGTTCCGATGTTTAGTTTTTTCTGTGCAAATGCAATGCGTTTTGCGCGCAAGTGAGAAAAAACTGAATGTGGTACCCAGACCTGAACCCGGACTTCTTCGCTGAAGTTAAGGTTTGGGTTAAGTGTTCTGCAGATTTTATTATTTTCCATTATAACATGGTTATAATGGAAAATAATAGCATTCTTTAATGCACAATGCTAAGTATAATGTCAATTGAGGGTTAAAAAATAAATAAAATTAACTCACCTCATCCATTCGATTGCGCGGCTGGCATCGTCTTCTTTCTTCTTCTTTCAGGACCTGAAAAAGGACCTTTGATGACGTAATCACGCTCACCACGTGGTAAGTGCGATTACGTCATAAAAGGTACGTTTACAGGTCCAGAAAGAAGGCGATGCCGGATGAGTGATCAAGTGGATTAGGTGAGATAATTTTTTTTTTTTACTCTCAATTGACCTTATACTTAGAATTCTGCATTAAAGAATGCTATTATTTCCCCTTATAACAATGTTATAAGGGAAAATAATACAGTGAATAGACTTTAATGGCGTCCGGGGTTGCTCATCCCTATCATCTCCTAGCAATCATGTGTGAAAATCGCACCGCATCCTAAAGATGAGTCGGGCAAGGAGAGTTGGAGGCTGCCACATCTGAAACTAGTTCTTTGAAGAGTGTGAGATTCTGGCGAGCTAAAGCATCTGCTATTGAATTAGACTTACCAGGAGCATATTTTGCCTTTAGCCAAATATTATTAAGACAGAATCAGATAGAACAGAACTAGCTCACAAAGTAAGATAGTAACTGGTATAGATTTTGACGCAAGTCAATTAATAGCGAAAACTACACCATTGTTGTAATGATAATAACAGAATTCTTTTGTTAGCAAAATATGGCCTCCAAATATATAAAGCGACTAAAAAAGGAAACTGTTCAATAAAGACTATATTCTTTAATAAACCTGCATCCTTCCATTTTTGAGGCCAGACTTCATCAGACCAAAAAGGATTAAAAAACGCACCATAGCCTATGGAGCCAGCTGCATCTGTGTACAATTGTAATGCGTCAGAATCTATAAATTCTTGCTGCCAGATTGTCCTGCCATTGAATTTGGATAGAAATAATAACTAAATATGTAAATCCTCTTTTAACTCTTTCCTAATCTGATATGTGAGAAAGGTGAGAGACTATCTTTAGCTGAAATATATAACCTTTTTGAGAAGACTCTTCCCATGGGTATAACCCGTGAAATGAAGTTTAAAGAACCCAATAGTGATTGTAATTCTGTTAAAGTGTATTTGTTTCTAGCCAGTAGTAGATTAAAGGAAATTTTTATATTGTCAATTTTTTTCTACAGGAATAATGAATTTCATTTTTGGAGTATCTATAGTGAATTAAGCGGAATGAGTTAGAGACAAGCGAAAATTTTGAAAAGGAGGGCTAGAAAAGAGGCCTAATTAAATTTCTTTAAAAAAAAATCCTTAACTATAGAAGGGTTTAATTTAACGAGATTTGAGGTTCTCAACCCATGTGCAGCCAGTCCCTAAATATTCAGGAACATAAAAACCAAAAGAAAAGCCGGATAATAGTAACCTAGCCATCGCTTTGTCTGGATAGCAAATTAGCCAGGGGGTTAATTTTGTTGGTCTCTCTGGAGTTGTTGCTTTTTCCTTGAGCATCTTTAGTATCTGGGGCTCCAGTTGATCCAAGCTTTTTGAAACATTTGAAGACTGGGTGGCTTCCACTACAAAAGGAGCACTCATGTCTATATTTGCAATTTGAGGCCCATTTGAATATATTTTTGTTAAATGTAAAGCATAGGAGTCTTTTGTTGTTACTTTGCTGACGAAAATTTGTGTTCTTTTGTGGTAACATAAGGTTTAACCATAAACCAACATCCTTGTTTCCCCATTGCATAATAGGATATACAGTTTCTGTCTGAAAGACTCGTCATATGAATTCTAAGCCATTCCACTGAAACTGCGATAAGCTTCCAAAATTGAATCCATGTGATAAAATAAACCACAGCATAGCTCGGGTTTGCGTTCTCCCGTGACTGCTGCACAAATAGAGGAAGCCTGTAACCAATTAAAAATTGATTTGGTTTTTATGTTTTTTGAGTCGGAATCCTTAATATCTTTGAATTCTGGTTTATTAATGGATGATGGGAGTAGGGCATATAAATAATAAATTCCCTGTTCCATAGTTTTTCCTTTACTGAAGATGAGAGGTGGTACCCAAGTGGTGAAATATGGCAAACCAAAACTTCTTTAAGGTAGGATTGTTTTAAACCCTCAAAATTATTTGTTTGAGGGTTAAAAATATAGACTGAATCTTTATTTGTGCCCGGAAATCTGTCATTGACTAATTATGGATTCCCAGATGTGTTATCCACCCAGACCTGAGCTAAGGAGTGTGAATCCTCTTTCTTTGTGTTAGATATAAACTTCAAAAACGTATTAAATACATGTATTTTATCTTCACTAAATTGATGTGATTGATTATAAAAATTGCGCAGGGTCTGGGTGCCATCCTGACAATTATGACCGTTAATCTCACCCTTGTTACCAGGTCTAACTGTTGGTAGCTCGATGGAAGGTAACGGCAGCTCTGGATCACCTACTTATTTTACCAGAGGTGAGTATCTTCTTTTCTTTTCTTGTTTTTTCCTTTTATCCGGGGGAGCAGGAGGAGAGAAAGTCCTTGGTTCCCGGCGATTCCGTTTTGAAGGTAGGTTGTCCTTTGGGCTGTCCATGCGCATGCGCGCGCCAGTGATGACAGTGAGATCGAACCTCTCTGGGCTCGCGCACAGGGCTGGGGTTGAGGTTTGCATCAGCTGCAGTTGTGGTAGCATTCACAACCAGCCTCAGTCCCACTCCCTGGCTGGCAGCTTCCCTGCCTCCCTATTCTACACACACAATTCTTCTTCTTCTTTGCAATTGTAGTCTTTCTGTCACGGATCAAAGTGGGGGTAACTCTAATCCGTGGGATGTCAATATGAAAGAAAGCTGCTAGGCCAGGAAAGGAATCAGGGAGCAGGTCACCTCCTATCACATCCCTAATTCTGACCCTGTCTCCTAGCCATATGAGCCAACCCTGATGGTAGGAGGGCTCATACTCAGGAACCTAAGATCCCTACTAGCCCTCAGGGTGGCCCTGGACTAGGATCAGAGTAAGACGACCTGTTCCTCCACATCACGGAGGAACCGAAGTCTCACTGGCCAAGCTGCAAGGAAAAAGGAACATGTACAGCATATGGCAATGGCAGGTAAGTAGACAAGTATCACACGTACCTGCCACAGACACACAGCCTGGAACCCTTGCAGGAGTGCTGCTGTCCACAAGAACACAAACGGACACAGCCCACACCACACATCACACAGGAACCCAGGACCATAAGCTGCAATAAAGATAAAGACACCACTAGACATATAATAATACAAGAACAGATTTGGAAGGAGTATCGCACAACTTAAAACCTACCAAGACATGGCTGCCCACCTAAACTGACAGCCCCAGCAAGAAGAGTACTAATTATAGATGCATCCAAGAGGCCCATGGTCACTCTGTTGGAACTGAAGTGGAAGAATCTGTCCACAGGACAACAATTAGTTGTGTATTCCACAAATCTGGACTTTATGGAACAGTGGCAAGAAGAAAGCCATTTTTTAAAGCAAGCCATAATAAGTTTGCAGTTTGCCACAAGCCATGTAGGGGACTCAAAAATGATATGGAGAAAGGTGTTTGGTCAGATGGCCTAAATTCAAAACGCTATTGGGGTCATATATCAAACTAGTGTAAAGTAGAACTGACTTAGCTGCCCATAGCAACCAATCAGATTCCACCTTTCATTCTTGACAGTTCCTTTGGAAAATGAAAGGTGGAATCTTATTGGTTGCTATAGGCAACTAAGCCAGTTCTACTTTACACCAGATTGATAAATGACCCCATATGTGTGGCAGAAAACTAACACTACACATTACCCTGAACACACCATTCCCATTGTGAAACATGGTTGTGGCAGCATCTTGTGGGAATGCTTTTCTTCAGCAGGGACAGGGAAGCTGGTCAGGGTTGATTGGAAAATGGATGGAGCGAAATACAGGGCACTTTTTGAAGGAAAACCTCTTAGAGTCTGCAAAAGACTTGAGACTGGGGTGGAGGTTCAACCCGGAGCAGGACAATGACCTTAAACATACAGACAGAGCTACAATAGAATTGTTTAGATCAAAGCATATTCATGTTTAAGAATGGTCGAGTCACAGCCCAGACTTAAATCCCATTGAGAATCTGTGGCAAGACTTGAAAATTGCTGTTCACAGACGCTCTCCATCCAATTTGACTGAGTTTGAGCTATTTTTTAAAGAAGAATTGGAAATTATTTCTGCCTCTAGATTTGCAAAGCTGGTAGAGACATACCCCAAAAGACTTGCAGCTGTAATTGCAGTAAAAGGTGGTCCTCTCCTATAAGCAGACAGTGCTTCCCCTCCCCCAACAATCCCTGAAAACAGCTTTCTGAAATAAAAAAAGGTGTATTGACTCAGGGGGCTGAATACAATGCACGCCAAACATTTATAATTTATAATTATTATAACTAGTGTTGAACGAAGCGACGACATTTATCAAGATCAGTCTTGATTAACTCTGTACTAACAGAGGATGCAACAAATTAATGTTGAGGCTCAGGCCTCTCATGAATTTGTTGCATCCTCCAGCAATCTGTACAACACACTTAAAAAGGTAATATAAACTCACCTAAAGAATTATTAGGAACACCTGTTCTATTTCTAATTAATGCGATTATCTAGTCAACCAATCACATGGCAGTTGCTTCAATGCATGTAGGGTTGTGGTCCTGGTGAAGACAATCTCCTGAACTCCAAACTGAATGTCAGAATGGGAAAGAAAGGTGGGCTAAAACAGCAGAAGACCCCACCGGGTACCACTCATCTCCACTACAAATAGGAAAAAGAGGCTACAATTTGCACGAGCTCACCAAAATTGGACTGTTGAAGACTGGAAAAATGTTGCCTGGTCTGATGAGTCTCGATTTCTGTTGAGACATTCAAATGGTAGAGTCCGAATTTGGCGTAAACAGAATGAGAACATGTATCCATCATGCCTTGTTACCACTGTGCAGGCTGGTGGTGTAATGGTGTGGGGGATGTTTTCTGGGCACACTTTAGGCCCCTTAGTTCCAATTGGCCATCGTTTAAATGCCACGGGGTACCTGAGGATTGTTTCTGACCATGTCCATCCCTTCATGACCACCATGTACCCAACCTCTGATGGCTACTTCCAGCAGGATAATGCACCATGTCACAAAGCTTGAATCATTTCAAATTGGTTTCTTGAACATGACAATGAGTTCACTGTACTAAAATGGCCCCACAGTATCCAGATCACAGCACAATAGAGCATCTTTGGGATGTGGTGGAACAGGAGCTTCGTGCCCTGGATGTGCATCCCTCAAATCTCCATCAACTGCAAGATGCTATCCTATCAATATGGGCCAACCTTTCTAAAGAATGCTATCAGCACCTTGTTGAATCAGTGCCACATAGAATTAAGGCAGTTCTGAAGGCAAAAGGGAGTCCAACACCGTATTAGTATGGTGTTCCTAATAATTCTTTAGGTGAGTGTATATTAATGACCTACCATCAGGATAGGTAATCAATATTTGATTGGCAGAGGTCCAACACCCAGCACTCCCCAGCGCTGATCAGCTGCTCCATGCAAGCACTGTTTTCTCTTTATAACACTGCCCATCTTCATCTTTGCAGTGGCTGTGTAGTGTAATTTACAAGTATTTTCCCCACTCAAGTGAGATGATGCTCAGTATAATGAAGAAGCAGCGCCTGCATTGAGCAGCTGATCAGCAGGGGGTGCCGGGTGTTGAAACCCCATCAATTAGGTCCTGAAATTTCTCAACATTTTCATCAGTATGCTATTTACTGCTATGCTGGCAATAAGCCTATGTAGAAACTTGAGGTTTTCAAAAATGTGCTGTAATGCAGAACCGACAAGCTGAGTTCTATTAAGCATGGTTTGACCATCCCCTCACTCCCTCAAAGTGTTCCCTGATCAAGCTCACTAAAATCTATGCAATTATATATTTCTAGTATAGTGTTCCTATCACACTATGTTAGTGTTGTGCGTCTATAGTCACTTTTTGTCAGACATTGCCAGACACACTGCTTCCAGGTCAGAAGCTAAACATAGCATGACACTTCTTCTCAGCCAGCATAGGGATCTCCCTGCCTACTGCCCAGTGGCTGATAAAACTGTCTTCTTCCTCCCTTGTGGTTTTCTCACCAATATTAACAGTAAAATGGCACTGAGTGCCCTTTTTACGCGAATCATTAAAATCAAATCGCAAAAGCTTTGGATTTGTTTGGAGGACAAATGTTTGTGAAATTTATAACAAACCCAATTTAGAATTAATTTGCTCATCTCTAGTTCATATATTTTATCCACTTTACATATTTTTCATATTTCCCCTATAATATCAGCATAGTCTATAAGTAGTTCACAAGGGAAAGTGTGTCAATGACTGTATGCATCATGTTCTGCTCTCATATTTTTACTGTTACGAGTTGTGTGAGTCATAACTGAGATTAACAAAAAAAGAGGAGATCCACAAAATACTTTCTTGTGTTATTGATCTGCTACCTGGAAAATGTGATAGTAGCCATGGTCATATATTTCTCTGTAATGAACAAGCACCATAAATTACTTTAGTATAGGAAAAATTGAAAAATGGATGACCACTGTGGAGACTGCAGTCAGTATGGTCAGTTATATGTTGAATGTTCGGTTAATAATTTCTTTTGATAGTCTTACACATTTTCATAGTATGTCCACACTAGTTTCAGCAGTAAAGAAAATCTGTTTTAGGCTACTTTCACACTAGTGGCAGGACGGATCCGACAGGCTGTTCATCCTGTCGGATCCGTCCTTCTGCTATTTCGCCGTGCTCCTATTGACTATAATGGGGACGGGGCGGAGCTCCTGCGCAGCACGGCGAAAGGCCGCCGGACTAAAAGTCCTGCATATCCGACTTTCTAGTCTGGCGGCCTCTCACTGCAAACTGCCGTACTGGGCAGGAGCTCCACCCCGTCCCCATGATAAGGACAGATCCGACAGGGTGAACAGCCTGTTGGATCCGTCCTGACGCAAGTGTGAAAGTACTCTTACATGCAGATTTTTATGACAAATGTAATCAATATGCCGCTGGTGTCACCCTACACTGCATATTGTAAAGGGTGAAATCCACAGCGAAAATCTGCAACATAAATCAACATTGCTAATTTCTATGTGGTTTTGATTCTCTGGGCTCAAGCTTTAGAGACGTGATAATTTTTATTCCTAATAACACACTATTCCTACACTAATCCTCAAATACAAGGGAACACAACAATAAAAAATCCCAATTTTATGGAATTTTCCAAAATAAATTACTTTTCTTTGCTGATCTCAAGCTGTATCATTAATGAAGAGCCTTCATAACATCCAGTTCTGACATTTGCAGTCATAGGAAAAGTTGAGCACATGTGTACTCTGACTAAAAGATACACTTCTCTGTACCAAAGAATTCCAAAAAGTCAGTAATATGGGTCATAGAGATTTTTCAATGTGACTGATATGTTTTATAGAATATGAGTTTAACAGTTCATATGTCCATAACACCACCACAACCTCACAAAATGCCATCAGGTGCACTTTCTTCTGGGAAGATACTGTAGAAGATCTTCCAATCTAGGAGGAGATAAACCTCTATCCAAGACAGCGTGGAACTATAAGAAAATGGCAAATATACGTTGGAAGTCTATTGTACCCCAACAATAAATCAGGCAATATATATTACAGTTTCCACATAGGTCTAGACTCCAAAACAATCCTTAAAACTGAAAGATTATTGCCCTCTGAAAAATGCAATCAGAAGATGACAACCATCTTTCACCTTCTGATTATAAATATTAGCTGACCATTTCTTGAAAAGATCTTCAGAACAGAGGAGTAACAGAATGCACATCGATTCCATACAACAATGCGCCATGTGCACTAGAAAGACATAAGATTATATAGACCATTCAGGTACTTACATGTTATGGATTTATATGACTTCCATTGTAACAAATTATAATGTTAGCTATTTTTCGACAACTTTCTTGATTCTTTGTGAGAGATGGTGCACATATAAAAAGTGCAATGTTGGTGTCATGCTATATCCGGGATGTAATAGGAAACAAGAAAAAGCCAAAATATGTTGTGAGTTGAGTATGATTATGAGTTCAGAATATGTCACAGGACTGTACCACGTGGACTTTGTAATGGTTTTCCATAATACCTGAGCATAGATTATTTTTATCATCTTATTTGCATCTCAATGAAACTTGATTATGACAATAATAGCATCTTTGAAGCAGGTTAATGTACCAGAGGTAAATCTGTACATTGTATATAACAATACATATTAGTATAGTATGTAATATGCACTCCTCCACACTAAAATTGCAACCCCAAGGACTAACTGTAAGGTTAAGCAAATCAAGAAAGTAGATGTCGCTAATATCTGCAGATGATCAAATTCTCAAGCACCTAGCTCCAACCTGTGGCATGTGGGAGTGTCATAAAAACAGCATTAGCATTTATTAGTGAAAGTTCAAAAATCAGACCAAGTCATGTGAGATGATTGTGCGATGCCTCATATTCGTCAATGTGCCAGTTATCACCACTGTGCATAATTTGAGAGGGACAGAATCCTTGAACTGAGAGACTTTGGTTTATCACTCCAGAAGATAACTATGCACATAGGCCAAGCTTTTGGTGACCTTTGTTTAACATACATATCAGGGTGTATATATCAAATGCATGCCTTGGATGGATGATATACAGTAGCATCCATGACCGCTGTGAAAAAAAAGTTTATTTTTTACTAGATACCATTGTATGGAATAGAGTATTCTGCTACGTCAGTCCATACTGAGTTTTTTTTAGCATACTGACGTATTCTGAGTACAAAAAGGACAGTCTTTTTTTTTTTTACCTCTATTGGGCTGATATAACACTATGATCAAGGTTCTCATGTACCGTACATCAGGGGCCCATGATGTGAACATTACTTGTGTAATACACTTTTGCGTAGTCCTTAAAACATGATTGAATGGAGATAGCTGTTTTAACCTCTATAAAATACCTTAGCTAAGCAAACCTTACGATCATATGACATCCTTCATTGCTATAGTGTTCAAAAAATAAATAAAAAATTGAAAGACTTAGGGCTGTTTCACACGAGCGGATGCCATGTGTGGCATCCGCTCCGTGAAAGAGTGCCAAGACCCGATGCAGACTGCAGAGGCACAGAGCAGTAACATGACTGATAATGCTCCGTGGCTCTCTGTGACCTCTTTACTACGAAATCACAATGACAACTTTATCTCCCAGAGAGGCACGGAGCGTTATCAGTCATGTTACTGCTCCGTGCCTCTGCAGTCTGCATCGGGTCTTGGCACTCTTTCACAGAGCGGATGCCACGCACGGCATCCGCTCGTGTGAAACAGCCCTTAGGCTACTTTCACACTAGCGTTTTTGCTGGATCCAACAGGGTTCAGCAAAAACGCTTCCATTACTGATAATACAATTATCTGCATCCGATATCAACGGATCTGGTTGTATTATCTTTAACATTGCCAAGACGGAGCCGTCATGAACTCCACTGAAAGTCAATGGGGGACCGATCCGTTTTCTATTGTGTCAGATAGTGTCAGAGAAAACAAATCTGTCCCTATTGACTTGGATTGTGGGTAGGGACGAGCGAACTCGAACTGTATAGTTCGGGTTCGTACCGAATTTTGGGGTGTCCGTGACACGGACCCGAACCCAGACATTTTCGTAAAAGTCCGGGTTCGGGATCGGTGTTCGTCGCTTTCTTGACGCTTTTGTGACGCTTTCTTGGCACTTTTTGAAAGGCTGCAAAGCAGCCAATCAACAAGCGTCATACTACTTGCCCCAAGAGGCCGTCACAGCCATGCCTACTATTGGCATGGCTGTGATTGGCCAGAGCACCATGTGACCCAGCCTCTATTTAAGCTGGAGTCACATAGCGCCGCCCGTCACTCTGCTCTGATTAGCGTAGGGAGAGGTTGCGGCTGCGACAGTAGGGAGAGATTAGGCAGATTAACTCCTCCAAAGGACTTGATTATTGATCGATCTGCAGCTGTGGGTCATTGAGCTGCTGATACTCAATTGCTCACTGTTTTTAGGCTGCCGAGACCGTTTGTCAGTCACTTTTTTCTGGGGTGATCGGCGGCCATTTTGTGTCTTGTGGTGCGCCAGCAGAAGCTGCGACCAAGTGCATTTAACCCTCAATGGTGTGGTTGTTTTTTGGCTAAAGCCTACATCAGGGTGAAGCTGTCACACCAAGTGCATTTAACCAGCAATAGTCTGTTTATTTTTTGGCCATATACTACATCAGGGGCAAGCTGCGCCCGTCACCAAGTGCATTTAACCCTCAGTAGTGTGGTTGATCAAGCTGTCACACCAAGTGCATTTAACCAGCAATAGTCTGTTCATTTTTTGGCCATATACTACATCAGGGGCAAGCTGCGCCCGTCACCAAGTGCATTTAACCCTCAGTAGTGTGGTTGGTCAAGCTATCACACCAAGTGCATTTAACCAGCAATAGTCTGTTCATTTTTTGGCCATATACTACATCAGGGGCAAGCTGCGCCCGTCACCAAGTGCATTTAACCCTCAGTAGTGTGGTTGGTCAAGCTGTCACACCAAGTGCATTTAACCAGCAATAGTCTGTTCATTTTTTGGCCATATACTACATCAGGGGCAAGCTGCGCCCGTCACCAAGTGCATTTAACCCTCAGTAGTGTGGTTGGTCAAGCTGTCACACCAAGTGCATTTAACCAGCAATAGTCTGTTCATTTTTTGGCCATATACTACATCAGGGGCAAGCTGCGCCCGTCACCAAGTGCATTTAACCCTCAGTAGTGTGGTTGGTCAAGCTGTCACACCAAGTGCATTTAACCAGCAATAGTCTGTTCATTTTTTGGCCATATACTACATCAGGGGCAAGCTGCGCCTGTCACCAAGTGCATTTAACCCTCAGTAGTGTGGTTGGTCAAGCTGTCACACCAAGTGCATTTAACCAGCAATAGTGTGGTTATTTTTTGGCCATATCCCAGTCTAATTCTGTCAGTAAATCCATACCGGTCACCCAGCGCCTAAATACTAGGCCTCAAATTTATATCCCGCTAAATCTGTCGTTACCGCTGTACTGTTCTGGCTGGGCAAGTTATTTAGTGTCCGTCAAAGCACATTTTTTGTTTTGGGTTGAAATACAATTCCCAATTTAGCAATTTCATAATTTAGTGGTTTCTGCTATATCAGAGCTATTTGAAATCTATCCCTAAAAGGGTATATAATATTCAAGGTGCACATAGGGTCATTCAGAATAACTTCACACACACGCTACTGTGCATTTCCAAGTCTAATTCTGTCAGTAAATCTATACCGGTCACCCAGCGCCTAAATACTAGGCCTCAAATTTATATTCAGCTGAATTTGAATACAATACATTGGGCCAAATAATATTTTTGTTGTTGTGGTGAACGACAACAATGAGGAAAACATCTAGTAAGGAACGCGGACGTGGACATGGTCGTGGTGGTGTTAGTGGACCCTCTGGTGCTGGGAGAGGACGTGGCCGTTCTGCCACATCCACACGTCCTAGTGTACCAACTACCTCAGGTCCCAGTAGCCGCCAGAATTTACAGCGATATATGGTGGGGCCCAATGCCGTTCTAAGGATAGTAAGGCCTGAGCAGGTACAGGCATTAGTCAATTGGGTGGCCGACAGTGGATCCAGCACATTCACATTATCTCCCACCCAGTCTTCTGCAGAAAGCGCACAGATGGCGCCTGAAAACCAACCCCATCAGTCTGTCACATCGCCCCCATGCATACCAGGGAAACTGACTCAGCCTCAAGTTATGCAGCAGTCTCTTATGCTGTTTGAAGACTCCGCTGGCAGGGTTTCCCAAGGGCATCCACCTAGCCCTTCCCCAGCGGTGAAAGACATAGAATGCACTGACGCACAACCACTTATGTTTCCTGATGATGAGGACATGGGAATACCACCTCAGCATGTCTCTGATGATGACGAAACACAGGTGCCAACTGCTGCGTCTTTCTGCAGTGTGCAGACTGAACAGGAGGTCAGGGATCAAGACTGGGTGGAAGACAATGCAGGGGACGATGAGGTCCTAGACCCCACATGGAATGAAGGTCGTGCCACTGACTTTCACAGTTCGGAGGAAGAGGCAGTGGTGAGACCGAGCCAACAGCGTAGCAAAAGAGGGAGCAGTGGGCAAAAGCAGAACACCCGCCGCCAAGAGACTCCGCATGCTACTGACCGCCGCCATCTTGGACCGAGCACCCCAAAGGCAGCTTCAAGGAGTTCCCTGGCATGGCACTTCTTCAAACAATGTGCTGACGACAAGACCCGAGTGGTTTGCACGCTGTGCCATCAGAGCCTGAAGCGAGGCATTAACGTTCTGAACCTTAGCACAACCTGCATGACCAGGCACCTGCATGCAAAGCATGAACTGCAGTGGAGTAAACACCTTAAAACCAAGGAAGTCACTGAGGCTCCCCCTGCTACCTCTTCTGCTGCTGCCGCCTCGGCCTCTTCTGCTGCTGCCGCCTCGACCTCTTCTGCTGCTGCCGCCTCAACCTCTTCCTCCGCCTCTGGAGGAACGTTGGCACCTGCCGCCCAGCAAACAGGGGATGTACCACCAACACCACCACCACCTCCGTCACCAAGCATCTCAACCATGTCACACGGCAGCGTTCAGCTCTCCATCTCACAAACATTTGAGAGAAAGCGTAAATTCCCACCTAGCCACCCTCGATCCCTGGCCCTGAATGCCAGCATTTCTAAACTACTGGCCTATGAAATGCTGTCATTTAGGCTGGTGGACACAGACAGCTTCAAACAGCTCATGTCGCTTGCTGTCCCACAGTATGTTGTTCCCAGCCGGCACTACTTCTCCAAGAGAGCCGTGCCTTCCCTATCCGATAAAATCAAGTGTGCACTGCGCAACGCCATCTGTGGCAAGGTCCACCTAACCACAGATATGTGGACCAGTAAGCACGGCCAGGGTCGCTATATCTCCCTAACTGCACACTGGGTAAATGTAGTGGCAGCTGGGCCCCAGGCGGAGAGCTGTTTGGCGCACGTCCTTCCGCCGCCAAGGATCACAGGGCAACATTCTTTGCCTCCTGTTGCCACCTCCTCCTACTCGACTTCCTCCTCCTCTTCTTCCACCTGCTCATCTAGTCAGCCACACACCTTCACCACCAACTTCAGCACAGCCCGGGGTAAACGTCAGCAGGCCATTCTGAAACTCATATGTTTGGGGGACAGGCCCCACACCGCACAGGAGTTGTGGCGGGGTATAGAACAACAGACCGACGAGTGGTTGCTGCCGGCGAGCCTCAAGCCCGGCCTGGTGGTGTGTGATAATGGGCGAAATCTCGTTGCAGCTCTGGGACTAGCCGGTTTGACGCACATCCCTTGCTTGGCGCATGTGCTGAATTTGGTGGTGCAGAAGTTCATTCACAACTACCCCGACATGTCAGAGCTGCTGCATAAAGTGCGGGCCGTCTGTTCGCGCTTTCGGCGTTCACATCCTGCTGCTGCTCGCCTGTCTGCGCTACAGCGTAACTTCGGCCTTCCCGCTCACCGCCTCATATGCGACGTGCCCACCAGGTGGAACTCCACCTTGCACATGCTGGACAGACTGTGCGAGCAGCAGCAGGCCATAGTGGAGTTTCAGCTGCAGCACGCACGGGTCAGTCGCACTACAGAACAGCACCACTTCACCACCAATGACTGGGCCTCCATCCGAGACCTGTGTGCCCTGTTGCGCTGTTTCGAGTACTCCACCAACATGGCCAGTGGCGATGACGCAGTTATCAGCGTTACAATACCACTTCTATGTCTCCTTGAGAAAACACTTAGGGCAATGATGGAAGAGGAGGTGGCCCAGGAGGAGGAGGAGGAGGAAGAGGGGTCATTTTTAGCACTTTCAGGCCAGTCTCTTCGAAGTGACTCAGAGGGAGGTTTTTGGCAACAGCAGAGGCCAGGTACAAATGTGGCCAGCCAGGGCCCACTACTGGAGGACGAGGAGGATGAGGATGAGGAGGAGGTGGAGGAGGATGAGGATGAAGCATGGTCACAGCGGGGTGGCACCCAACGCAGCTCGGGTCCATCACTGGTGCGTGGCTGGGGGGAAAAGCAGGACGATGACGATACACCTCCCACAGAGGACAGCTTGTCCTTACCCCTGGGCAGCCTGGCACACATGAGCGACTACATGCTGCAGTGCCTGCGCAACGACAGCAGAGTTGCCCACATTTTAACGTGTGCGGACTACTGGGTTGCCACCCTGCTGGATCCACGCTACAAAGACAATGTGCCCACCTTACTTCCTGCACTGGAGCGTGATAGGAAGATGCGCGAGTACAAGCGCACGTTGGTAGACGCGCTACTGAGAGAATTCCCAAATGTCACAGGGGAACAAGTGGAAGCCCAAGGCCAAGGCAGAGGAGGAGCAAGAGGTCGCCAAGGCAGCTGTGTCACGGCCAGCTCCTCTGAGGGCAGGGTTAGCATGGCAGAGATGTGGAAAAGTTTTGTCAACACGCCACAGCTAACTGCACCACCACCTGATACGCAACGTGTTAGCAGGAGGCAACATTTCACTAACATGGTGGAACAGTACGTGTGCACACCCCTCCACGTACTGACTGATGGTTCAGCCCCATTCAACTACTGGGTCTCTAAATTGTCCACGTGGCCAGAGCTTGCCTTTTATGCCTTGGAGGTGCTGGCCTGCTCGGCGGCCAGCGTTTTGTCTGAACGTGTATTCAGCACGGCAGGGGGTGTCATTACAGACAAACGCAGCCGCCTGTCTACAGCCAATGTGGACAAGCTGACGTTCATAAAAATGAACCAGGCATGGATCCCACAGGACCTGTCCGTCCCTTGTCCAGATTAGACATTAACTACCTCCCCTTAACCATATATTATTGTACTCCAGGGCACTTCCTCATTCAATCCTATTTTTATTTTCATTTTACCATTATATTGCGAGGCTACCCAAATTTGAATGAACCTCTCCTCTGTCTGGGTGCCGGGGCCTAAATATATGCCAATGGACTGTTCCAATGTTGGGTGACGTGAAGCCTGATTCTCTGCTATGACATGCAGACTAATTCTCTGCTGACATGAAGCCAGATTGTCTGTTACGGGACCTCTCTCCTCTGCCTGGGTGCCTGGGCCTAAATATATGCCAATGGACTGTTGCACTGGTGGCTGACGTGAAGCCTGATTGTCTGTTACGGGACCTCTCTCCTCTGCCTGGGTGCTGGGCCTAAATTTATGAAAATGGACTCTTACAGTGGTGGGTGACGTGAAGCCTGATTCTCTGCTATGATATTGTCATGGTCTTACCTCCTTGCTGTTCCCTTCGTTTGACATGTGCTGGCGGCCATCTTGGTTTCTGGGTTTTCTTGTAGCCTCCCACCCTGCGGCTCCTCCTTCCCACTGGGAGGAGCTGGATGCCTAGCTCATATATATAGGAGGTCTGTGGCTTCAGTTCCTTGCTTGGTCCTCCTGTGTTCACATGCTTCCAAGACTGCTGCTGCTTCTGGTTCCTGATCCTGGCCTCGTCTGACTACCCCGTTGGTTCCTGATTCCGGCTTCGTCTGACTACCCCGTTGGTTCCTGATTCCGGCTTCGTCTGACTACCCCGTTGGTTCCTGTTCCTGGCTTCGTCTGACTACCCTTCTGGTTCCTGACCTCTGTCTCCGCAAGACCCTGCTTCGGTTTAGCCATCTGTTCGGACTTTGCTTACGGCTTGCTCTTCAATAAACCTTCTTATTTTCCACTTATCTCTTGTTGTACGTCTGGTTCATGGTTCCATGACATTAGGACCAAGCCATGAATTCTGACGGTACAGGACCACCCTCGCTACCTACGCTGGTTGCCAGACTTGATCAGCAGGATCACCTGTTGGGTCGGTTCGCTGTGGCGTTGCAAACCCTGCTTGAACGCACGGCTCATTTAGCTTCCGTTGCCGATGGGTCGGTTGTCGCTCCTGGGCCCGCTCCTACTGCCGCTCCGGTTGTTGCGCCAGAGTCTACCCTGACACCTGTTGCTGCGCCTGTGGTGTTTCAGGGTATGACCGGTTCTGCCCCCCTTCCACAGCGCTTTGGGGGAGAGCCAACTCAGTGCCGAGGTTTCCTTAACCAGGTGGGCATTTACTTCGAGTTGCTGCCACATGCCTTTCCTACTGAGAGATCAAGGGTGGGCTTCTTGATCTCGCTGCTCTCGGACAAGGCCTTGGCCTGGGCCAGCCCTTTATGGGAGAACAACAATCCGGTGGTTGCCGAGTTTTCCGGTTTTGTTGCTTCTCTTCGGAAGGTATTCGATGTGCCGGCTCGTGCTGCCTCTGCTGCGAAGCTCCTTATGTCCATCAGACAGGGTTCACGATCCGTAGCTGAATACGCCATTGAGTTTCGTACCCTGGCAGCAGAGGTGGGCTGGAATAATGAGGCTCTGGTCGCTGCTTTCTCTCATGGTCTCTCGGATGCCTTGAAGGATGAGGTTGCAGCTAAGGACCTACCAGTGGAGCTCGAGTCTCTTATTTCTTTCCTGATTTTGATTGACACCAGACTCAGGGAGAGACCTTCCTTTAAGGAGAGCCTGCGGAGGTCTCCTAACAGATTGGCGCCTACGTTTGCTGTCCCACCCGTGCCTCCCTCTCCTCCCACGCCTCCTGGGGATGACTTGTCTGGGGGTGAACCCATGCAGCGGGGGTTTGCTCGCCTGTCTGAGGGGGAGAGGGTACTCCGGAGACGCGAGGGCCGATGCATGTACTGTGGTCTCGGTGGGCATTTTCGGTTGGCATGTCCGAACCGTCCGGGAGAACGCTCGCACCTGAGGTCCTGTCGGGGGCAGATCTTGGGTGGAGTCTCCTCGTCCCCGGTTTCCCGTGTTGACAAACCACTGATCACGGTTGTCCTCTCCTGGGTCGGGGGCTCGGTGACGACCCAGGCGTTGGTGGACTCTGGTGCTGGTGGTTTGTTCATTGATAGAGTGTTCGTTGCCGCCAATTCCATTCCTCTGCAGCCTCGAGGTTCCCCACTGGCTCTTGAGGCGATAGACGGCAGACCCCTTCTGCCGCCACACGTGACTCATGAGACCCTTCCAGTGGGGATAGCCATTGGTGCCGTTCACAGAGAGTCGGTCTGTCTCCAGGTTATTTCGTCTCCACACTACTCGGTGGTCTTGGGGTACCCCTGGCTCCAGAAGCATAATCCGACTTTCGATTGGAGATCGGTCGAGATCCTCTCGTGGTCACCGCAGTGTGGGGCTAGTTGCATCCATGGGCCTGTCAAGTTGCTGTGTACTTCCTCGGACTCTCTGTTGCCTCCTGAATACGAAGAGTACCGGGATGTATTCGATAAGGTGCGCGCGGTTGCCCTACCTCCGCACCGCCCATACGATTGTGCCATAGAGTTACAATCCGGTGCCGTTCCTCCTCGTGGCAAAGTCTATCCACTGTCGGTAGCGGAGAATGAGGCCATGGAGGAGTACGTGACGGAGGCGCTTTCACGCGGACACATTCGCAAATCCTCGTCCCCGGCAGGGGCTGGATTTTTCTTTGTGAAAAAGAAGGGCGGCGAGTTGAGGCCTTGCATCGATTACAGGGGTCTCAATCGCATCACGATCAAGAACGCTTACCCGATACCCTTGATTTCCGAGCTGTTCGATCGCCTCAAAGGGGTCACGGTCTTTACCAAACTCGACCTGAGGGCGGCATACAACCTGGTAAGGATCAAGGCGGGCGATGAGTGGAAGACCGCGTTTAACACCAGGACCGGTCATTATGAATCCTTGGTTATGCCCTTTGGGTTGTGCAATGCGCCCGCAGTCTTCCAGGAATTCATCAACGATGTTTTCCGTGACCTGTTGCAGCAGTGTGTGGTGGTCTATTTGGATGACATCTTGGTATATTCTGCATCCATGGAGGCCCACATTCTGGATGTCAGACGAGTGTTGCAACGCTTACGAGAGAACAAGCTGTTCGGTAAGCTTGAGAAATGCGAATTTCACCGATCCCAGGTAACCTTCTTAGGTTACATCATTTCCGCTGAGGGGTTCTCCATGGATCCTGAGAAGGTTTCGGCTGTCTTACAGTGGCCCGAGCCCAGTGGGCTTCGTGCCCTGCAGCGCTTTTTGGGCTTCGCCAATTATTATCGGAAGTTCATCAGGGACTTTTCCATGCTAGCCAAGCCTCTCACGGATCTGACCAGGAAGGGCAGTAATCCTCAGGTCTGGCCGCTCGAGGTCATCCGAGCTTTTGAGGCTCTAAAGTCCGCCTTTGTGTCGGCTCCGATTCTGTCGCATCCCAACCCTGGGTTGCCTTTTGTCCTCGAGGTGGACGCGTCTGAGACGGGAGTAGGCGCCCTCCTGTCTCAGCGTAGAACACCAGAGGGTCCTCTGCTTCCTTGTGGGTTTTACTCCCGGAAACTGTCTTCCGCGGAGTGCAACTATCAGATTGGTGACAGGGAGTTATTGGCCATCGTGCAGGCCCTTAAAGAATGGAGGCACTTGCTCGAGGGCTCGGTGGTTCCGGTTCTCATCCTGACGGACCACAAGAATCTGACCTACCTCTATGAGGCCAAGAGATTGACACCACGTCAGGCCAGATGGGCTCTGTTCTTGTCACGTTTTAATTACGTGGTCTCCTACCTACCCGGCTCCAAGAACATCAGAGCGGATGCCTTATCACGGCAGTACTCCGAGCTGTCCGGGGAGGAGTCGATTCCGACTACGGTCATACCCCCGAATCAGATCCTGGCCGCTATTCGCACCAGCCTGACTTCTCCTCTGGGTGAGCATATTTTGGCGGCTCAATCTGGTGCTCCCTCTGGGAGACCCAACGGCAGATGTTTTGTGCCTGAGGAGTTGCGCACTCGGTTGTTGCGAACCTACCATAACTCCAAGGCCGCGGGGCACCCTGGAAAGAATCAGCTGTCCTGGGCGGTTTCACGTCTGTTCTGGTGGCCTTCTCTACGTTCCGACATCGCCGCATATGTAGCGGCATGCTCCGTTTGTGCCCAGAGTAAGTCCCCTCGGCACCTTCCGTTGGGCCTTTTGCAACCCATAGCCACCGGGGAGCGTCCATGGTCACACCTGGGGATGGATTTCATTGTGGACCTCCCTGCATCCCGAGGCCATACGGTCATTCTCATGATTGTGGATCGGTTTTCCAAAATGTGCCACTGTGTTCCTCTCAAGAAGTTACCCTCTGCACAAGAGTTGGCCTCGATTTTTGCCAGGGAGGTCTTCCGGTTGCACGGTTTGCCCAAGGAGATTGTGTCGGATCGGGGGAGTCAGTTTGTGTCTAGGTTCTGGCGCGCCTTTTGCTCCCAGTTGGGGATTCATCTCTCTTTCTCCTCGGCCTACCACCCTCAGTCCAATGGGGCCGCAGAACGATCCAATCAGGCCTTGGAGCAATTCCTTCGTTGCTATGTCTCCGATCACCAAGACAATTGGGTTGACCTCCTGCCTTGGGCTGAGTTTGCCAGGAACACGGCGGTGAACTCTTCCTCTGGGACGTCTCCCTTCATGGCCAATTATGGGTTCCAACCTGCCGTGTTACCGGAGGTATTCTCTCCCCAGGATATTCCGGCTGTGGAGGATCACCTTTCCGTCCTACGTGCTTCTTGGGTACAGATCCAGAGGTCCCTTGAGGTCTCTGCGCAGCGCCAGAAACTCCAGGCTGATCGCAGACGAGCGCCCGCTCCTTCCTACCAGGTCGGAGACCGCGTATGGTTGTCCACCCGCAACCTCAACCTTCGAGTGCCCACTCCCAAGCTGGCGCCTCGCTTTGTTGGTCCCTTCCGAGTGCTTCGCAGGGTAAACCCGGTAGCCTATGCTCTTGCACTTCCTCCTGGCATGCGGATCTCCAACGTGTTTCATGTCTCCCTGTTGAAGCCACTGGTGTGTAATCGTTTCACTTCCTCGATTCCTCGGCCTCGTCCGGTCCAAGTGGGCAATCGTGAGGAGTATGAGGTGAGCAATATCCTGGACTCACGCCTGGTCCGCGGCCGGGTGCAGTTTTTGGTCCATTGGCGTGGTTATGGTCCAGAGGAGCGTTCCTGGGTTCCCTCCGCAGATGTCCATGCTCCTGTCTTGCTCCGAGCCTTCCACGCACGCTTCCCTCAGAAACCGTTCCTTACTCCGCGGAGGAGGGGCCCTTGAGGGGGAGGTACTGTCATGGTCTTACCTCCTTGCTGTTCCCTTCGTTTGACATGTGCTGGCGGCCATTTGGTTTCTGGGTTTTCTTGTAGCCTCCCACCCTGCGGCTCCTCCTTCCCACTGGGAGGAGCTGGATGCCTAGCTCATATATATAGGAGGTCTGTGGCTTCAGTTCCTTGCTTGGTCCTCCTGTGTTCACATGCTTCCAAGACTGCTGCTGCTTCTGGTTCCTGATCCTGGCCTCGTCTGACTACCCCGTTGGTTCCTGATTCCGGCTTCGTCTGACTACCCCGTTGGTTCCTGATTCCGGCTTCGTCTGACTACCCCGTTGGTTCCTGATTCCGGCTTCGTCTGACTACCCCGTTGGTTCCTGTTCCTGGCTTCGTCTGACTACCCTTCTGGTTCCTGACCTCTGTCTCCGCAAGACCCTGCTTCGGTTTAGCCATCCGTTCGGACTTTGCTTACGGCTTGCTCTTCAATAAACCTTCTTATTTTCCACTTATCTCTTGTTGTACGTCTGGTTCATGGTTCCATGACAGATATGAAGACTGATTCTCTGCTGACATGAAGCCAGATTGTCTGTTACGGGACCTCTCTCCTCTGCCTGGGTGCTGGGCCTAAATATCTGACAATGGACTGTTGCATTGGTGGCTGACGTGAAGCCTGATTCTCTGCTATGACATGCAGACTGATTCTCTGCTGACATGAAGCCAGATTGTCTGTTACGGGACCTCTCTCCTCTGCCTGGGTGCTGGGCCTAAATTTATGAAAATGGACTCTTACAGTGGTGGGTGACGTGAAGCCTGATTCTCTGCTATGATATGAAGACTGATTCTCTGCTGACATGAAGCCAGATTGTCTGTTACGGGACCGCTCTCCTCTGCCTGTGTGCTGGGCCTAAATTTATGACAATAGACTGTTGCAGTGGTGGCTGACGTGAAGCCTGATTCTCTGCTATGACATGCAGACTGATTCTCTGCTGACATGAAGACAGATTCTCTGTTACGGGACCTCTCTCCTCTGGCTGGGTGCCGGGGCTTAAATATATGAGAATGGACTGTTCCAGTGGTGGGTGACGTGAAGCCAGATTCTCTGCTATGGGACCTCTCTCCAATTGATTTTGGTTAATTTTTATTTATTTAATTTTTATTTTAATTCATTTCCCTATCGACATTTGTTTGCAGGGGATTTACCTACATGTTGCTGCCTTTTGCAGCCCTCTAGCCCTTTCCTGGGCTGTTTTACAGCCTTTTTAGTACCGAAAAGTTCGGGTCCCCATTGACTTCAATGGGGTTCGGGTTCGGGACGAAGTTCGGATCGGGTTCGGATCCCGAACCCGAACATTTCCGGGAAGTTCGGCCGAACTTCTCGAACCCGAACATCCAGGTGTTCGCTCAACTCTAATTGTGGGTTATGACGGATCCGTTCTGCTCTGCATCCCAGGATGGAAAGCAAATGACAGCATGCTGCGGTTTGCTTTCCGGTATGAAAACGGAGCGGAATGCATTTTGGAGCAATCCCTTCTGTTCAGATGCATTTTGTCCCATTGACAATGAATGGGGGCAAAGTGGAAGTGCTTTTTTCCCCCGGTATTGAGACCCTAAGACGGATCTCAATACTGGAAAATAGAAACAATAGTGTGAAAGTAGCCTTACTCATATAAGTTTAACAACAAATAAAAAAATAAAACATAAAAAAGAAAGGCTTGTGCTATAATACCATTTTAGTCTGTAATCTTGTTGTGGTTTTCTGATTCAATCCGATTATCTTGAAGAAGCCAAAAAAACATTAAACAACAGATGAAGCATTAATTTATTAGATTTAGATATGATTTTTCTTCCCTCTTCCCTCTGGGAGAGTAATATATTTACATGGTGTACTTTTGAGAAGAGACATTTATTATGGCAATGTTATATAAATCAAATGAAAATGGTTTGTGTACAAGATGTTGTATTGTAAATGTCTTATCAAATTCTCAATGCAAGTGCTTTAAACTGTGTATTTAATTGACAATAAAACTTGATTTACTCAATAAATCACACAACCCTCTGACAAAATGAATATCACTGTATGTTGTAAAATAACGACAGGTGTCATATTCCTAAAGTTATATTATATAAAAAGTGGAAATGTGTACAGCATCATCGTATTGCTGTTATAACCACTGCATGTAGTATATGAGGTGCCCTGGAGTAAGGATACTTTGGGCTATGCACATTTGTGGACATTTGCCCTTATTGCTACTATGCCAAGCCATCAACTCAGTACTTTATTGCACTGTGAAGGGTTAACTTGTACTGTGATTTATGTTGTGTACACTCATACTGTTTTCTATTGTTGACTTTTTTTATATGTTTATTGTAATTAGAGATGAGCAAAGTTTTGAAATATTTGATTCTGCAACTTCAATCAGATCCAAATTAATTGATCACAAATCTCTATAAATCAAGTATACCCAAGCCACTCTGCCCTAGAGTATTGCCAAACGTAGTTGCTTTCTATCATTTAATAATGAAGACCGCACTTTATATTCGGTCTTAATTGTTAATGGCCGCGAGGCTGGTTAGGTGGGGGTACAATCTGGCCTGCAATCTCCTGCAGGTTATTTGACTGTAAACACAGAATATTAATCAGCTATGGCATACCCACTTCTCCAACACCCATATATATACAAATTGACAGCACTCTGAAATTGAAGGTGAAGTAATCAGTAGAGTTGAGCGGACACCTAGGTGTTCTGGTTTGACCGGTTCGGCCGAACTTCACAAAAAAGTTTGAGTTTGGGAATTGACCTGAACTTGACTTCGAACCCAAACCCTATTGAAGTCAATGGGGACCCAAACTTTTTAGCACTAAAATGGCTGTAAAAATGTCATGGAAAGGGATAGAGGGCTGCAAATGCATAAAAATGTGGTTAAGAGCATGGCAAGTGCTCTGCAAACAAAAGTGGATAGGGAAATGACTTTAAATAACATAAAATACATACAATAAAAAAAAAATCGTGATCTAGGAGGATGAGGTCCATATGGAGTAGGAGGTTGAGGAGGCGGTGGATGTGGCGTGTGTAGGTGGAAGCTGTGGCGGAGGAGGAGGAGGAGGTAGCCTACACAGTTTTTTTGGTTTTAATTTTTTTAAAACCAAGAGACCAATCAGACCAGTTCAGTAATGCCGGCAAGAGACCAATCAGAATGGTCCCTTGCCGGCAATCTATCCGATTGGTTAGTCTAACCAATCGGATCGCGGTAGTGAAAAAAAACCTGTTCCAAAACAGACAACTTTTTGGTCATAAAGTGTAATAATGAATGATCAAAAAATCCTATGTATCCAAAAATGGTACCAATAAAAACCTCAACTGTTTCTGCAAAAAACGAGCCTTTGCACGATTGGCAGAAAAATAAAAATAAAATATGGCGTTCTGAAAATGGACACACAAAAACATAATTTCTTTTTCAAAAATGCTTTATTATTTAGAACTGAAACAAACAAAGAAAGTAGACATATTTGATATCACTGCATACGTAACAACCTGCTCTATAAAAATTGCACATGATCTACCCTGTCAGATGAATCTTGTAAAATATTAAAAACAACAAAACGGTGTCAAAACAGCTATTTTTGGTTACTTTGCCTCACAAAAAACTTAATATAGAGCAATTAAAAATCATATGTATCCCAAAATAGTACCAATAAATCTGGCACCTTATCCCCCAGATTCCAAAATAGGGTCACCTTTTGGCAGTTTCTACTGTAGGGGTGCATCAGCGGGGCTTTAAATGGTACATGGCATCTAAAAACTAGTCCAGCAAAATCTGCCTTCCAAAAACCACGCAGCGCTCCTTTTCTTCTGCGTCCTGCCGTGCGCCCTTACATCAGTTTACAAACATATGTGGGGTGTTTATGTAAACCGCAGAATCAGGGTAATAAATATTGAGTCTTGTTTGGCTGTTAACCCTCAATGTGTTAAAGAAAAATGTAAATAAAATTGAAAATCTGCCAAAAAAGTGAAATTTAGAAATTTCATCTCCATTTTCTTTTAATTCTTGTGGAACACCTAAAGGGTTAACAAAGTTAGTAAAATCAGTTTTGAGTAACTTGAGGGGTGTTATTTCTACAATGGGGTCATTTATGGGGGTATCCACTATGTAAGCTCCACAAAGTGACTTCAGACCTGAACTGGTCCTTAAAAAGAGGGTTTTGGAAATGTTCTCAAAAATTTTAAGAATTGCTTCTAAACTTCTAAGCCTTCTGACGTCCTAAAAAAATAAAATGACATTTCCAAAATGATGCCAACATAAAGTATACATATGGGGAATGATAAGTAATAAATGTTTTATGAGGAATCACTTTCTGTTTTAAAAGCAGAGAAATTGAAATTTTGAAAATTGCTATTTCTTAAATTTTTTGGGTAAATATGGGATTTTTCATAAATAAAGGTGAAATATATTGACTCAAATTTATGACTGTCATGAAGTAAAATGTGTTACGAGAAAACAGAATGGCTTGGATAAATAAAAGTGTTCCAAAGCTATTACCACATAAAGTGACGCATTTCAGATTTGTAAAATTTGACCTGGACACTGGGGCATCAATGACCGTTGGTCATGAAAGGGTTAATAAAAATTTATAGGGAATGTCACTGTGGTACTTTGGATTTGGAAACGTTAGCCAGGAAAGGCCCTGCTGCAGCTTTGTTGACTCTAGATAACTTCTGCCTGATCGCACGTCTCTGTGACATCCACCATCCATTTCGATATCTTCTCTATCAACTTTTGATGTTATTTTCTGAGCTTACCATGTTGATCACGGTTATCCGCGAATCAGGGTTCCACACTGGAGAGGGAGAGTGAGAAAGTAAGATCACATCCAAAGGAGGTTAATTGTTTCAAATTAAATATGATAGAGTGGAAATATGGGACAAAGTATTAAAGCAGAAATGTGGGACAACTTGGTCAAAGTTTAACCATTGAATGAAAGGAGGTGGCGCGCATCAATTAATGAAGAATTTATTAAATTTTATTCCCTGTCAACTATGCAGAGCAGGAGTTTCTATCCGGCAAAATTTCAAAAATGTCACCTGACAATGTAACAGATGATTTTTTTTTAAATTTATGTTCCTGTCACCTATGCAGAGGTGCCCTGTAACATCCACCATCCATTTGGTTATCTTCTCTATCAATTTTTGATGTTCTTTTCTGAGCTTAACATGTTGATCACGGTTATCGGCGAATCAGGGTTCCACGCTGGAGAGGGAGCATGAGAAAGAGAGACCCCATCCAAGGGAGATACAAGTATTAATTTTCTGGGGGATCGAGCAGAAATATGGGAAAAGTTATTGAGGAGCAAATGTGGGACAAATTACTGAAGCGCATATGTGGGACAAATTATTAAAGTGCACATGTGGGAAAAATTATTAAAGCACAAATATGGGACAAATTAGTAAAGCACAAATGTGGGACAAATTATTGAAGCGCAAATGTGGGACAAATTAGTAAAGCGCAATTGTGCGACAAATTATTGAAGCGCAAATGTGGTACAACTTGTTAAAGTTTAAGCATTAAATGATATGAGGTGGCGTGCATCAATGAAAGAAGAATTTCTGAAATTGTATTCCCTGTCACCTATGCAGAGCAGGGGTTTATTCACATCAATAATTGTAAAATGTTAACCCAATAATGTAACAGAAAAAATAACTGAAATTTATTAACCTGTAGAGTTGAGCGGACACCTGGATGTTCGGGTTCGAGAAGTTCAGCCGAACTTCCCGGAAATGTTCGGGTTCGGGATCCGAACCCGATCCGAACTTCGTCCCGAACCCGAACCCCATTAAAGTCAATGGGTACCCGAACTTTTCGGCACTAAAAAGGCTGTAAAACAGCCCAGGAAAGAGCTAGAAGGCTGCAAAAGGCAGCAACATGTAGGTAAATCCCCTGCAAACAAATGTGGATAGGGAAATGAATAAAAATAAAATAAATAAAAATTAACCAATATCAATTGGAGAGAGGTCCCATAGCAGAGAATCAGGCTTCACGTCAGCCACCACTGCAACAGTCCATTGGCATATATTTAGGCCCAGGCACCCAGGCAGAGGAAAGAGGTCCCGTAACAGAGAATCTGGCTTCATGTCAGCAAAGAACCAGTCTGCATGTCATAGCAGAGAATCAGGCTTCACGTCAGCCACCACTGTAACAGTCCATTGTCATATATTTAGGCCCAGCACCCAGGCAGAGGAGAGAGGTCCCTTAACAGAGAATCTGGCTTCATGTCAGCAGAGAATTAGTCTGCATGTCATAGCAGAGAATCAGGCTTCACGTCAGCCACCACTGCAACAGTCCATTGTCATATATTTAGGCCCAGCACCCAGGCAGAGGAGAGAGGTCCCGTAACAGAGAATCAGTCTGCATGTCATAGCAGAGAATCAGGCTTCACGTCAGCCACCACTGTAGCAGTCCATTGTCATATATTTAGGCCCAGCACCCAGGCAGAGGAGAGAGGTCCCGTAACAGAGAATCTGGCTTCATTTCAGCAGAGAATTAGTCTGCATGTCATAGCAGAGAATCAGGCTTCACGTCAGCCACCACTGTAACAGTCCATTGTCATATATTTAGGCCCAGCACCCAGGCAGAGGAGAGAGGTCCCGTAACAGAGAATCTGGCTTCATGTCAGCAGAGAATCAGTCTGCATGTCATAGCAGAGAATCAGGCTTCACGTCAGCCACCACTGTAACAGTCCATTGTCATATATTTAGGCCCAGCACCCAGGCAGAGGAGAGAGGTCCCGTAACAGAGAATCTGGCTTCATGTCAGCAGAGAATCAGTCTGCATGTCATAGCAGAGAATCAGGCTTCACGTCAGCCACCACTGTAACAGTCCATTGTCATATATTTAGGCCCAGCACCCAGGCAGAGGAGAGGTCCCTTAACAGAGAATCTGGCTTCATGTCAGCAGAGAATCAGTCTGCATGTCATAGCAGAGAATCAGGCTTCACGTCACCCAACATTGGAACAGTCCATTGGCATATATTTAGGCCCCGGCACCCAGACAGAGGAGAGGTTCATTCAACTTTGGGTAGCCTCGCAATATAATGGTAAAATGAAAATAAAAATAGGATTGAATGAGGAAGTGCCCTGGAGTACAATAATATATGGTTAAGGGGAGGTAGTTCATGTCTAATCTGCACAAGGGATGGACAGATCCTGTGGGATCCATGCCTGGTTCATTTTTATGAACGTCAGCTTGTCCACATTGGCTGTAGACAGGCGGCTGCGTTTGTCTGTAATGACGCCCCCTGCCGTGCTGAATACACGTTCAGACAAAACGCTGGCCGCCGGGCAGGCCAGCACCTCCAAGGCATAAAAGGCTAGCTCTGGCCACGTGGACAATTTAGAGACTCAGAAGTTGAATGGGGCCGAACCATCAGTCAGTACGTGGAGGGGTGTGCACACGTACTGTTCCACCATGTTAGTGAAATGTTACCTCCTGCTAACACGTTGCGTATCAGGTGGTGGTGCAGTTAGCTGTGGCGTGTTGACAAAACTTTTCCACATCTCTGCCATGCCAACCCTGCCCTCAGCGGAGCTGGCCGTGACACAGCTGCCTTGGCGACCTCTTGCTCCTCCTCTGCCTTGGCCTTGGGCTTCCACTTGTTCCCCTGTGACATTTGGGAATTCTCTCAGTAGCGCGTCTACCAACGTGCGCTTGTACTCGCGCATCTTCCTATCACGCTCCAGTGCAGGAAGTAAGGTGGGCACATTGTCTTTGTAGCGTGGATCCAGCAGGGTGGCAACCCAGTAGTCCGCACACGTTAAAATGTGGGCAACTCTGCTGTCGTTGCGCAGGCACTGCAGCATGTAGTCGCTCATGTGTGCCAGGCTGCCCAGGGGTAAGGACAAGCTGTCCTCTGTGGGAGGCGTATCGTCATCGTCCTGCCTTTCCCCCCAGCCACGCACCAGTGATGGGCCCGAGCTGCGTTGGGTGCCACCCCGCTGTGACCATGCTTCATCCTCATCCTCCTCCACCTCCTCCTCATCCTCGTCCTCCTCGTCCTCCAGTAGTGGGCCCTGGCTGGCCACATTTGTACCTGGCCTCTGCTGTTGCAAAAAACCTCCCTCTGAGTCACTTCGAAGAGACTGGCCTGAAAGTGCTAAAAATGACCCCTCTTCCTCCTCCTCCTCCTGGGCCACCTCCTCTTCCATCATCGCCCTAAGTGTTTTCTCAAGGAGACATAGAAGTGGTATTGTAACGCTGATAACGACGTCATCGCCACTGGCCATGTTGGTGGAGTACTCGAAACAGCGCAACAGGGCACACAGGTCTCGCATGGAGGCCCAGTCATTGGTGGTGAAGTGGTGCAGTTCCGTAGTGCGACTGACCCGTGCGTGCTGCAGCTGAAACTCCACTATGGCCTGCTGCTGCTCGCACAGTCTGTCCAGCATGTGCAAGGTGGAGTTCCACCTGGTGGGCACGTCGCATATGAGGCGGTGAGCGGGAAGGCTGAAGTTACTCTGTAGCGCAGACAGGCGAGCAGCGGCAGCATGTGAACGCGAAGCGCGAACAGACAGCCCGCACTTTATGCAGCAGCTCTAACATGTCGGGGTAGTTGTGAATGAACTTTTGCACCACCAAATTCAGCACATGCGCCAAGCAAGGGATGTGCGTCAAACCGGCTAGTCCCAGAGCTGCAACGAGATTTCGCCCATTATCACACACCACCAGGCCGGGCTTGAGGCTCACCGGCAGCAACCACTCGTCGGTTTGTTGTTCTATACCCCGCCACAACTCCTGTGCGGTGTGGGGCCTGTCCCCTAAACATATGAGTTTCAGAATGGCCTGCTGACGTTTACCCCGGGCTGTGCTGAAGTTGGTGGTGAAGGTGTGTGGCTGACCGGATGAGCAGGTGGAAGAAGAGGAGGAGGAAGCTGAGTAGGAGGAGGTGGCAACAGGAGGCAAAGAATCTTGCCCTGCGATCCTTGGAGGCGGAAGGACGTGCGCCAAACAGCTCTCCGCCTTGGGCCCAGCTGCCACTACATTTACCCAGTGTGCAGTTAGGGAGATATAGCGTCCCTGTCCGTGCTTACTGGTCCACGTATCTGTGGTTAGGTGGACCTTGCCACAGATGGCGTTGCGCAGTGCACACTTGATTTTATCGGATACTTGGTTGTGCAGGGAAGGCACGGCTCTCTTGGAGAAGTAGTGCCGGCTAGGAACAACATACTGTGGGACAGCAAGCGACATGAGCTGTTTGAAGCTGTCTGTGTCCACCAGCCTAAATGACAGCATTTCATAGGCCAGTAGTTTAGAAATGCTGGCATTCAGGGCCAGGGATCGAGGGTGGCTAGGTGGGAATTTACGCTTTCTCTCAAATGTTTGTGAGATGGAGAGCTGAACGCTGCCGTGTGACATGGTTGAGATGCTTGGTGACGGAGGTGGTGGTGTTGGTGGTACATCCCCTGTTTGCTGGGCGGCAGGTGCCAACGTTCCTCCAGAGGCGGAGGAAGAGGCCGAGGCGGCAGCAGCAGAAGAGGCCGAGGCGGCAGCAGCAGAAGAGGTAGCAGGGGGAGCCTGAGTGACTTCCTTGTTTTTAAGGTGTTTACTCCACTGCAGTTCATGCTTTGTATGCAGGTGCCTGGTCATGCAGGTTGTGCTAAGGTTCAGAACGTTAATGCCTCGCTTCAGGCTCTGATGGCACAGCTTGCAAACCACTCAGGTCTTGTCATCAGCACATTGTTTCAAGAAGTGCCATGCCAGTGAACTCCTTGAAGCTGCCTTTGGGGTGCTCGGTCCCAGATGGCGGCGGTCAGTAGCAGGCGGAGTCTCTTGGCGGCGGGTGTTCTGCTTTTGCCCACTGCTCCCTCTTTTGCTACGCTGTTGGCTCGGTCTCACCACTGCCTCTTCCTCCGAACTGTGAAAGTCAGTGGCACGACCTTCATTCCATGTGGGGTCTAGGACCTCATCGTCCCCTGCATCGTCTTCCACCCAGTCTTGATCCCTGACCTCCTGTTCAGTCTGCACACTGCAGAAAGACGCAGCAGTTGGCACCTGTGTTTCGTCATCATCAGAGACTTGCTGAGGTGGTATTCCTCATCAACAGGAAACATAAGTGGCTGTGCGTCAGTGCATTCTATGTCTTCCACCGCTGGGGAAGGGCTAGGTGGATGCCCTTGAGAAACCCTGCCAGCAGAGTCTTCAAACAGCATAAGAGACTGCTGCATAACTTGAGGCTCAGACAGTTTCCCTGATATGCATGGGGGTGATGTGACAGACTGATGGGGTTGGTTTTCAGGCGCCATCTGTGCGCTTTCTGCAGAAGACTGGGTGGGAGATAATGTGAATGTGCTGGATCCACTGTCGGCCACCCAATTGACTAATGCCTGTACCTGCTCAGGCCTTACCATCCTTAGAACGGCATTGGGCCCCACCATATATCGCTGTAAATTCTGGCGGCTACTGGGACCTGAGGTAGTTGGTACACTAGGACGTGTGGATGTGGCAGAACGGCCACGTCCTCTCCCAGCACCAGAGGGTTCACTAACACGACCATGTCCACGTCCACGTCCCTTACTAGATGTTTTCCTCATTGTTATCGTTCACCACAACAACAAAAATATTGTTTGGCCCAATGTATTGAATTCAAATTCAGGCCTTTTTTTACAGACACCTAACACTATCTGGCTATCTATTTAGGTACCGTATTACACTAATACAGGCACAGCAGTAACCACAGATTTAGCTGACTATGAATTTTAGGCCTAGTATTTAGGCGCTGGGTGACAGGTATACGTTTTACGGACAGAATTAGACTAGGATATGCACAGTAGCGTGTGTGTGAAGTTATTGAGAATGACCCTATCAGCACCTTGAATATTATATACCCTTTTAGGGATGTATTTAAAGTAGGCCTGATACAGCAGAAACCACTAAATTAGGAAATTGCTAAATTGGGAATTGTATTTCAACCCAGAACAAAAAATGTGCTTTGACGGACACTAAATAACTTTTTTTTTTTTTTTTATTGATTATCTTTATTAATTAATATATCAAAACATTACAAATAGAAAAAAGGATACAATTTCCCCCCAACCCCAATTCCCTAAAACCCTCCCCTCCCCCCCTACCTGTGGTGCGTCAAAATAAAGCCCTTATAAATAAAGAAATTAAACACAACTAATCAAGTCCTCCAACCACCCCATATCTTAATCCACTTCTCCTCAGCTTCCCTCTGTTTATACATAATTTTCTCATAATTTTTTACCTTAACAATTAGATTTATCCATGTAATTATATCTGGAGTATATCGAGGAAACCAGGTCCGACTGACCAACACTCTGGCCAACATCAGTATCCTACTCAGGAGGATCTTTTGATACTTGTGATTATTTAGTTTGGAAAAATCGTTAAGCACGAATACTTGTGGTTCAAAAGGGACTCGTATTTTTAATTTATACATAATACAATTATTTATAGTGTTCCAGTAGTTTATGAGTTCTGGACAAGTCCATATCATATGAAAAAAATCCGTTCCTACAGTGTCGCATTTAGGGCAGTTAGACGTGTCTCTTAATCCACATTTATTCATCCATAAAGGAGTGATATATAATCTATGGCAAATAAAAAATTGTATTAAAACATGGTTGACGTTCTGGGATAATGAGCCTAAGTTCCCAAAAATATTCTCCCACCCTTCTATTTGTAAATTCGGACAATCCACCTCCCACGCTTTTTGTCCTGTGACTGTGTATCACTAAACCGTGCCTTAAGTAGTAACTTATATATATTTGAAATTTTTATTCTAGACAGTGTACCCCCTACCCAATCATTCAAAAAAGATGAATTATCTATATCCAACACCAGTTTATCATCCAAACTGGATAGTACTGAGCGTAGTTGAAAATACCTAAACCATGAAAGGTTTTCTATATTATGTGTCATCTCTATAAATGGTTTAATTTCTCTGTCTTTAACTACCTGTGAAATATACAGAATTTTATTCTTCTGCCAAAATGTGTCGGCTGCAATATAATCTAGCCTTTGTAAATACAGATTATGCCAAAGAGGCGTAAATGTAAATGAACCCTTAACCTTCAACCATGTCCTAGTTGTAGCCCACACTTTCAGGAGTAATTTTATAGTCTCTCTGTAGCCTCGCTTATAACTCTTCAATAGACCAGATTCCAACAAGGTAAAAATATTGTTGTGGGCGTGGCTAGTTACCAACTTCCCCAGCAATGCACTGTTCTCTGATTCATAGCACATCAATAGCTGGGCTGCAATGAAGTACCCTTTAAAGTAAGGGAGATTTAAACCCCCGCACTCCACTGATTTATACAAATATTCCAGCTTTATTCGAACTCGCTTTCTTCCCCATATTAAATCATTAATTATTCTTTCCATGAGTTTAAAATATTTATCTTGTATCCAAATAGATGTATTCCTGAGCACATAAAGAAATTGTGGTAGTATCACCATTTTAACTAGTGAAACTCGGTCAGCTCTAGATAGGGGAAGTCTCATCCAGATCCCTATTTTAGCTCTACTCCTTACCATTATGGGGATCAAATTAAGTTGTACAAAATTTTCAACCCGGGGTGATATAGTCAAACCCAAGTATTGAAAAGTGTCAACAATGTCTAACTGTGTCACAAGAACCTCTTTCTGTGGCAGGGGGTCTATTGGCATCAAACTGGTCTTGGCCCAGTTTATAAAAAGACCAGACACCTCACCAAATGCTTTAACCATTTGAATAATCCTAGGAAGAGTAATTTCCGTGTGGTCTATAAAAAAATGAATATCATCCGCATATAAGGAGATACGGTCTTGTGATCCTAGCGTACCAAATCCTTTAACCTGATCGTCCTGCCTAATGGCCATCGCAAGGGGTTCGATATAAATATCGAATAACAAGGGGGATAATGGACAGCCCTGCCGCGTGCCTCTATTTAAATCAATACTACTACTCAGGATTCCATTAAGACTCAATTTTGCCCTTGGAGATCTATACAATAACTTAAGAGTACGTATAAACTTTTCCCCAAAGCCCATCCTTGCCAGAACCTTCCAGAGGAAGCGCCACTCCACCCTGTCAAAGGCCTTAGAGGCATCCAATGACAGGATGGAGCGAGCGGTCCCCCCAGGGGCCTGAATATTAGAAAAAAGCCGATGCAAATTATGATGTGTGCCCTTGTTTTGAATAAAGCCACTCTGATCCGGATGGACAATAGAGGAAATGACCCTAGAAAGCCTTGTAGCCAGGACCCTCGCAAGAAGCTTTACATCTGCATTAAGCAGTGAGATTGGTCTATAAGATTCTAAATCTAAAGGGTCCTTGCCTTTTTTTTGAATTAATATTATTACAGCCTCCATCATTGAATCTGGCAACTTCCCATCCTCCATTGATTCAGCAAAGACCTCCAAGAGTCTCGGGAGAATACAATCCCTATATTTACTATAGAATTCATATGGGAGCCCATCTGAACCAGGAGTGGAATTGGCTGAGCATAATTTAATAGCTCCCTCAAGTTCCTGAATTGAGACCTCTAGTTCAAGCGCTTTCTTTTGCGTCTCAGTAATAGTTGGAAAGATGATCCTGTCAAGATAGAAATCCATCTTATCATCTGTGATCTTGGATTCAGCTTTATACAAATCAAGGAAATAGTCAACAAAGGCCTTCTCTACCGGACCCTGTCTAGTGACCATCCTACCATCAATCGAACCTTATCTATATATTTTTTGGATTGTTGGCTTGAAATTACTCTGGACAAAAATTTACCAGGTCGCCCTGACTCGATAAAGTATTTTTGCCCTTTAAAAAAAAGGCTCTGTTGGGCCTTGTCCAATAAAAAATTAGAATATATTTGTGTGGCTCTTTGCATATTTTCCCTGTTCTCCTCCGTCTTATTCATGTAAAAGGATTCTGTCGCCAGTGCCACACATTCTTCTAGATTTTTCTGTTTTTTCCCGTACTCCTTTCTAAGGTTCGCGATGTTACTAACCATCAGTCCCCTCATATACGCCTTAAAAGTATCCCATACCACTTGAATTTTTGCTGAGCCATAGTTATTATCCCAGAATCGACCAATTTCATTTTGGATTATTTCATGTGTTTTTATAACTGATAGCCAGTAAGGATTTAGTCTAAAAGGAGGTTTTGGTGTGTATCTTTCCTGAGATAAGCAGAGTTCAAGTAGTAACGGAGAGTGATCTGATATTGACCTCGTTTCATATTTCATTCGCTTTACCAATTTCACATGTTTACTACTTATCAATGCAAGATCTATTCTGGACATCGATTTACCTGCTTTACTAAAACATGAAAAAGCCCTTTTCCCCTGTCCTAGATATTCCCAAGCATCTTCAAAACCAGCCTCCAGGCAAAACCGTGCCAGGGGAGACCCCTGGACCGGACTATCACTCCTGACACTCGTAGAGACCCTATCACGCACAGGATCAATGACACAGTTGAAGTCGCCAATAATCAGTGTTGGACACTCTGGCCATTTATCCATAAATAATACCAAAGAATTAAGGACCGAAAAGGAAAATGGCGGTGGAATATAGACAAAGGCCAAAATACATATCTTCCCCCTTAACCTACAATATAGAAAAATAAATCTCCCCTGTTGGTCGACAGAGGATGCCTCACAAACGAAATCAATAAGTCTATGTATCAAGACAGTAACACCTCTCGAGTAATTGGAGAAAGTAGAATGATACGTGTGCGCAGCCCATCCCCTGTCGACCACCCTAGAGGTCTCCTCAGTGAGGTGGGTCTCTAGCAGGCATACTATTGCTGGTAAGTGGACCTGAGTCAAGTCAAAAACCGCTTGTCTCTTTCCTCTATCCCCCAAACCACGTATATTGCAGGCAATAATTCTAGTCAGCATTATCAACAGCGGTTAAATGGGAAAAGATGAGAGAGAATGAAAAAAAAAAAAAACACACATTTTGACGCACCACAGCCCAACCCCAACCCCCCCCCCCCCCCACGTACAGGTAATCCACCATGTATTGTAGTAGATTTCTTTCCTATGACCATCCCTCCCGCACTCCCCCCACTCGGCCACCCCCATTAGGAAGCAAAGAAAAAGAAATTTAGGGGTATAGGCCCCTTATAACAATTATTATTCCCGCCACATCATAAAACAATTAAATCATAGATTATTTCGATCAAGCCAATCCGCGGCTTCTTCCGAGGTGTCAAAAAAAAGAGTTTTATCATTGAAAATAATCCGCAATTTTGCTGGGAATATAAGAGAATATTTAATATCCCTTTCTCTTAGCCTCTTTTTGACAGTCATAAATGTGCGTCTCTTTTCTTGTATATCTTTTGAGAAATCTGGAAAAAAGGCCAATCTGTTCCCATTATATACAACCGGTGAACATTCCCTCGCCCTTCTCAAAAGGATATCTTTATCCCCTGTGGTCAATAACTTAACAAGAAATGTCCGAGGTTGTCTCCCTGAAATTAGTTTACCCCCTGGGACCCGATGATCTCTTTCTATCATAAAAAAAGGGGAAAACGAATCTTTCCCAAAATTCTCAAAAATTAACTTCTGTATAAATTGAGTTGGGTTCTTCTCTTCCGCACCCTCTGGAATCCCTATTATTCTCACGTTGTATCTTCGTGACCTATCCTCAAGGTCCGCCAACTTTTTCTTCAGAAGGTTATACTCTAATTTAAATGTGGAGACTTCGGTATTTATTTTTTTGGATTCATTCTGTATCAGGGCAACGGAGCTCTCGAGGTTATTAACTCTGTCTCGCATTTTTGACAAATCGTCTTTTATTAGTCCCACATCAACTTGGATAAACCCAAGTTGGGTTGTAACAGCCTGTATTAAATCCCCATTTTGTTTGACCGCTAGCAGTATTTCTTCTAACGGAGAGGAGTTGTCATTAGGGATAACTTCCCCCATTATACCATCTTCCTCTTCAGGGTATCTAGAGGCTTTTTGTGGTTCTAACTCAGTCATCTCTGAGTCGTCATTTTTTTTTGTGACAAGTTCCTTTTGTCCGCCCCTCGTATTAACCCTCGGAGACCTCAAAAACTGGTCTATTTTTGTTGTTTCAACAGTTTTGAACCCCAGTTTCTGACTTGAGAGGTCAGCCGAGTGCCTACTAGCTTTTGGAGCCATACCCTGTTCCTGTACTCTTTTTTTTTTTTTTTTTTTCCTTTATTCCGCCTCTTTCTCTCCTTTTATATATGTATCACTTCTTCCTTTTTATTTATTTATTTTTTTTCCTTTTTCCCCTCTTTCCTTTCTCTTTTCTTTTCCTCTTTTTCCCTTTTTTTTTTTTTTTTTTCCTCTTTATGCTCTCTCTCCCCTTCTTCCTCTTTTTTTCCACTTTCCGCTTTATACTTTATACTTTATAGTTTGCTCCTTTTATGTTTGTAGCCACCTCACTTTTTTTTCAAATGTGTTTTAGGATGGTAAAACTAGTTTTTTTTTAATGGTCGGTATCATCCAAGGGAAAAAGACATCTGGGGGAAAAAAGAAAAAGGAGCAATCTCACCGGTTTTCAACCTTCCCCTACCAGCCGAGGATTGGAAGTCCTGAGGGGCCTCAGCAGCAGAAAATGAAGAAACCACAGTCTCCAACAGCAGTGACACAAGGAGAGAGAAGGGAGGATCGGCAGCAGTCCCGAATAAATTTCATCAACCCGTCCTGCAGTCCATCGGCCGGGAGAAAACACTAGAGGGCTACTCACAGTGACACAAGGAGGAGAAGGGAGGATCGGCAAAGGCTGAAAACGAACTCCACACACGGAACTAGCCACAGCAGCACGGAGAGGAGAGGCACGGAGCGAAGGAGAGGAGGAAAAAGGATCGGCAGGAGCTAAGGACAGACTCCACATCCAGACTCCACGTCCAAGCTCAGCAGTCGGGGCAGCGACACATGCCCCGTGATCATGAAGAGGACGCGGGCGAAGATCAGCACGAGGACGCCAGGAGATTCAAGGCAGCAAGACAGCCGAGCCGCGGGGAGGCGGAGAGCGTGACGTACTCTGTCTACGTCATCACGACACTAAATAACTTGACCAGCCACAACAGTACAGCAGTAACAACAGATTTAGCTGAATATAAATTTGAGGCCTAGTATTTAGGCGCTGGGTGACAGGTATAGGTTTACTGACAGAATTAGACTTGGAAATGCACAGTAGCGTGTGTGTGAAGTTATTCAGAATGACCCTATGTGCACCTTGAATATTATATACCTTTTTAGGGATAGATTTCAAATAGCTCTGATACAGCAGAAACCACTAAATTAAGAAATTGCTAAATTGGGAATTGTATTTCAACCCAGAACAAAAAATGTGCTTTGACGGACACCAAATAACTTACCCAGCCACAACAGTACAGCAGTAACGACATATTTAGCTGAATATAAATTTGAGGCCTAGTATTTAGGCACTGGGTGACAGGTATAGATTTACTGACAGAATTAGACTTGGAAATGCACAGTAGCGTGTGTGTGAAGTTATTCAGAATGACCCTATGTGCACCTTGAATATTATATACCCTTTTAGGAATAGATTTCAAATAGCTCTGATACAGCAGAAACCACTAAATTAGAAAATTGCTAAATTGGGAATTGTATTTCAACCCAGAACAAAAAATGTGCTTTGACGGACACTAAATAACTTGACCAGCCACACCAGTAACAACAGATTTAGCTGGATATAAACTTGAGGCCTAGTATTTAGGCGCTGGGTGACAGGTATACGTTTACTGACAGAATTAGACTGGGATATGGCCAAAAAATAACCACACTATTGCTGGTTAAATGCACTTGGTGTGACAGCTTGACCAACCACACTACTGAGGGTTAAATGCACTTGGTGACAGGCGCAGCTTGCCCCTGATGTAGTATATGGCCAAAAAATAAACAGACTATTGCTGGTTAAATGCACTTGGTGTGACAGCTTCACCCTGATGTAGGATTTAGCCAAAAAACAACCACACCATTGAGGGTTAAATGCACTTGGTGACAGCTTGCCCCTGATGTAGTATATGGCCAAAAAATAAACAGACTATTGCTGGTTAAATGCACTTGGTGTGACAGCTTCACCCTGATGTAGGATTTAGCCAAAAAACAACCACACCATTGAGGGTTAAATGCACTTGGTGACAGGCGCAGCTTGCCCCTGATGTAGTATATGGCCAAAAAATAAACAGACTAATGCTGGTTAAATGCACTTGGTGTGACAGCTTGACCCTGATGTAGGATTTAGCCAAAAAACAACCACACCATTGAGGGTTAAATGCACTTGGTGGCAGCTTGTGCTGGCGCAACACAAGACACAAAATGGCCGCCGATCACCCCAGAAAAAAGTGACTGAAAAACGCTCTGGGCAGCCTAAAAACAGTGAGCAATTCAATAGCAGCAGTTCAATCATCCACAGCTGCAGATCGATCTCTGAATGAAGTCTTTTGGAGGAGTTAATCACTGCCTAATCTCGCCCTAACGTCGCAGCTTCAACCTCTCCCTATACTGATCAGAGCAGAGTGACGTGCGGCGCTACGTGACTCCAGCTTAAATAGAGGCTGGGTCACATGCTGCACTGGCCAATCACAGCCATGCCAATAGTAGGCATGGCTGTGACGGCCTCTTGGGGCAAGTAGTATGACGCTTGTTAATTGGCTGCTTTGCAGCCTTTCAAAAAGCGCCAAGAAAGCGACGAACACCGAACCCGAACCCAGACTTTTACGAAAATGTCCGGGTTCGGGTCCATGTCACAGACACCCCAAAATTCGGTACGAACCCGAACTATACAGTTCGGGTTCGCTCATCCCTATCCGTGACACCTACGGACAGGTACTATTATCTTTATCATCAATTCTGAACAACCCCTTCAAGCAAAACACATAGAAGGACATTTATTATGAATCTTACGCAATGTCAGAGATTTTGTTGCAGTGTTTTTTTTTTATTTGCTGCAAAACCTGCAACTTTTTGCTGCTCACACCACTTTTCCTAAGTGCTGATAAAAGGGGGCATAGCATGGATGGAGAAGAGGGCTGACCGGTACGCCCCCGTCTAATTTATCATTTTCCACACCAGATTTGCAGTTTACTCAAACTCCTGTTCAAAGTAATAATTTGATGTCTGCATTGAGGCATTTATGACAGTGCTGTACCTTCCCCAATAGTATATTACCTTATCCTTTTAACACATCGTTTTACCCCTACTGAAAAATAGTGCATTCAAAGAAGTCTTCAAGAGAAAACATGACTGAAAAGAAAAATATGAAAAGCTGGTGTCACAGCCATTAGTTGCAGTCTCGCTGTGCAAATAAAGGCTGTTGTTTTGCTTCATGCCTGGACTTTTTGTACTTAGGTCTCTGCAATTTAATGATTTTAAAAGATAACAAGCTGTAAAAACAGGTTTGATAATCCAAAACAGATTTAAATGTTCTGAGTTGGCCTACATTAGCTGAATCATAGAGTTCAATCATAGCTAACAAACAGCATTATAAAGCATCTATGCAATTTATTTAAGTGTTCATTTACCTTTCCATGTTAATCACCTCCCTTTTCATGAAATACTAGCGCCATTACCCAGATTCACACCGGTCTATTTATTTTCTTGTCTGTGTGTGGTTAACAGATATCCACAGTGCACCATAATAGTGACATCTACAATGCCCCCACAACAGTGACATCCACAGTGCCCACATGATAGTGACATCTATAATGCCCCCATAACATCCACAGTGCCCCCATAAAAATGACATACACAGTGCCCCCAGAACAGGTACATTCACAGTGCCCCATAGCCATAGCACCCACAGTGCTCTATAACAGTGTAGCATATAAGTGTAGCATCCACAGTACTCTATAACAGTGACATCTACAGTGTCCCCATAACAGTGACATCCACAGTGCACGTAAAATGGTAAATAAGATGGGCCTGCCAGTCTTTCCTAATCCCTGCACAGGCCCACTTTTTAGACCTGGCGTGTGTGGGGAAAAGTCACAGATTGCAACTCAAAGGACCTTTGTGCGCAATTTGCGCCAGAAATACGCCTAATATAGGCATATTTCTGTTTAATAAATTATCCCCTATATGTTATGAAAATTTTAAGTATATGAATGTATTGCTATACCGTACATTGGTTATCTAAAATGAATTATTGAATTTTTATGTGCAGATAACAGGGACTGTAACTTAAGGGGTAAAGAGGTTTCTGGTCCCAGGACCCTGAGTGGGTCCAAAGGATTTTTACATTGGATACTAAGTTATGCCACTAGACTACCGTTCCTCAACTCCAGTCCTTAAAGCCCACTGCCAGTCATGTTATCAGGATTTCCTTAGTATTGAAGAGATTATATTATTAGTGTAAATGCATCAGGACTTACCACAGGTATTAATTCTGTGGGATATACTCATATCATGACAGGCAGATGGGCCCTGAGGATTGGATATCAGGAACACTGCTCTAGACCATACTATCTGTTTTAGTGCAACATACTCACAGATGAGAAATACTTATGCGTTTTTTACTCTTTTTAATAAATAAAAAAAGTAGTCCTCAGGATCTGCATTTAGGGGTCTAAAAACTGCTGGACATTAACGAGGTTGTCCACTTCTTTTATATTGATGGCCTATTCTTTAGATAGGCCACCAATATCTATGGTGGAGGGTCTGAAACCTTGCACACCCAAAAAACAGCTGTTTCATTGTAACTCTGGCACCAGAACTACACAGCTCTGTCCATTGTGTAGTGGCCATTTAAGTGAATGGTAGCAGAGCTGCAGTAACTCTATATACTACACAGTGGAAAGAACTACACTGATGGGCAAAAGGGGTAGCAATGTTTTGAACTTTTGACTTACAGGCTCCATATCTCACCATCCACTACAGCTTTGAATGTGAGACTACCATGATTTTATAGACAATCATCTTGGCTATCTCATACATATATTGGACTTGCAACTATTTAGCATATGATTAGTTATGGAGATTATTGTCATGTAACTGCATTGTTACTGTTATGCTCTTAAAACTCAACATTTTAATTTATTTTGTTATTATTTTGTAAATCCACCTTTGGCTTTTAACACTGCATGAATCCTTCTTTGCATGCTCTCTATCAGATTCATGTATGTCTCAAACAAAATCTGTTCCTAGGTCTCTTCTACACATTACCAATGTTGCTGCATACTTATCGACTCACTAGGGTACGAATACAGCTTTTTCTTCATCTCTACCCACAAGTTTTTGATTAAGTTGAGGTCTGGGGACTGTGGGGGCAAATCCAGCACCTCTACTTCATTGTCATTGAACCATTTGTTCACCAGTCTCAACATATGCTTTGAATCGTTTGTTGTCCTGCTGGAACACTATTTCATCCTTTTTATACCCATAGTACGCAAGTGTACAAAGTAACTTTTCTTGTAGGATACTCACATATAGCTCATCATTGAGACCAACATCAATCCTGGTTTCCAATGTCATTGGCTGTGAAACAATCCCATATCATCAGGTTTCCTCCACTAAACTTGACATTTCTCGATCCATTAGCACCCTTTTTTCTTGTTTATTTCAGACTCATTTGCTCTAGACGTAGACGCATTTGCACTAGAGATGAGCGAATTTCAAAAAAATTTGATTCGGCCGGTTCACCGAATAAAAATAAAAAAATGTTTTGATCCGAATTTATTTGTGGTGAATCACGTAAAACAAACAAACGGCTATTTCCTGGCTGCTGAGAGCCTTTATAGAGGTGTAGAACACTGTGCCTTGCAGAAACATGCATAGGGAGTCTGCTGTGGTAGTGAAAAAATACTGGGAGACAGTATGACATGCAGATGACAGACATCACTCTTAGAATCACTGCACACTTCACTTATTTGGGCAGTTACGGATCCAAAACTGACCAAATAAGTTCAAGTGTGAACTCAGCCTTACAGGTCAATGTTAGCGTCAAGAAGAAGCACAGTCCTTTTACACCATCAACAGCTGTTCCCACATAGATGTCTACAGAAACTGTTCTATTAAACGCTTATACAAGTAGAACCCCCCCCCCCCCCCCCTACAGAGTGGAGAGGGTGTCAGCAGTAAGTTTGTACTGACGTCACTTATTATTTTGCCCTTCCGTCAGAACAAAAAAAAAAAAAAACTAAGAACGGATCCTGTCTGTGGAGCATCCACCTTCACTCGATCAGCATTTGGTCAGTAATCAATAAGTATTGCTAAATCCAAAAAACACAGGAGTGAATACAAAACAGAGATGACGCGTGAATGGAATATTTGCATGTCCTCTGTTTTGTACCCACTCCTGCTTTTGGCTACCAAATCATAAGCGAATTCTGATGCAAAATAGAGACCGTGTCATGCAGATCTTACAGCTGTTACATAGACAGCATCTGTTGTGCATCTCATTTTTCCTTTCTTCTGACAGATCAGAAGAAAGATCAAATAATTGATGATGTTAGCCAGGCTGTAAGCCAAAATAGTGGCCACGTCATGAAATGGGGAGGGTGGGAACAGCATGAGAAGTTCACAGAGTGGCCCTGTGACATAGTGGTGAGGTGGAAGCAGCATAAGGAGACCACAGAGTGGCCCAATGACAGAGTCTGGAGGTGGCAGCAGCATCAGGAGGCCACAGAGTGGCACAATGACAGTGTGGAGGTGGCAGCAGCTGTATGAGGAGAGCACAGAGTATGCCACCACCTGCTGGTTAAGGTCCTGCTCCAGGTCTAGCTGCTGCTGGTGAGTAGTTTCTTCACTCAGCGACTCTAGACTGAAGCTGCTGCTGATGGAGCTGGTACTGCTCCTACCTCCCCACCCTGCCACAGCAGAGGAACATGAGCGCAGAGGGCTCCCCCGGTCAGAACTGCGAGAGGATGGACAATGGCGCAGATAGGCCAACTGACTACATAGGAGGTCTTTATAATCCTTCAGTTTGTCCTCCCTCTCATCGGGTGTAAAACAGGCCCCCATTTTGGACTGGTAGACAGGGTCCAACAAGGTGGAGAGCCAGAAGTCATCCCTCTGTCGAATGGTGACAATTCGGCTGTCACTACGCAAGCAAGTGAGCATGTAGCATTTGTGCAAGTGACTCGGAGGGAATCCCTGCCTCCATCTCCACTTCATACTGCCACGGTGTGTCTGGGTCCTCTGCCTCATCTTCTTCATCACCCTGTAGCTGCTCCTGCACCTCCTCTCATCAGTGTATTAAAACCTCACATTTCGCTACACATTGCTTGTGCTCCAAAGTCTTCCTCCTCCTCTAGTTCAGCCCCTAAAGGGCTCATGTGGCTGAGATGTTGTTCATCCCATAGTCCTGGTGATTGACAAATAACGTGGCCTCCTCAAAGGGCCTGAGCAAACGGCAGGTGTCACGCATGCTCTGCCACTGGCTGACATCGAAGTTACACAAGGGAGTACTCCTGTCTGCTTGGATCATCAAGAAATCATTTATGGCCTTTCTCTGTTCGCATAGTCGGTCCAACGTATTGAGGGTGGAATTCCAATGAGTGGAAACGTCGCATATCAGCCTATGTTGAGGGATGCCATTCTGCCGCTGCAGCTCAAGGAGTGTGTGCTTTGCGGTGTACGAGTGGCTGAAATGCATGCAAAGTTTCCTGGCCATTTTTAGGATGTCTTGCAGATGCGTTGAAGACTTCAGGAACCGCTTGACAACCAGATTAAACAAGTGTGCCATGCAGGGTGCATGGCTCAGCCGTCCTTGACGCAGTGCCGACACCATGTTCTTCACGCAGTGCCGACATCACACAACGGCTAATAAGCCCTTTTTTCCACTAATACGTGCCAAAAAAGTGCTTTAGAACATATAACTGCACCGCTGAACGGCAAATATTTATATTTTTTGCCACTAATACACGCCAAAAAGGGCTTTAAAACATATAACTGCACCGCTGAACTGCAAATATATATTGTTTTTGCCACTAATGCACTCCAAAAAGGGCTGTAATTTTCTTACTTCATCACACAACGGCAAATACTTTTTTGTGCCACTAATGCACGCAAAAAAGTGCTTTAGAACATATAACTGCACCGCACAAAGGCAAATTAGATAGAAAGAAAGTAGACATATTTCCTTGTAATAAACCCTGTTAATGGCTGTATCAAACAGTACTTGCACAAGAATGGTTTGCTGAAATTACAGAGCTGTATAATAGTAATTTGGATCCTCAGTCAGTGCAGCAAGGTGTAATAGGATTGTTCCTTTTACCCAGACTGAAATCTCCCCTGCTGTACCCTGTGCAACATCAATACTGTGGAATGATTCCTCCCTATCCTTTTTCTGAAGTAATATACAGCGAAATAAAAGTTTTAACGTCTTTTCTACCACTGTCCCTAGTGCCTTCTGACTTCTCTTCCTGCACTAAGTACACTGGAAAATGGCTGAATCCAAGATGGCTGAGGCTATTTATAGGGCTGGCTGGCTGCTGATTGATTGCATGCATCCCTCATTCCCAGAGTTACTTGGTCCATGTCCATGCAGCAGCCAAAAAATTAGATTCAAGCGCGAGGAAATTCGGATGCCTGGACATCCATCTCTTAGCTTTGAAATGCATGGACGGACTTCATTTCATATTCTCCCAACTGTCATGGCACTCACATGATGCAGTTTGGCAATTTTCTTGGCCGAGATACCACTATTGATGAGCTGGATGATGCTGTTTCTCTTTTCTTGGGAAAACTTCAGCATGGTTACTTCTGGATTTGAACCAGTCACCTTTTGCTTGGGAATCAACCTAATAACACTATTAGGGAATGTAAGAACAGGTTGTAATTTGTTGAATACAAGAAGAAAAAGATTGTTCCACCGCCAGGAGCAAAATACCAATGTAGTTACATAACATGAATCTGCATAACTAATCATATGCTAAATAGTTGCAAGTCCAATATATGTATGAAAAGTAAAATGCAAATAAGGGACTGCGTTGCTTTCCTGGAATCCACAAATAAAAGTTAAGTAAGATGCCAGATCCTTCCTCCAATTCTCCTTCCTTATGTAGCCAAACATTGCTACTATGTCCTGTTGCGGTACAGCTCCCCAGTTTTTTCACATCGATCAACCTGTGATATCAGGGAGAAAGATAGCGAAGCACCTCTGGCGTTTTGGGCTAAAAGACAGATATTTTTTTAAATGTAAAATTCCAGTTTTCCAGAGGCCGCCCCTAGTGGATGGTGAGATATGAAGCCTGAAAGTCGAAAGTTCTAAACATTGTTACCCTTTTGCTTGTCAGTGTATGGAGTTCCTGTGCCGGAGCTACTGCAGAATAGCTGTTCAGTGGGGGTGTGGGGTGTTCACTGATGGATCCAGGGGGGGCAACGGGTCGCAGCCGCAGCCGCCGCCCGGGTAATACGCGGGCTGTCAGCTGTTGCTGCAATGCTGAGCGCCGGTGACGTCAGACGCCGGTGCTCAGGCTCAGAGCGGTATATAGCAGTGGACAATGACAGTGAGGGGGAGCTGCATGCGAAGTCGGCCTCAGTGTGTGTGACGCTCAGTGACTGCGGTAGGTACCAATGTGCTCTGCGGCAGCCGCAGGTCGAGCTGCCTATGTGCGGTACCCGAGGGTTAATGGAGAAGCATGGCATGTGGGAGGAGTGAGCCATTAGAGAGGCTCAGGGAGCTTCTCAACCTGTCAGAAGTGTATTGTTATCCTGAGTGCAGAGCAGCAGAGCAGGCGCCATGTGTGTGACACACCGGGCACAGGTGCTGGCACAGCTGCAGACTGGGAGGTGTGCTGGGGTGGAGACCAGTGAGCGGCCCCATTCCAGTATGGGATACAGGCACAGTACTGGGACAGCAGAGCACACTCTCCACACCGGCATCTTTATCATGGGGACCGTGGGCAAGAAGTGTGTCACTGTCAGGGGCGGGCTGGGATGGGGGGCAGGGAGGCAATTGCCCTGCAGGCCACCCTAAAGTATGTTAAAAATGTCTGCCCGCTGAGCACCAGAGGACCAGGAAGCGGTGAAATGACTTGCCCACCGCCGGTCTGGTCCTGGTATCTTCTCTCTGGGCTCCTGACAAGTTGTTAAGGCCCTTTCCCACTCAGCCAATCAGTGGCTGCAGCTGTTTCACGTGTCAGGCCAGTGATTTCCTGCTGAGCCAATCACTGGCCTGACACATGACACAGCTGTGGCCACTGATTGGCTAAGTGGGATAGGTCCTCAACAACTTGTCCGAAGCCCATAGAAAGCTACCAGGACCGCACAGAGGAGAAGGGGAGCTGCTGCAGACAGGGCCAGGGGAGCATAATGTTTTTTACACAACATTAATTGAGGGGATGGTGGCAATGTGACATGGGGGTTGAAATGTGACATGGAGGGGGAGAAATGTGACATGGAGGGGGAGAAATGTGACATGGAGGGGGAGAAATGTGACATGGAGGGGGAGAAATGTGACATGGAGGGGGAGAAATGTGACATGGAGGGGGAGAAATGTGACATGGAAGGGGAGAAATGTGACATGGGGATGATGTGACACAAAGGGGATGATGTAAAAAGGAGGGGGTGATGTGACATGGAGGGGAAGAATTTCACATTTTTCCCCCCTCTGTGTCAAATTTTTCCCCCCTCCGTGTCACATTTCTCAACCCCCCCCTATGTCAAATTTCTCATCCCACCCCATGTCACATTTCTCCCCCTTTCATGTCACATTTCTCCCTCCTCCATGTCACATTTATCTCCCTCCATGTTACATCACTGCCTCCATGTTACATCACCCCCATCATGTTACATCACACCTTCCTTTTTGCATCACCCCCACCGAGTTCTGGTGGTAGTGGGGGCACCAAAATGTAGCTTCACTTTTGTTGGCAAAAATCCTTGCACTGGCCCTGGCTGTCAGCTGTGCAGGGCTGTGCACAGGCGTAAGGCGCTCTGTGACGTCACGCTGTGCGCAGCCTTCACAGCACAGCCGATAGCAGGAGGATGCAGATCGCATTAGAGGAGAGAAGCGGCGGCATCCAGGTGCAGGAAGGGTAAGTGTTTTTTTTTTTAATCTATGAGGCTGATGGACACTTCTGGGGGCTGGTGAGGGCACATGGGGCTGATAGAGAGGTTGCTGGGGGCTGAGAAGCTACTGGGGGCAGATGAGAGGCACTGGGTGCTGATGGAGAGGCTGCTGGGGGAGAATTATTACTACTAGGAGGTATTATGCGGAGCTTTACTTCTACTGGGGGCTATGAGGAACACGATTACTAGTATGGGCACTATAGGGGCATTATTACTACTAAGCGTGCTCTGGCAGATAATTATTTCAATTGGTGGGATTTTGGGGAGCACTGTTACTTTGGGGGTCACCCTGGCATAGTATCAGCTTAGCACAGTTATTTTTGGGAGCCATTATCTTTATACTATTAGTCTCTGGGCACAGTTATTTTTTAGAGCACTGTGTGCCAATAATTGTTGAAGGGGGTACTATCTGTGTGGTAATAGTATTTCCAGGGGGACTGTTTCTGCAGTATAGTATTGGGGGCACAGCGGGCACAGTATTGGGGGCACTATCTGTGTGGTAATAGTATTTCCAGGGGGATTGTTTCTGCAGTATAGTATTGGGGGGCACAGCGGGCACAGTATTGGGGGCACGATCTGTGTAGTAGTAGTATTTCCAGGGGGACTGTTTCTGCAGTATAGTATTGGGGGTGGCAGGAAAGGGTGTTCAGATGGGAAGATGATGGAAATGTGGGAAACTAATGTCTGTTTGTCAATCTCTGCAGAGACAGGAGATGGCTGAAAAATTATCATGGCGGTCTGGTCTGAATGGAGAAGTTAAAGAAAGAGAACCTCTACAACAAAGGTGACATCACTGGATGTAAGAGGTATGTGGCGCTATGTAGGAGAGGATGTGCTCCGGCTCCTCCCCCTGCCATTTGCAGAAGGAGGATTCAGAGCTGGGTGAGGATGGCCAAGGGGGGCAACAGGCCACGGGAGGGTGGCAGATGGTGGGGGGAACCACAAGCCTTGACCAGGATCTGGGAGGGAGGAGGGCGGAGGAGCTTCCTGGCTGTAGCCGGCTGTTTATTGTATAATGTGAAGCAGGCAGTGCAGCCAGGACAGACCTCCCCCTCTCTCCGTATGATGTGTAGAGACAGGTCTCAACAATAGGATGTCAGCTGTACAGTGTTTGTTGGGAGTGGCCTATTATATGTAGGAGGGGCTTTTAATAATGGGTGGGTCTAAAAATGGGCTACTTGACTGGATTTACCCTCCAGGACTAATGCTGCCAGCCCTCCCCTGGTTACTGTACATGACACATGTAGTATCAGACCTTTATATTACAAATCATGCATGTACATGTAATATACATGTAGTGCTGTCCCTGCTATGTATATTACACATGCATGTACATGTATTATACGTGTAGTGCTGACTCTGCTGTTATATTATACATGTAATGCTGACCCTGCAGTGTATATTACACATGTATGTATGTGTATTATACATGTAGTGCTGACCCTGCTGTGTATATTACACATGACTCGGCAGGTGCGGGGTTGGACAGAGAGTACTGTATATACTACATTGGCGTACTGTAGAGCGGAGCTAGAGCTTCTTTTGTCTGCTGCCACAAAACAATCTGGAATGCCCCTCCCGAGATTAGGCTCTGGATCCGCTACTGGGGGTGTTGGACCTCCACTGATCAGGTTTTTATGGTCCACTGTGAAGATAGGCAATAATTATAAAAATAAACTGAAAACCTCTAAAGTTTGTCACCACTTGCCAGGGTTGAATACTTTTACGTTGTTTTATACCTGATGACAAATAAATGAATTGTGACAAAAAAAAAAAAATCATAAAAGCAGTTCACACAGCACAGATTTCATTAGTATTTTGCATCCATATGTTGAAGCTAAAAGCAGGAGAATATAAATATGTATAAATCTTTTCATTATACCTTTTCTATTTAAAAATGCAGATGCAAAATACTGCAGATATCAAAATCGGCAAGCAATCTATGAAATTGGATCTCATTTGTAATCCAAATACATTTTTAGGGTACTAGAGGCACAATATATGCTGTATACACTACTTATGGTTCACTAAACAAAGGAGACCAATTAGAGCATCATTGAATATAGAACTAGTGTTGAGCGCGAATATTCGTATTATGAATTTTTATCACAATATATTTAGAATATAGTGCTATATATTCATAATGACGAATATTAGTTTTTCTTTTTTTTCTTTAACACAGTACACATCAGGTGATCATCCCTCCCTTCTTCTAGCTTGTGGGCCAATGAGAAGGCTTTGTCACAGCTTAGCAACATCCCTAGTAACCAATAGAAAAGTTGCCTACCCCTTCACTATATAAAATTAAGACACTCCCCCAGCAGCCATTTTGTGGAGTTTTATGTGAGAGTGAGAGGAGCTTGAATGCTGTGCTGTACTTTTTCAAATTACATTACAATTCACATATAAATATTCCAGATAGTTACGGTTAGGGTCCAGCCACATGTCCGTGTTTTTTTTTGCAGATCCACGGATCTGTGGATCCGCAAAACACGGACATCGGCGATGTGCATTCCGCATTTTGCGCCCTGCACATAGCCGGCATTCTCATAGAAAATGCCTTTTCTTGTCCGCAATTGCGGACAAGAATAGGACATGTTCTATTTTTTTCAGGATCAGAATTGCGGACCCGGAAGTGCGGATTAGCAATTCCGGATCCGGGCAGCACATCGTGCTGCCCCATAGAAATGAATGGGTCTGCAATTCCGTTCCGCAAAATGCGGAACAAAATTGCAGACATGTGAATGGACCCTTAGTAGCTGATAGGGTCCAGTGCAGGGTGTAGTGTAGGTTATATACTGTAGATAGCTGAAATATATAATCCATATATTTAGTGTTAGATAGTGTAGGTTATAGTGTGTGGCAGGAAAATAGATGTACAATGTGCATGTGAGAGAGTTCTCTGCTGTCCATACATACATGCTACAGACATAGTGCTGTGATGTCACAACAATACTAAGTTCAACAATCAGTATTATGTTGTCAGACCTGATTGGCGAAGCTGTATGCATTGTACTAAAATATTCAAATCAATAGAGACGATTTACGCAATCTCGAATACTTTGAAAAACTCTATCTGCATATAAAGCTATTGTTATGACATGCATGGAATTTTAATCTAAAACAGTGCTGTAATGTATATTTAATTACCGCGATCAGGAGTTCTTCCTCACTATCTCGAAAGTTGCTGCCAACCATTTTCATCACGTATGTAGCTAATAGTGCATGCGTATGTGCGCGCGCGTGCATAATAGAATATAGCGAATATCAAAAAATCACAAATATTTGGCGAATATTCGGGATATATTGCAAATTTGAATATTGCCTCTGCCGCTCATCACTATATAGAACTTGGTTTGGCATTTGTACTTGTGGGGAAGTGTTCAAAGAAAGTTGTGTAACATGCGTACATTTTATATATATATATATATATATATATATATATATATATATGCACATACATACATATATATACACATACATACATATATATACACATACATATATATATATACATACACATACAGTGGATACAAAAAGTCTACACACCCCTGTTAAAATGTCAGGGTTCTGTGATGTAAAAAAATGAGACAAAGATAAATCATTTCAGAACTTTTTCCACCTTTAATATGACCTATAAACTGTACCACTCAATTGAAAAACAAACTGAATTTTTTTATTTGGAGGGAAGAAAACAAAAAAAAAAAAACTAAAATAATGTGGTTGCATAAGTGTGCACACCCTCTTATAACTATGGATGTAGCTGTGTTCAGAATTAAGCAATCACATTCAAAAGCATGTTAAAATAGGAGTCAGCATATACCTGCCATCATTTAAAGTGCCTCTGATTAACCCCAAATAAAGTTCAGCTGCTCTAGTTGGTCTTTCCTGAAATTTTCTTAGTTGCATCCCACAGCAAAATCCATGGTCCACAGAGAGCTTCCAAAGCATCAGAGGGATCTCATTGTTAAAAGGTATCAGTCAGCAGAAGGATACAAAAGAATTTCCAAGGCATTAGATATACCATGGAACACAGTGAAGACAGTCATCATCAAGTGGAGAAAATATGGCACAACAGTGACATTAACATGAATTGGACTTCCCTCCAAAATTGCTGAACAGACGAGAAGAAAACTGGTCTGGGAGGCTACCAAGAGGCCTACAGCAACATTAAAGGAGCTGCAGGAATATCTGGTAAGTACTGGCTGTGTGGTACATGTGACAACAATCTCCCGTATTCTTCTTATCTCTGGGCTATGGGGTAGAGTGGCAAGACGAAAGCCTTTTCTCACGAAGAAAAACATTTAAGCCAGGCTACATTTTGTAAAAACACATCTGAGGTCTCCCAAAAGCATGTGGAAAAGGTGCCATGGTCTGATGAAACCAAGGTTGAACTTTTTGGCCATAATTCCAAAAGATATGTTTGGCGCAAAAACAACACTGCACATCACCAAAAGAACACCATACCCACAGTAAAGCATGGTGGTGGCAGCATCATGCTTTGGGGCTGGTTTTCTTCAGCTGCAACTGGGGCCTTAGTTAAGCTAGAGGGAATTATGAACAGTTCCAAATACCAGTCAATATTTGCACAAAACCTTCAGGCTTCTGCTAGAAAGCTGAACATGAAGAGGAACTTCATCTTTCAGCATGACAACGACTCAAAGCATACATCCAAATCAACAAAGGAATGGCTTCACCAGAAGAAGATTAAAGTTTTGGAATGGCCCAGCCAGAGCCCAGACCTGAATCCGATTGAAAATCTGTGGGGTGATCTGAAGAGGGCTGTGCACAGGAGATGCCCTTGCAATCTGACAGATTTGGAGTGTTTTTGCAAAGAAGAGTGGGCAAATCTTGCCAAGTCAAAATGTGCCATGCCGATACCCAAAAAGACTGAGTGCTGTAATAAAATCAAAAGGTGCTTCAACAAAGTATTAGTTTAAGGGTGTGCACACTTATGCAACCATATTATTTTTATATATTTTCTTCCCTCTACCTAAAATATTTCAGTTCATTGTCACATTAAAGGTGGAAAAAATTCTGAAATTATTTATCTTTATCTCACAGAAACCTGACATTTAGACTTTTTATATCCACTATATATATTTACACACATATAATGAATAGGGAGAAGCTAGCACTCCAAATAAATCCAAATTGCATTCACCCAAGATCAGCAACGTTTCAGCTGCTCCCTGCAGCCAAATTTGGATTTATTTTGGAGTGCTGCCTTCTCCCTATTCATTGGTTGTTCAGTTCTGTCTCCCTGGAGGCGTGCATCCTCATATATATATATATATATATATATATATATATATATATATATATATATATATATATATATATATATATATATATATATATATATATATATACACACACACACACACACACTAGCTGAACAACCTGGCTTCGTACGGGTATATTTCATCTATTTCATTTAATGTTTGTGTATTGTATGTCGTGTTTTTGTGTTTTTTTTATTTTAATTTTAATTTTTCTAAATCCTTTATTGTTTTCTGAACCAAATATACAAATTCTCATATCAAGCAGTTCAAGTCTACAAAGATACCTTACACAAGTTAATACATTTGTTCCTTTTAACCCACCCCTCCCCTTTTGTTTCACTGCTGCGGGGTCCGTCCACATTTTAATATCTACCTTAATTCTTGTTTCCCAAAATTTCCAGTATAAGGAATCTTGGGAACCTGGAGCGAGAAAGAGAGCCTGTCCTATCAGAGAATCGTCACTCAGAGTTCCTTGCCACTCTTCTATAGGCCTCAATAGTGTCTAACCGAGCCCTCCATTCATAGAAGCTAGGGCTATTCCTCGTACCCCAATATTTAATTATCAAGGCATTTGCGACCATGAAACCTACCATACTGACTCGCAATTGGTGGGGGGTCAGCTCAGAACGGGAGAAAAGACCCATTATTGCCTGCGTAAAACTTTGGTTCAATTTGATCTTATATCTTTTATGTAATTCCTCATAAATACTAGTCCAAAACCCACTCACTTCTGGACAATTCCATAGTAAGTGACCTAACTCCACGTTTTCTGATGAACATTTCCAACACAGGTCCTTCCTTTCCATATATATCTTGGCGAGGAAGGCAGGGGAGTAGTATAGGCGGTGAACAATCTTGAACTGAATCAATCTGTATTTCTGAAAGATCGATACTTTTTTTATGTTTTAATATACTGTATCCCATTCCAAGATGTTCCCCTCGCCCAATTCAGCTTCCCAGCCTCCCTCAATTTTAAATGTGGTTATTTCCCCCAAACAGTCCCAAAATCTATGGTATATTTTAGAGCGTGTAAGTTAAGTATCCTTAAATCTTAACCAGTAATCCAAAAAGGGGCTTGCCCTAATGGCCAATAAGCTTTTATCCTGAGTGCTCATATATACGTGACTAATTTGTGCATACTTATATCTATCTAAGAAGGTCGGTGTACCTTTTATTAATTCATCTAAGGGAATAATATTACCATGTGATATTATATGAGTTAAGCTGTTAATTCCGCGTGAATTCCAATATTTATAATCTACAATTGACTTAAATTCTTTTAAATTATAATTGTGCCAAAGTGGGGTAAAGTGAGTAGGGGGATGTCTCACCCAGTATTTTTTTTTATCTTATTCCAAACCCTATTTAATGTATCACTAATCAAACATTGTTTTTTCCTCATGTCCAGGTGCCCAGTCTCCAAAATAGAAAAAATATCCCCATATGGCCCCTGGAAATCCCTTAAAAGGATACCCAGCAGCAAAGCAGCCTGGCTATCCACCCCCCCTCCCAGACACCACTTTATCTGTGCTGCAATATAGTATCCCTGGAGGAATAGAAGGGAAAGGCCACCCCTTCTCTCCGATAGGCAGAGATATTTTTGCTTAATCCTAACCCTCCCCCAGATTTAGTCGTTCAACAATTTGTCCAATAGCCCAAAGAAGGAATCATCAATCCATATCGGGCATGCTGTCAGAGGGTATAATGCAATAGGGAGGACCACCATCCTAATCAGTGCAATCCTTTCCTCCTGTGACAAGGGCAACTTCTGACAAGTCCGGATCTTCTCCCTGATCTTATTAATCATAGGAATTATGTTTAGGGAATTATATCGAGACAGATCCGCACTTATGCTGATACCCAGATATCGGATGGAGTCAGTTGGTCCAAGTAACTTAATACCTAAGGGCCTGTCAGGGGGTGCTCGGACAAGAGGGAGAAGTTCAGATTTGTCCCAGTTCACTTTGTACCCCGATAACGCCCCATATTCTTTCAAGATATTCATAACAGGTGTAACAGCTTTCCATCCCTGCCTCAGGAATACAAGAATGTCGTCCGCGTATAGACTGATCTTATCTTCCTCTCCTCTCCCTCCAAATCCTACGATCTGATTAGACTGCCAGATTTTGCAAGCGAGAGGTTCCAAAGCCAGGGCAAATATCAGAGGTGAAAGGGGACAACCCTGCCGTGTACCTCGCTGTAGGGGAAGCTCCGAGTCAATCCCATTTATCTTAACCCTGGCCATAGAATCCAAAGAAAGCAACTGTATCCATTTAATAAAATGTTCTCCCAGTTCCATTCTATCCAAAGTTCCCCACAGGAAAGGCCACTCCACCCTGTTAAAGGCCTTCTCGGCATCCAGAGACAGGATGGAGCGATCCCCCCCCTCCCCAACATATACATTAAGAAAGGCCCTACGAATATTATATTGTATATCTCATTTTGGGATAAAGCCCGTCTGGTCCGGATGGATCAGGCGGTGAACAACCCCCCTTAACCTGTTTGCAAGCACTTTCGCTAGTATCTTGTAGTCAGTATTGAGTAATGAAATTGGGCGATACGCCCCCGCCTCTGTCTTATCTTTATCTTTCTTCAGGATTAAGGAAATTGAAACTTCCCTCAAGGAGGGGGGGGGGGGGAGTAAACCACTCCTCCAAGATTCATTAAAACATTTGAAGATGAAGCGTCAGTACAGTTTTACGATATGCTCTATAAAATTCAAAAGGTATGCCATCCCTGCCCGGAGCCGTATTACCTTTTATGCTGTCAACGGCTTTCTCCACCTCATCAAGAGAAAGTGGCAAATTTAGTTTGGTGCTATCTTGCTCGAAAAAGGCAAGGGAGTGCCACACTTTCAAAAAAAAATAGCTTGGGCTCCGTCATCCACCCCAGGGTCTGACCAATACACTTTAGTAAAGTGTTCTACAAGGGCAGTTTTAATTTTAAAACGGTCACTGGTTAATACACCAGTTGGCAGTTTTATTTGCTTTATTGGGATTTGGGCTTTTTGACTAGCGATTACGGATGCCAGCATTCTACCTGTCTTGCCTTTCTCAAAGAAATCTTGCTGTCCAGCAAAGAAACGTCTATGCTGCGCCTTTTCATAAAGAAAAGTCTGGTATTCCTTCTTTGCCTCCATTAATAATGAACGAATATTATTCTCATTTTGTTTGGCCAAGGCCGCCTCAAGAGCCCCAACCCTCTATACCAATTCCTTTTCAGTGTTAGCATATTCCGCCCTTTTCCGCATAATTCTCATACTATATGCCCCTCTTATCATGGCCTTCAGGGAATCCCACACATAATGTATGTGTGTGGAACCATAATTTAGTGCCCAGAATTGTAAAATATCTTTCCCAATTCTTTCTTGGTCACCGACCACCTGTATCCAATGTGGGTTTAGCCTGAAAGATTTTTTCCATGTGGTTCTTACTTTATTTTTTGAATCAGTTCCCAAAATTCCGTACTTGCTAGAAATAGGTCTATCCTAGACATGGGCCTGCAAAATCTGCTAAAACAGGAGAAGGCCGTTTATTTTCCGTACAAAAACTGCCACACATCTATAAAGCCCATCTCCTGGCAGATCCCGCTAAGGGTCGTGGGCTGCTCATTGATACTCCCCCCTTCCGCTATACTCGGATACCCTGTCCTTGTAAGCCATGACGGAATTAAAATCTCTCAACACTAATATAGGACACGGATCCCACTTACATACATACTCTGCAAGTTTCCTCAGTACTTCCGAGGAGAAGGGGGAGGAATGTATACAAACGCCAGTACACATATCAGTCCCTTCCACTGGCCATATCGGAATACAAATCTTCCCTCCTTATCAATCCATTGATCATGTGGCTCGTAATCCACATTCCTATATATGTAGACACTAGCTCCTTGCGAATAGGCCGAGTAATGGGAGTGGTATTCGTACTGCGTCCAAGGTTTTTCGCATATATTTCAATTTTTCAACAGTGAAATGTGTCTCAATCAGCCCCACGATAGCAGGTAAATGTATGGAGATAGTATCATATACCACCCTCCGTTTAAGTTTGTCCGCCAATCCGCGGACATTCCATGTTAGTATACTGTGACATTTACAGAACAACGAGTGGCTAGGCTTTCTCACTCCCCTCCCAAATTCTAAATCTGATCCCGCAGCAGTAAAAGAATCCTCTCTCCCAATGGTGCACAAGACAATAACATCCCATGCGCCTCTTACACATGGCCTAGGCCTCCTCCCCCCCAGAAACTATGGTACAAAAATGTGAATTTCCGCTTTTTGAAGCAGCTCTGACTTTCTGAGCACCTGTCATGTTTCCTGAGGTTCTACAATGCCCAAACAGTAGAAAAACCCCCAAAATTACCCCATTTCGGAAAGTAGACACTAAGGTATTCGCTGATGGGCCTAGTGAGTTCATAGAACTTTTTATTTTTTGTCACAAGTTAGCGGAAAATGATAATTTTTTTTTTTCCTTACAAACTCTCATATTCCACTAACTTGTGACAAAAAATAAAAACTTCCATGAACTCACTATGCCCATGACAAAATACTTTGGGGTGTCTTCTTTCCAAAATGGGGTCACTTGTGGGGTAGTTATACTGCCCTGGTATTCTAGGGGCCCTAATGCATAAGAAGTAGTTTGAAATCAAAATGTGTAAAAAATGCCCTGTGAAATCCGAAAGGTGCTCTTTGGAATGTGGGCCCCTTTGCCCACCTAGGCTGCAAAAAAGTGTCACACATGTGGTATCGCCGTATCAGAAACAGTAGGGCAGTGTGTTTTGGGGTGTCTTTTTACATATGCCCATGCTGGGTGATAGAAATATTTCGGCAGAAGACAACTTTTCCCATTTTTTCCCATAAGTTGGCATTTGACCAAGATATTTCTCTCACTTAGCATGGGTATATGTAAAATGACAAAATGACACTCCAAAACACATGCCCCAACTTCTCCTGAGTACGGCGATACCACATGTGTGACTTTTTTGCAGCCTAGATGCGCAAAGGGGCCCAAATCCCTTTTAGGAGGGCATTTTTAGACATTTGGATCCCAGACTTCTCACGCTTTAGGGCCCCTAAAATGCCAGGGCAGTATAAATACCGCACCTGTGACCCCATTTTGTAAAGAAGACACCCCAAGGTATTCAATGAGGGGGATGGCGAGTTCATAGAAAAAAAAAAATTTGGCACAAGTTAGCGGCAATTTTTTTTTTCTCACAAAGTCTCCCTTTCCGCTAACTTGGGCCAAAAATGTCAATCTTTCATGGACTCAATATGCCCCTCAGCGAAAGCCTTGGGGTGTCTTCTTTCCAAAATGGGGTCATTTGTGGGGTGTTTGTACTGCCATGGCATTTGAGGGTCTCCGCAATCATTACATGTATGGCCAGCATTAGGAGTTTCTGCTATTCTCCTTATATTGAGCATGCAGGCAATTAGATTTTTTTTTTTCGTTCAGCCTCTGGGCTGAAAGAAAAAATGAACGGCACAGATTTCTTCATTCGCATCGATTAATGTGGATGAAAAAATCTCTGCCAAAAAAGAAAAGGAGGGGAAAGGCGTCTGCCAGGACATAGGTGTCATGGAACCATGAACCAGACGTACAACAGAGATGAGTGGAAATAAGAAGGCTTTATTGGAAATCAAGCCGTAGCAAAAGTCCAAACGGATGGCTAAACCGAAGCAGGGTCTTGCGTAGACAGAGGTCAGGAACCAGGAGGGTGGTCAGACGAAGCCAGGATCAGGAACCAACGGGGTAGTCAGACGAAGCCAGGATCAGGAACCAACGGGGTAGTCAGACGAAGCCAGGATCAGGAACCAACGGGGTAGTCAGACGAAGCCAGGATCAGGAACCAACGGGGTAGTCAGACGAAGCCAGGATCAGGAACCAACGGGGTAGTCAGACGAAGCCAGGATCAAGAACCAGAAGCAGCAGCAGTCTTAGAAGCATGTGAACACAGGAGGACCAAGCAAGGAACTGAAGCCACAGACCTTCTATATATATGAGCTAGGCATCCAGCTCCTCCCAGTGGGAAGGAGGAGCCGCAGGGTGGGAGGCTACAAGAAACCCAGAAACCAAGATGGCCGCCAGCACATGTCAAACGAAGGAGAACAGTGAGAAGGTAAGACCATGACAATAGGAGCTCCGCCCAACATCCATACCCACTTAGCTCGTATGCCCTGGCAAACCCGATTTCTCCATTCACATCAATCGATGTGGATGAATAAATCATTGCCGGGATTTTTTTTTTTTTTATATACAAAGTGTTTGCCAAAGCATATGAACACCGCCGCCCCCTCAGCTCATATGCCTCGGCAAACGTATCTTTTACTGCAGAAGAGAAATCTTGTCTTGCAGCGCCGCATACACCGACTTTTGTGTAATCTGACAGCAGTGCAATGCTTCTGTCAGAATGCACATCAGTGCTGCAGCTAGTCGATCGGTTGGTCCACCTGGAAGGTAAAAAAAAACTAAACAAAAAAGAAAAAAACCAGGCCGCAACGCAATAAATTTATTAACTTTATAATAACATTTGAACGGAACATCAACTTTTTGAACAGAACGTAAACTTTTTTGCTTACCGGTGATTTTTTTTTTTTTTTTTTTTGCCTTTATAGGACAAACCTCTCATTCCCCCTGGGACAATGTGCAAAGCGCAAAGCGCCCAAAGATGTGGCGAAGTACATTATGCACTTTGTCCCAGGTGAAATGAGAGGTTTGCAGCAGCTGTGAGTGAAAGGGCCCTAATAGCCCTGTATGCCTGTCCTGTGAGGTGCAATCCCTATGCTAAGTGTACCTGTGTGTGGTACTTCCGGAAACACTCCCCTAAGCATAGGGCAGGGTGGTCAGGGCAGTCAGGACAGAAATAGCGGGTGTCACGCCTTATTCCACTCCTGCTACAGACACAACATTTTGTTGAGGTACCAGCAACGACATTGGGGAAATGTCACTCGTGTAGACGGCTCACTACACTGGTGGTTGGGGCCACGGAACCTCCTGGATACAGGAGGTTCTCGATGATCTCTTCCTAAAATTTGAGGAAGGATCCTGTTCTCCCAGCCTTACTGTAGAAAACAAAACTATTGTACATAGCCAATTGAATCAAATATACAGACACCTTCTTATACCAGCGTCTGGTGCGTCGGGAAACGAAATAAGGAGCCAACATTGGGTCATTGAAGTCCACCCCTCCCATGAACGGATTATAGTCGTGGATACAGAGGGGCTTGTCAATGACACTGGTTGCTCGTTCAATTTGGATTGTCGTGTCTGCGTGAATGGAGGAGAGCATGTAAAAGTCATGCTTGTCTCTCCATTTCACCGCGAGCAGTTCTTCATTACACAAGGCAGCCCTCTCCCCCCTTGCAAGACGGGTGGTAATGAGCCGTTGGGGGAAGCCCCGGCGACTTGGTCGCACAGTGACACAGCAGCCAATCTGTTCTAGGAACAAATGCCTGAAGAGAGGTACACTTGTGTAGAAATTGTCCACATAAAGATGGTACCCCTTGCCAAATAAGGGTGACACCAAGTCCCAGACTGTCTTCCACTGCTCCCCAGGTAGTCAGGGCAACTTACCGGCTCCAGGGTCTGATATTTACCCTCATAGATCCGAAATTTGTGGGTATAGCCTGTGGCCCTTTCACAGAGCTTATACAATTTGACCCCATACCAGGCGCGCTTGCTTGGGATGTATTGTTTGAAGCCAAGGCACCCAGTAAAATGTATAAGGGACTCGTCTATGCAGATGTTTTGCTCAGGGGTATACAAATCTGCAAATTTGTTGTTGAAGTGGTCTATGAGGGGCCGAATTTTGTGGAGTCGGTCAAAAGCTGGGTGGCCTCTGGGACGGGAGGTGGTGTTGTCGCTAAAGTGCAGGAAACGCAGGATGGTTTCAAATCGTGGCAGCAGAGAACATGGGCATGTGATGAATTGGGTTTGTGGACCAATATGACCGCAATTCATGCTTTTTGGTTAGACCCATGTTGAGGAGAAGGCCCAGAAAAAAAATTTAATTCGAGAACTTGGACGGATTTCCACCGGAAAGGCTGGGCATAATAGCTTCCCGAGTTGGCGGCAATAAATTGAATGGCATACCGATTTGTTTCTGCCACGACTATGTCCAAGAGCTCCGCAGTCAAGAACAGCTCAAAAAATCCCAGTGCCGAACCGATCTGAGCTGTCTCAACCCGAACTCCAGACTGGGCGGTGAAAGGGGGAACTAAGGGTGCAGCTGAAGTTGGGGACTGCCAATCAGGGTTTGCCAGCACCTCAAGGACTCTACGGGCCTGTCTGTGCGGTGGCTGCGTCGGGGTAACTATTGCACGTGCCACCGTACCAGCTTCAACTGCCCTTCTGGTGCTCGACACTTCACCATGTTGTACGGCAGTGCTGATACTAGGTCCAGGGTGGGCTGCGCTGCTGGTGTATGCCTCACCACGTAATCCGACAGCGCCAGCCCCACTCTGCTGCCCTTGAAGCGGATCCTGCGCAACCTGTGGTGTAGCAACACGGGGCCGGGTACGCCTGGTGGTGTCAGGGACCTCAACCTCCTCGTCCGAACTTTGGGTCAGACTGCTTTCTACAGGTTCATATTCTGACCCACTGGATTCATCAGATGAGGGTTCCCATTCCTCATCCGACTGGGTCAGAAGCCTGTAGGCCTCTTCAGAAGAATACCCCTTGTTTGACATTTGGACTACTAAATTTAGGGGGTATTCCCTGAGACTACCCAAGAAAAAAAGCAAGCCTGTCTTACAAATGGGAGGCTAGCGAAGTACCGGAGGCCGCTGCGATTGATAAAAAATATCAAAACTGATTTATTTTTTTATCGCAGCAGAGCTTGTAAAGTGATTGTGCAGTGATCCAAAGAAAAAAAAAAAAATTGTCACTGCGGCGGGGCGGGCGTGGGTGAACGCACGTGTGGGCGACCGATCAGGCCTGATTGGGCAAACACTGCGTTTTGGGTGGAGGGCGAACTAAGGTGACACTAATACTATTATAGATCTGACTGATCAGTTTTTATCACTTGTGGTCGGATCGGCTATCAGAAAGGTGAACCTAACCTATCTACAACTAGCAGTAGAGTTATGCTGTGGTAGGGCAGCCTAAAGGGGGCCATCCTAATGAGAAGTGACTGTAAGAAGGTGTGGGTGGGTGGGTGAAATCAGCTGAATCAGCATTAGCCTGGGCCCACAGGTGCCTGCAATTAGCCTAGTAATCAGCCAGCCTGCCCCACAGGTGCGTATAACCACTTCAGCCCCGCTAGCTGAAACCCCCTTCATGACCAGAGCACTTTTTACACTTCGGCACTACACTCCTTTCACCGTTTATCGCTCGGTCATGCAACTTACCACGCAAATGAATTTTACCTCCTTTTCTTCTCACTAATAGAGCTTTCATTTGGTGGTATTTTATTGCTGCTGACATTTTTACTTTTTTGTTATTAATCGAAATGTAACGATTTTTTTGCAAAAAAATGACATTTTTCACTTTCAGCTGTAAAATTTTGCAAAAAAACCGACATCCATATATAAATTTTTCGCTAAATTTATAGTTCTACATGTCTGATAAAAAAAAAATGTTTGGGCAAAAAAAAAAATGGTTTGGGTAAAAGTTATAGCGTTTACAAACTATGGTACAAAAATGTGAATTTCCGCTTTTTGAAGCAGCTCTGACTTTCTGAGCACCTGTCATGTTTCCTGAGGTTCTACAATGCCCAAACAGTAGAAAAACCCCACAAATGACCCCATTTCGGAAAGTAGACACCCTAAGGTATTCGTTGATGGGCATAGTGAGTTCATAGAACTTTATTTTTTGTCACAAGTTAGCGGAAAATGATGATGATTTTTTATTTTTATTTTTTTCTTACAAAGTCTCATTTTCCGCTAACTTGTGACAAAAAATAAAAAATTCTAGGAACTCGCCGTGCCCCTCACGGAATACCTTGGGGTGTCTTCTTTCCAAAATGGGGTCACTTGTGGCGTAGTTATACTGCCCTGGCAATTTAGGGGCCCAAATGTTTGCGAAGTACCTTGCAATCAAAATCTGTAAAAAATGGCCTGTGGAATCCGAAAGGTGCTCTTTGGAATATGTGCCCCTTTGCCCACCCTGGCTGCAAAAAAGTGTCACATATCTGGTATCGCCGTACTCAGGAGAAGTTGGGGAATGTGTTTTGAGGTGTCATTTTACATATACCCATGCTGGGTGAGAGAAATATCTTGGCAAAAGACAACTTTTCCCATTTTTTTTATACAAAGTTGGCATTTGACCAAGATAGTTTTCTCACCCAGCATGGGTATATGTAAAATGACACCCCAAAACACATTCCCCAACTTCTCCTGAGTACGGCGATACCAGATGTGTCGCACTTTTTTGCAGCCTAGATGCGCAAAGGTGCCCAAATTCCTTTTAGGTGGGCATTTTTAGACATTTGGATCCCAGACTTCTTCTCACACTTTCGGGCCCCTAAAAAGCCAGGGCAGTATAAATACCCCACATGTGACCCCACTTTGGAAAGAAGACACCCCAAGGTATTCAATGAGGGGCCTGGCGAGTTCATAGAAATTTTTTTTTTTTTGCATAAGTTAGCGGATATTGATTTTTCTTGTTTTTTTCTCACAAAGTCTCACTTTCCGCTAACTTAGGAAAAAAATTTCAATCTTTCATGGACTCAATATGCCCCTCACGGAATACCTTGGGGTGTCTTCTTTCCGAAATGGGGTCACATGTGGGGTATTTATACTGCCCTGGCTTTTTAGGGGCCCTAAAGCGTGAGAAGAAGTCTGGAATATAAATGTCTAAAAATGTTTACGCATTTGGATTCCGTGAGGGGTATGGTGAGTTCATGTGAGATTTTATTTTTTGACACAAGTTAGTGAAATATGAGACTTTGTAAGAAAAAACAAAAACAAACCAAAAATTTCCGCTAACTTGAGCCAAAAAAATGTCTGAATGGAGCCTTACAGGGGGGGGGGGGGGGTGATCAATGACAGGGGGGTAATCACCCATATAGACTCCCGGATCACCCCCCTGTCACTGATCACCCCCCCTGTAAGGCTCCATTCAGACGTCCGTATGATTTTTACGGATCCATGGATCGGATCCGCAAAACACATGCGGACGTCTGAATGGAGCCTTACAGGGGGGTGATCAATGACAGGCAGGTGATCAATGACAGGGGGTGATCAGGGAGTGTATATGGGTGATCACCTGCCTGTCATTGATCACCCCCCCTGTAAGGCTCCATTCAGACGTCCGCATGTGTTTTGCGGATCCGATCCATGTATCCGTGGATCCGTAAAAATCATACGGACGTCTGAACGGAGCCTGACAGGGGGGTGATCAATGACAGGGGGGTGATCAGGGAGTTTATATGGGGTGATCATGGGTGATCAGGGGTTTATAAGGGGTTAATAAGTGACAGGGGGGGGGGTGTAGTGTAGTGTGGTGTTTGGTGCGACTGTACTGAGCTACCCGAGTCCTCTGGTGGTCGATCCTAACAAAAGGGACCACCAGAGGACCAGGTAGCAGGTATATTAGACGCTGTTATCTGTGTGCGCGCGTTCACAGGAAATCCCGGCCCTCGCGAGATGACGCGTATATGCGTCGTTGAGCGCAGGGCTGCCGCCTCCGGACCGCACATCTGCGTTAGGCGGTCCGGAGGCGGATAATTAGCCTTGTAATCAGCCTCCCCTCCAACAAATGCAGCAATACATTGCTTAATACTTGTGGTCGGATTGGCTATCAGAAAGGTGAACCTAACCTATCTATCCCTATCTACAACAAGCAGTAGTTATGCCATAACTGCTGTGGTAGGGCAGCCTAAAGGGACCAAAAAGAGCAGACCTTAGTTTAGAGTAATATATACATACCGCTACGACACACGATTTTGAACAGAAAAGATCTTTCACGATGAAGGTGCGGAATATAACGTATATATCAGTGACTTTCATCTACCTTACCTTTTTGTTATGTGCACCACCACATCGTTCTTGGAGATGGTAAATGCTGATGCGATTGAAAGAGTGGCCGGTAACCAGGAACGATTTACTCCTATGTTGACTAACATATGACCCTATAACGAGAAGGTCTGAATCCTGAGAGCTGCAGACTGAAACAAAACAATGGTGAATCTGTTGGAAGGCCTAGATGAACTCCAACCATCCACCAAGGGCCCTGATCAGGCACCAACTGTTCCTGGTGGCAAAATACTTACCTCTACTTATTCCCCAGGCCACACTTTCTATTAAGGGCCCAAAAGTTAGAACATGGCGTCTTCCGTCTTACTGTAGTAGTAAATCAAGTGAAATGTGTAAACTCACCAGGCCTGGGGAACCACACACAGGAATAAATGGCTATTTCGATTAACGAGCTAATGTTGCCTGTAATAAGAACGTACACATAATACCTGCAGTTGTGACAGAAAATAAGCTTAAGGTTGTGATAAACTATGTATGCTGCGCCTGTAGTCGTAATAGGACTTGTTGTGTCTGAAGACATGACAGACTTCGTAAACTACGCCTTATTACTGTACCTCCTACTGGAAGACGGCCGATACCCAGGACTTAGGCCCGGACACCAACACCCTCGGCCCAAGTTTGTAGATGAAGTAAGCATGCCTGGGAGAAGATGATGTCCGCAAAGGCAGGCTTGGGATGACTGTTTATAAATAAAACTATGAAAACCCAACAACCTAGAAAATAAAAGTCAGGGAAAACAATAACGCGAGTGAGACTCTAATGGCACAAGCCATGCGTGCGAGCCACCACAAGTATTGTATTGTGAGCCACAGATGACCGAGCCATGCAAGCGGGTCCGAAGGCAGAAAAAGACATGGAACTTACTTGTTGTGGGACCACGCAGCCGGCCTCGAATGGCGGAGTTATGTGTGTAAAATTTAAACGGAGAAGCCATATGTGAGAGACTAATGGCGGAGCCATGCGTGAGAGACTAATGGTGGAGACATGTGTAACACTAAAGGGAGAAGCCATGCGTGAGAGACTGATGGCGGAGTCATATGTGTAACGCTAACAGGGGATAAGCCATGCGTGAGAGACTCTAATGGCTAAGCCATGCGTGAGAGACTCTAATGGCTAAGCCATTGTCACCACCAGACATCTGAGAAGCTCTGCCAGACATCCTTCAGAACCTCCTCCTTGAGGTTCCTTTTGTTTTGCTTTCATTTTCTCATCTCGTTAGCCTCCCTCAGCTGTCATGTAGTTGCACTGATTGCATCCCTTTAAATCCCTTCCCATACTGCATCACTTTGCGGTTTATATTCCTTCCTGGAGTGTGTGCATGCTGATGCTACTACTGAGTCTTCTACAGATAAATTTTGTTCATTCGTGTTTTCCTGTTTGCTGGATCCCAGGTGACCCTGACTCCCTCCGTATCAAGTGTAGGGAGCCGGTGGTTGTGTCCCCTCACTATTATAGGGTGTTCAGGTGTTATACAGTCGAGGTACGAGGATATGCGATCATCTACCATTGAGATTTCCGCATAGGCTGAGCAGTTAGGGAGAGAGCCAGGTCTGTTGCAGGGCTCTCCCTTTTGTTCCTTAGTTTTGGATCCAGTCAGTCGGATCTTCATTTTGTGTCTTCTAGTTTTCTGTACACCTTCCGTGACAGCCATGCGTGAGAGACTCTAATGGCTAAGCCATGCGTGAGAGACTCTAATGGCTAAGCCATGCGTGAGAGACTCTAATGGCTAAGCCATGCGTGAGAGACTCTAATGGCTAAGCCATGCGTGAGAGACTCTAATGGCTAAGCCATGCGTGAGAGACTAATGACGGATTTATATAAATTTTTTTTTTTTTTTTTTTTTTTAAACCACTTATGCAGCACCAGTATGACTTGGGGACTCGCATAACCATGACCCTCTCCGACAATAAACCTAGGATGCTAACCAGCCTACAACCATATTGTACTCCTAACGAACAACATAAAGAACGGTCATCGGGCCCCCGAAGCCATGAGGCCCCCCGAAGCCAAGACACTGACCTGGATGACCTTACAGTGACGATAAGTAATTAAAACGTGAGCCAGACCTAATGCAAAATGCATAGACATTAGAGATCCGAACCACTTGCATGAACATTAAACTAACTGCGAACTGTGAAATTATTATTCTTATATTTTTTTTCCCCCTAAGTAAACAGAAAAAGGTAGGCCTAAGGAATGTAACAAACCACCAGGGAAAGAACCGTAAGCAGCTATGTTTATCGGAAGAGCGGTATGCTGATAGCCCTAGTAAGAATACTGAGTAACCATTATGTAGCAATGAAAAGAAATGCAGCTTTAAGTGGAAGCAGAGTATAACACATGATGTAAGAACAAGTGGGTAAATGCAGCTCTGGATGTGAGTGGTGCCTAAAAACATGGTATGGGCACAGCTCTGAGTATGAGCATGAGGAGCATGGTATAAAGCAGCCGTATGAATGCAATCTGAAAGTGAGCAGAGAATTAATGTAATGTAACAGCGGACGTATGACCGCAGCTCTAGTAGTGAATGGTGTATAGGACAAAATGTGAACACAGACACACGGACGTAGCTTTGAAGGTAACCAAGTCCGATCCTACCCTGAATGCCAGCACTCGCCTGGCACCTTCTGCCATTGCCCAGGCGCAAACGAACCTCCACATGATGCTGCAGGAGTTTTTTTTTCCCCCCCATTGATCCATGACCCTTCCAAAAACAAAATGAATAAAATACCATCACTTAAACACAGCGTGCGTAGCTTGGAGACACGCGTCCCGTATGTAACAGGTATCAGAACATGCGACCATACCTATTCTAGGGACATGCTTACGCCAATATCCATATGTAATACCCCCCCACAAGCGGGACAAAATATACTAAGTTTTTTATTTTTTTTATAAATCGACCATTGAACCACATGTACCATCACTTAAACCCAGCACGCGTGCTTGAGCCAACTGCAGACACGCGCCCCGCATGTAAACCAGGTATCAGAAAACATACATACAACCATGCCCACTCTAAGCACCTGCTACCCCAATGACTGTATGCAATGGCCCCACCAGGCCTCTGAATAGTCAGACCAAACTCTGCTTCATCCCAGAGCTCTACATGTCGCGGACCGCAGAGTGGGTCCCGTGCAAACAACTCCGATCCTACCATGAATCCCAGCGCCCTCCTGAGACATTCTGCCGTTGCCCAGCCGTAAGGAGCCTCCACACCATGCTGTTGTATCCTAGAGCTGACTCAGAGGTAGTGAAATCAGCTGAATCAGCCTGGGCCCACAGGTGCCTGTAAATAGCCTAGTAATCAGCCAGCCTGGCCCACAGGTGCGTATAATTAGCCTTGTAATCAGCCTCCCCTCCCACAAATGCATCAATACATTGCTTAATACTTACAGATACTATAAAAGTACAAATGCTGATTAGCGATACGCTAATCAGAGAATCAGTGACTGCGGTGCGGTGGGCTGGGCGCTAAACAATCACTAACTATCTAACCATGGGGCCTAAACTATCCTAAAACCTAACAGTCAATACCAGTGAAAAAAAAAGTGTCAGTTTACACTGATCACTTTTTTCCCTTTCACTAGGTGATTGACAGGGGCGATCAAGGGGTTAATTGGGGTGATGGGGGGTGATCTGGGGGCTAAGTGTGGTGTTTGGTTGTCTGCTCCTCTGCTGGAACCAACCGACCAAAAGGACCAGCAGAGGAGCAGAGAAGCCATTTAACCACCTCCGGACCGCCTAACGCACGGATGCGTCCGGAAGGTGGTTGATTCATTCCTCCTGGACGCATTCGTGCGTCATCTCGCGAGACGCGAGATTTCGGTCAGAGCTGGCCCGCGCATGCTCATCGCGGGCCGGCAAAAGTTAAAGGAGTATTTCGTCAGCAACCTGCCAGCCAATGATCGTCGCTGGCAGGTTGCTGATTTTTAAAAAATCGAATCAGAAGCCAGATAACAGATCATATTAGTAAATATGATCTGTTATATGGCTGCCCTGCTCCTCTGCTGGTCCTTTTCGTCGGTTGGATCCAGCAGAGGAGCAGGCTTCACAGTGAGTAGCACCAACACTACACTTTAGCCCCAGATCACCCCCTGCACCCCAATTAACCCTTTGATCACCCCTTTGATCGCCCCTGTCAATCACTAGTGAAAGGAAAAAAGTGATCAGTGTAAACTGTCACTTTTTTTTTTTCACTGGTATTGACTGTTAGGTTTTAGGGATAGTTTAGGCCCCTTGGTTAGGTAGTTTAGGGATCAGTTAGCACCCAGCCCACCGCACCGCAGTCCCTTATTCGCTGATTAGCGTATCGCTAATCAGCATTTGTACTTTTATAGTATCTGTAAGTGATCAAAACTGATCACGGTCAGATCTATAATAGTATTAGTGTCACTTTAGTTCGCCCTCCACCCAAAACGCAGTGTTTGCCCGATCAGGCCTGATCGGTCGCCCACACGTGCGTTCACCCACGCCCGCCCCACTGCAGTGACAAAATTTTTTTTTTTTTGATCACTGCACATTCACTTTACACGCGCTGCGGCGATAAAAAAAATCTGTTTTGATATTTTTTAGCAACCGCAGCGGCCTCCGGTACTTCGCTAGCCTCCCATTTGTAAGACAGGCTTGCTTTTTTTCTTGGGTAGTCTCAGGGAATACCCCTAAATTTAGTTGCCCAAATGTCAAACAGGGGGTATTCTTCTGAAGAGGCCTACAGGATTCTGACCTAGTCGGATGAGGAATGGGAACCCTCATCTGATGAATCTAGCGGGTCAGAATATGAACCTGTAGAAAGCAGTGGCACTCTGACCCAAAGTTCGGACGAGGAGGCTGAGGTCCCTGATAGCACCAGGCGTACCCGGCCCCGTGTCGCTAGACCACAGGTTGCGCAGGATCCGCTTCAAGGGCAGCAGAGTGGAGCTGGCGCTGTCGGATTACGTGGTGAGGCATACACCAGCAGCACAGCCCATCCTGGACCTAGTACCAGCACTGCTGTACAACATGGTGAAGTGGCGAGCACCAGAAGGGCAGTTGAAGCTGGTACGGTGGCACGTGCAGTAGTTACCCCATCACAGCCACCACAAAGACGGGCCCGTAGAGCCCCTAGAATCCCTGAGGTGCTGGCAAACCCTGATTGGCAGTCCCCAACTTCAGCCGCATCTGTAGTTCCCCCTTTCACCGCCCAGTCTGGAGTTTGGGTTGAGACAGCTCAGATCGGTTCGGCCCTGGGATTTTTTGACTGCGGAGCTCTTAGACTTAGTTGTGGCAGAAACAAATCGGTATGCCACACAATTTATAACCGCCAACCCGGGAAGCTTTTATGCCCAGCCTTTCCGGTGGAAACCAGTCCAAGTTTCCGAAATTAAAATTTTTCTGGGCCTTCTCCTCAACATGGGTCTAACTAAAAAGCATGAATTGCGGTCATATTGGTCCACGAACCCAATTCATCACATGCCCATGTTCTCTGCTGCTATGTCCAGGACACAATTTGAGACCATCCTGCGTTTCCTGCACTTTAGCGACAACACCACCTCCTGTCCCAGAGGCCACCCAGCTTTTGACCGGCTCCACAAAATTCGGCCCCTCATAGACCATTTCAACCAGAAATTTGCAGATTTGTATACCCCAGAGCAAAACATCTGCATAGACGAGTCCCTAATACATTTTACCGGGCGCCTTGGCTTCAAACAATACATCCCAAGCAAGCGCGCCCGGTATGGGGTCAAATTGTATAAGCTCTGTGAAAGGGCCACAGGCTATACCCACAAATTTCGTGTCTGTGAGGGAAAAGATCAGACCCTGGAGCCGGTCGGTTGCCCTGACTACCTGGGGAGCAGTGGGAAGACAGTCTGGGACTTGGTGTCACCTTTATTCGGCAAGGGGTACCATCTTTATGTGGACAATATCTACACAAGTGTGGCCCTCTTTAGACATTTGTTTCTAGAACAGATTGGCGCCTGTGGCACCGCGCGAACTAGTCGCGCGGGCTTCCCCCAACGGCTCGTTACCACCTGTCTTGCAAGGGGGAGAGGGCTGCCTTGTGTAACGAAGAACTGCTCGCGGTGAAATGGAGAGACAAGCGTGACGTTTACATGCTCTCCTCCATTCACGCAGACACGACAATCCAAATTGAACGAGCAACCCGTGTCATTGAAAAGCCCCTCAGTCCACGACTATAACCTTCACATGGGAGGGGTGGACTTCAATGACCAGATGTTGTCTCCGTATTTAGTGTCCCGCAGAACCAGACGCTGGTATAAGAAAGTGTCTGTATATTTGATTCAATTGGCTCTGTATAATAGTTTTGTTCTCTACAGCTAAGGCTGGGAGAACACGATCCTTCCTCAAATTTCAGGAAGAGGTCATCGAGAACCTCCTGTACCCAGGAGGTTCCGTGGCCCCATCCACAGTGTAGTTAGCCGTCTACACGAGCGACATTTCCCCAATGTTGTTGCCGGTACCTCAACCCAACCGTCACCCCGAGAAAGATGTTGTGTCTGTAGCAGGAGTGGAATAAGGCGTGACACCCGCTATTTCTGTCCTGACTGTCCTGACCACCCTGCCCTATGCTTAGGGGAGTGTTTCCGGAAGTACCACACACAGGTACACCTAGCATAGGGATCACATCTCACCAGGATAGGCACACAGGGCTATTAGGGCCCATTCACATACAGCTGCTGCAAACCTCTCCTTTCACCTGGGATAAAGTGCATAATGTACTTCGCCACATGTTTGGGCGATTTGCGCTTTGCACATTGTCCCATGGGGAAGGAGAGGTTTGTCCTATAAAGGTAAAAAACTAAAAACAAAAAAAAAATCACCAGTAAGCAAAAAGGTTGTTCAGTTCAAAAAGTAAAAGTTTATATGTTCTGTTCAAAAGTCAATTAAATTGTTGCATTGCGGCCTGGTTTTTTCTTTTTTTTTTTTTTTTTTTTTTACCTTCCAGGTGGACCATCCGATCGACTAGCTGCAGCACTGATGTGCATTCTGACAGAAGCATTGCGCTGCTGTCAGATTACACACAAGTCGGTGTATGCGGCGCTGCAAGACGAGATTTCTCCTCTGCAGTAAAAGATACGTTTGCCAAGGCATATGAGCTGAGGAGGAGGCGGTGTTCCTATGCTTTGGCAAACACTTTGTATATATAAAAAAAAAAAAATCCCGGCAATGATTTATTCATCCACATCGATTGATGTGAATGGAGAAATCTGGTTTGCCAGGGCATACGAGCTAAGTGGGTATGGATGTATGGTGGGCGGAGCTCCTATGTCCTGGCAGACGCCTTTCCCCTCCTTTTTTTTTTTTTTGGCAGAGATTTTTTCATCCACATTGATTGATGCGAATGAAGAAATCTGTGCCGTTCATTTTTTTTCTTTCAGCCCAGAGGCTGAACGGAAAAAAAAATCTCATTACCTGTATGCTCAATATAAGGAGAATAGCAGAAACACCTAATGCTGGCCATACATGTAATGATTGCGGAGACCCTCAAATGCCAGGGCAGTACAAACACCCCACAAATGACCCCATTTTTTTTGCAGCCTAGATGCGCAAAGCAGCCCAAATTCCTTTTAGGAGGGCATTTTTAGACATTTGGATCCCAGACTTCTTCTCACGCTTTAGGGCCCCTAAAAAGCCAGGGCAGTATAAATACCCCACATATGACCCCACTTTGGAAAGAAGACACCCCAAGGTATTCAATGAGGGGCCTGGCGAGTTCATAGAATTTTTTTTTTTTGGCATAAGTTAGCGGAAATTGATTTATTTATTTTTTTCTCACAAAGTCTCACTTTCCGCTAACTTGGGACAAAAATTTCAATCTTTCATGGACTCAATATGCCCCTCACAGAATACCTTGGGGTGTCTTCTTTCCAAAATGGGGTCACTTGTGGCGTAGTTATACTGCCCTGGCATTCTAGGGGCCCAAGTAGTTTGCAATCAAAATGTGTAAAAAAAATGGCCTGTGAAATCCGAAAGGTGCTCTCTGGAATATGTGCCCCTTTGCCCACCTTGGCTGCAAAAAAGTGTCACACATCTGGTATCGCCGTACTCAGGAGAAGTTGGGAAATGTGTTTTGGGGTGTCATTTTACATATACCCATGCTGGGTGAGAGAAATATCTTGGCAAAAGATAACTTTTCCCATTTTTTTTATACAAAGTTGGCATTTGACCAATATATTTATCTCACCCAGCATGGCTATATGTAAAATGACACCCCAAAACACATTTCCCAACTTCTCCTGAGTACGGCGATACCAGATCTGTGACACTTTTTTGCAGCCTAGGTGGGCAAAGGGGCACACATTCCAAAGTCCTCCTTTCGGATTTCACCGGTCATTTTTTACAGATTTTGATTGCAAACTTCTTCTCACACATCTGGGCCCCTAGAATGCCAGGGCAGTATAACTACCCCACAAGTGACCCCATTTTGGAAAGAAGACACCCCAAGGTATTTTGTGAGGGGCATAGTGAGCTCATGGAAGTTTTTATTTTTTGTCACAAGTTAGTGGAATATGAGACTTTGTAAGAAAAAAAAAAATCATAATTTTCCGCTAACTTGTGACAAAAAAAAAAGTTCTATGAACTCACTATGCCCATCAGTGAATACCTTAGGGTGTCTACTTTCCGAAATGGGGTCATTTGTGGGGTGTTTGTACTGTCTGGGCATTGTAGACCCTCAGGAAACATGACAGGTGCTCAGAAAGTCAGAGCTGCTTCAAAAAGCGGAAATTCACATTTTTGTACCAATGCTATAACTTTTACCCAAACCATTTTTTTTTGACCCAAACATTTTTTTTTCATCAAAGACATGTAGAAAAATAAATTTTGTGAAAAATTTATATATGGATGTCGTTTTTTTTTTTTGCAAAATTTTACAACTGAAAGTGAAAAACTTCATTTTTTTGCAAAAAAATCGTTAAATTTTGATTAATAACAAAAAAAGTAAAGATGTCAGCAGCAATAAAATACCACCAAATGAAATCTCTATTAGTGAGAAGAAAGGGAGGTAAAATTCATTTGGGTGGTAAGTTGCATGACCAAGCAATAAACGGTGAAAGTAGTGTAGTGCAGAAGTGTAAAAAGTGGCCTGGTCATTAAGGGGGTTTCAGCTAGTGGGGTTGAAGTGGTTAACACATTATATTTATAAATATAAGGTGTTATATGGCTTGTGATTTGTTTTTTTGAAAATCATCAGCCTGCCAGCGTTGATCATTGGCTGGGAGGCTGATGATGTAATCCCCCTCTAACTTTTGCCGGCCCGCGATGTGCATGTGTGGGCCGGCTTTGAGCGGCATCTCGCGCCTTGCGAGATGACGCGCTAATGCGTGACTCTGTCTGAGACTGCCGCCTCCGAACCGTGATCCTGCGTTAGGCGGTCCGGAGGCGGTTAATTGAACATTCAAAAGAAAAAGGGAGACCAAGAGAAAAGAAAAGCAAAAGGAAAAAAGAAAAAGAGAAGAGATCCTCCAGTTAGGATTCTCATAGCCCCTTGGCCTCCAGCCAGGCGGAGGCTTCCTCAGTACTAGGGAAAAAGAGAACAGATTCCTTATATACTGTTCTTAATTTTGCGGGGAGCAACATTGAATATTTGATATTGGCATTAGTAAGGCGTTTCTTAATCTCCCCAAATTGCTTCCTCCTAAATTAAGTAGAGAAAGAATAATCTGGGTAGATCAAGATTTTGTTCCCATTATAAGTCAGGTCGCCAAGTTCTCTCTTTCGCTTCAGTATTTTATCGCGATCACTGGTACAGAGAATTTTGGCCAGCAGGCTGCGTGGGGGACTTCCGACAGGCGATTTTTTATTAGGCATCCTGTGTGCCTGTTCGACCATAAATAATGATGAGAAAGATTCTCCGCCCAGAGAGTCCATCAACCATTCCTGGATGAACCCCCTGGGTCATCCCCTTCCGATCCCTCAGGAAAACCTATCAGTCGGATATTTCCTCTACGTGACCTATCCTCCAAGTCTGTTAGTTTCCCCTTGAGGGCCTTATGTTCTACATCAATCTTTTGACGTTTTTTTCCCGTTAAGGAGGCTTCATTTTTAGTGGTAATTAGGGATAGTTCTGTTTCTTTAACTCTAGAACGTATTTTATCCATATCATCCCTAATAAGGGAAATATCAGATTGCATTGAAGACACAGTAGTTGTCAATGTGCCTAAGGTTTGGTTAGTTATTTTTAAGGCCTCCAGAATGTCTCCCAATTTTTGCTCTATTATTTCCACTCGCTTATATGTCTGGTCATCCATAGCCTCTTTTTCACTATTTTCGGGAAGCGTTGCGGCATTTCTAGCGTCTTCTCTCTCCTCTGGGCGGGCAAGGGGTTTCATTGTACCTCTTGCTTTGGTGGGAGAGGATCTTAACCCTTTCATGACCAAGGGTCATTGATGCCCCAGTGTCCAGGTCAAAATTTACAAATCTGACATGCATCACTTTATGTGGTAATAGCTTTGGAACACTTTTAATTATCTACGCCATTCTGAGATTGTTTTCTCGTGACACATTGTACTTCATGATAGTCATATATTTGAGTCAATATATTTCACCTTTATTTATGAAAAAATCCCAAATTTACAAAAAATTATGAAAAATGCAAAATTTTCCAAATTTCAATTTCTCTGCTTCTAAAACAGAAAGTCATACCTAATAAAATATTTATTACTTAACATTCCCCATATGTCTACTTTATGTTGGCATCCTTTTGGAAATGTCATTTTATTTTTTTAGGATGTTAGAAGGCTTAGAAGTTTAGAAGCAATTCTTACAATTTTTAAGAAAATTTCCAAAACCCACTTTTTAAGGACTAGTTCAGGTGTGAAGTCACTTTGTGGGGCTTACATAGTGGAAACCCCCATAAATGACCCCATTGTAGAAACTACACCCCTAAAGTTACTCAAAACTGATTTTACAAACTTTGTTAACCCTTTAGGCGTTCCACAAGAATTAAAGGAAAGAGGAGATGAAATTTCAAAATTTAACTTTTTGGGCAGATTTTCCATTTTATAAAAATGTTTTCTTTAACACATTAAGGGTTAACAGCCAAACAAAACTCAATATTTATTACCCTGATTCCGCGGTTTATATAAACACCCCACATGTGGTCGTAAACTGCTGTACGGGCACACGGCAGGGCGCAGAAGGAAAGGAATGCCATACGTTTTTGGAAGGCAGATTATGCTGGATTGGTTTTCTGAACGCCATATGTTTTTTATTTTTCTGCCGATCGTCTTGTACAGGGGCTCGTTTTTTGCAGAAAGCGTTGGTTTTTATTGGTACCACTTTTGGGTACATAGGATTTTTTGATCATTCATTATTACACTTTATGGGGCAAGGTGACCCAAAAATTGACTGTTTTGGAACAGTTTTCATTTATTTATTTTTACAGCATTCATCTGAGGAGTTAGGTTATATGATAGTTTTATAGAGAATATCGTTACGGACGTGGCAATACCTAATATGTATACTTTTTCTTATTTATTTAAGTTTTACACAATAATAGCATTTCTGAAACCCAAAAAATTATGTTTTAGTGTCTCTATAGTCTGAGAGCCAGAGCTTTTTTATTTTTTGGGCGATTGTCTTAAATAGGGTATCATTTTTTGCGGGACGAGGTGACGGTTTGATTGGTACTATTTTGGGGGTCATATGCCTTTTTGATCGCTTGCTGTTGCTTTTTTTGTGATGTAAGGTGACAAAAATGGCTTCTTTTTACATCGTTTTATTTTTTATGGTGTTTATCAGACGGGGTCTATCATGTGATATCTTTATAGAGACGGTCGTTACAGACGCGGTGATACCTAATATGTGTATTTTTTTTTTTCATTTTTTATAGGAAAAGGCAATTTATTTTTTAATTTTACATTTTTATTTATTTATTTTTACTTTTATTTATTTTTTTTTTTATTTTTTTTTATCAATTCCCTCTTGGATCTTGAAGATCCAGTGGGCTGTATTAGAGCATTGCAAAGTGTAATGCATTCAGATGCCCTGTAGGTGGCAACAGCGGACGCTTTTGCAAAGCGTCTGGTTGCCATGGCAACCATCGGGGCTGCCATCGCAGCGCAGCAGCCCCGACGGTGGAGAGAGGGAGCCCGCTCCCTCTATTAACCCCATGGATGCCGCTGCCGCGGCATCTATGGGGTTACAGAACTTACAGCAAAGTGTCAGCATAGAGTTGACACTCTGATTATGGCGGCGGCTCAGTAATGGAGCCGCCGCCATCAAACAGAGCAGGGGGGCAGATGGGGGGCAGCGCTGGAAGGGGGGGAGGGAGGATGTCACGCCAGCAGGTGGCGGACTCAAGGAGGGGGCAGCACTGTGGATATAAGATGGGAAGATGGGGCACAGATGGGGGGGCTGCACAGATTGGGGGCCTGCACAGATGGGGGGGGCTGCACAAGGACACTGTGATTTCAGGCTCTGATCTGCAGAGCGCAGATCAGAGCCTGAAATCGGCAATTTTTCACTGCCGCGATCCGATTGATCTGCACAGACTAACCAATCGGATCGATTGCCGGCAAGGGGCCACTGTGATTGGTCCCTTGCCGGCATTACTGCACTGTATGCTGTCCGTGACAGCATACAGGGCAGGGGCAGAAGCTTTAATCCAAGCGCTTGCAGGGCTTGGATTAAAGAGCTGCCAGAACGTTTATATATGTGGTAGCTGCACGGGGTATGTGCAGCTATCACGTATATATACAGATTGCGGTCGGGAAGGGGTTAAGTACCTCTCAATGTTGGTTTTAGGACTTTCACATTCTACGCCTTCAGAGGTCGAGGTACCCAAGGATTTCCGATTTTGTGCTTTAGGGGCCATGTTCAAAAAACAGTGGGGTACTGTGAGGTCACTGTCAAGGAAACAAGATACTGTATGGTCACACCAAGGCGGCAGGGCACTGCAAGGCCTCTGCCAAAAAGACGGGTCACTATGAGGTCACTGCCTAGACAGCAGGGCACTGTGGGGTCACCACAAAGGCAATGGGGCACTGTGAGGTCACTTTCAAAGCAGCAGAATATTGTGAAGGCACTGTTAAGGCAGCAGGGCTCTGCAAAGTCACTGCCAGGGCAGCAGAGTACTAACAATTCACTGCCAACGCAGCGGGGCACTGTAGAGGTCGTCGTCAAGGCAGCAGGATACCGCAAGGTCACCGTTAAGGCAGCAGAGTACTGCCAGGTCACTGCCAAAGCAGCGCGGCACTGTGGAGGTCAGTATCACGGCAGTGAGGCACCATAAGGACACTGCTAAGGCGGCAAGGTACTACACAACCACTGCCAAAACATCAGGGCACTGTGAAGTCACTACTAAGGCATCAGGCACCGTGGGGTCACTGTCAAAGCGGCAAGGCGCTGTGAGGTCACTATTACAGCAGCATGGCACTGCTAGGGGGCCCCTCAAATCTAGATTAATGAAGCCTTCTGCCGGGGCCCCAAAAAGACACGTGGGACTTTCAACAAATATTCAACTTGTACTGTTGTTAATGTTGTTAGTAAACGAACCACTATGCCCCCGTTCAGTTAGTTAGATATTCTAATCACAGTTAGACATTTAAACAGGTGGTTTTCACCAAACCCACCCATCCTTAATTCAAGCAATTTGCTGGGTCTGGGTCGACGTCTCCATGGACTGCTTCCTGCGGGGGATGCAAATAGTCCACTCGACGGCTTAAGGTGCCGATGTAAGTCCGAAGACGGAACTTCACAGCAGCGCGGCTCCACAGCTTTTGAGGTCAAATCCAAGCCACGTATAGCTGAAACAACGACTCTTCAGCTTGTCTGCTGTACGGCAAGTTAAAGCTCCCTTAGGGAGTCATACACTGCACTGGCCGCCTGCCGAGCCCTCTCATTGTATGCCGTTAAAAAATATTGACAGTACCCACTGTAATAGTGACATCTACATTACCACACCCCCTTAGCACTGCCTCCCCCACAGTTCCCTGTCTCCTTAAAATGGGACCTCCACAGCAGCGCACCCTCTTAACTTTCATCTTCACAGCAGCCTGTCTCTTTAACAGTGAGATCCACAGCAGCCCACCCCCTTGACAGTGACCTCCACAGGGGCCCGCTCCCTTAACAGTGACCTCTACAGCAATCGCCCCTTAACACTGACCATGGGTTATGGTCCCCTAACTGTGCCCACCATCATTCCCGGGCCCCCTTAACAGAGACCTCCGCCAGTCCGGCTTTCAAACTTCCTGACCTCCGCCCGGCACAGGGCCTGGACAGACACAGGGATGTTATTTTAAACAGCCCACTATCACACAGCAGCACTGTGCTGTCTGATCGTGAGCTGCAGGAAGAAAGTCACCATCCCTCCCACCCCTGCAACTGACAGAAGTTGATTTTTACCCAAAAAAATTTGATTCCCACACTGCCATATCGACCCTGGGAGGAGGCAGTGACGTCAGGAGCTGGTAACACAACCGTAGCAGCACCTACCATCAAAATATGAGCTAACGCGTTACCTAGCCAGCATCTGATAAGGTCTGCGGTACCATTATTGATTATATCTGTAAAGAATAAATCAAGGCAACTGGACGTACTGTAGATTTCTTGAAAGCGTTTCACTCGTTCTTCTAACGAGCTTTCTCAATTCTGAGTGATTGTACAAAAATTCTGGGAATAAATATGTAACTGAATCCACATCTGGTAATTATACCCAGCATTGGGTCAAAGGTGTTGATTCCATTATCCTAATTGGAGTCAGTAGGTGATAAAGACTTCCCAGAAAAAGGTGTCAAGACAGCATTGTATGTGGCAGACAATAATGTCTAACCCCCCCCCCCACCACCACCACCACCACCACCACCTCTATTCAAGCTTGGCTTCTCCATTTTTACGTAGATGGCCTCCTTCACGCCTCGTTTGTACCAATCGGCCTCCTTATCCAAAACACGTACTTGACTGTCTTCAAAGGTGTGACCTGTTACTTTTAGATGTAAGTACACGGCTGAATCTTGACTAGAGGTTTTGGCTCTTCTATGCTGCGCCATACGCTGATGTAGTTGTTGTTTTGTTTCACTGATATACAGTAGCAGCACCTACCATCAAAATATGAGCTAACGCGTTACCTAGCCAGCATCTGATAAGGTCTGCGGTACCATTATTGATTATATCTGTAAAGAATAAATCAAGGCAACTGGACGTACTGTAGATTTCTTGAAAGCGTTTCACTCGTTCTTCTAACGAGCTTTCTCAATTCTGAGTGATTGTACAAAAATTCTGGGAATAAATATGTAACTGAATCCACATCTGGTAATTATACCCAGCATTGGGTCAAAGGTGTTGATTCCATTATCCTAATTGGAGTCAGTAGGTGATAAAGACTTCCCAGAAAAAGGTGTCAAGACAGCATTGTATGTGGCAGACAATAATGTCTAACCCCCCCCCCCCCCCCCACCACCACCACCACCACCTCTATTCAAGCTTGGCTTCTCCATTTTTACGTAGATGGCCTCCTTCACGCCTCGTTTGTACCAATCGGCCTCCTTATCCAAAACACGTACTTGACTGTCTTCAAAGGTGTGACCTGTTACTTTTAGATGTAAGTACACGGCTGAATCTTGACTAGAGGTTTTGGCTCTTCTATGCTGCGCCATACGCTGATGTAGTTGTTGTTTTGTTTCACTGATATACAGTTCTGAGCATTCCTCATTGCACTGGACTGCGTACACAATGTTGTCCATCTTGTGTTTAGGCGTTGGGTCTTTGGGGTGAACCAGTTGTTGCCTCAGTGTGTTGCTGGGTTTAAAGCAAACAGGAATGTGATGTTTATTAAAAATCCTTTTGAGTTTCTCAGACACCCCAGCTACATATGGGATAACCATATTCTTGCATCTGTCATGCTTCTCGCCCTCACTGGTAGTCTTGGTGGTCTTTCTTATCCTTCCTTCTGTTTTGACAAAGACCGAAACTGGATACCCACAAGTTTTTAAGTGCCCCTCTGAGGTGTTTGAGTTCCTTCGCCTTGGCCTCTGTGCTGGTGGGGATTTTCTCTGCCCGGTGGTGTAGAGTCTGGATGACTCCGTTTGTGGTCTAGAGGATGGTGGGAATCAAATAGCAGGTACTGGTCTGTGTGTGTTGGTTTTCGATAGACCTCTATTCCCAGCTTCCTTCCCTCTTCCACTGTTATAAGACAGTCCAGAAACGCCAGTTTTTTGTTCTGCATATCTTCCCGCATGAAATTGATGTTATGATCCACTGAGTTGATGTGGTCGGTGAAAGCCTGTAACTCTTGTTTATGAATTTTAACCCAAGTGTCATCCACATATCTGAACCAATGACTCCAATTAGGATAATGGAATCAACACCTTTGACCCAATGCTGGGTAAAATTACCAGATGTGGATTCAGTTACATATTTATTCCCAGAATTTTTGTACAATCACTCAGAATTGAGAAAGCTCGTTGGAAGAACGAGTGAAACGTTTTCAAGAAATCTACAGTTCGTCCAGTTGCCGTGATTTATTCTTTACAGATATATACCATGACCTGGATAAATGAGAACCTTCACAGACATTATTGATTATGACATCTGGAAAAATTTTTGAGACGACGAATGGAATAATGTATATACGGTGATTGTACCATCTACCTAGACACTGCAAAAAATGTTATTGTATATTTCACTGAATAAACACTGTAATAAGTGGTACTATATTATCTGTATTACTGGAACCGAGGTCCCCTGAGGAGCCCTTGAGGGGGCAAAAGGCGTTGGGGATTGCATTGTACAACAACTATCTATGTTGTGGCAGTATCATATATTTGTTAATTGTTTACACTACACTATCACTGTTAGGGTGTTACAGAGAAAGGGGAGAAGGTACGCGGACAGGGAACCCCACCTTCAGGGGCTACCCCTGGGCAAAGGTTAGAAGAAGCGTGTACTAGGGAAAGTATTCCCATACTAACCATTGACCTTCCAATTCACATTGTACACTGTGTAAGTCTGTATTGTCTGTATGTCATAAGCATGGCGGATGCTATTATACAATAAGAGTAGCCGGTTGGAGGCCTGCACTCTCTGTATGACATCAAGCTACTAACAAGGGGCATTTATTTTAAAAATAAATAATAAAAAGTACATTTTAAAAGGGTCCGAAAATTGACTTTAGAGAGAATAATATTCATGAGAGGAACTACAATATCTCAAAACATAATAATAAAACGTGTTAACAGGAAGAAAGTCACCCTCCCTCCCACCTCTGCAGCTAACAGAAATGATTTTTACCTTAATTTTTTTCAATCTCTAGCTGCCTAGTGGAAGGGGGTGTGGACTAATCAGGTCATGGGTGTGGCTTAGCTGGTCCTGGGGCTGGGTTTTTAAGTCCGTCTTTTGAGCGTGGCCTGCATGGCCACCCTACCTGCCCCTGAACTGTGACCTCCACAGCACTCCGCTCCCTTAACAGTGTCATCCACAGCGCCCTTCCCCTTTAACCCCTAAAGGACCCTGCCATTTTTCACCTTAAGGATCAGGCCATTTTTTGCAAATCTGAAATGTGTCACTTTATGTGGTGATAACTTTAAAATGCTTTTACTTATCCAAGCCATTCTGAGACTTTCTTTTCCTCGTCACATATTGTACTGCATGACAGTGTTAAATTTGAGTCAAAATATTTCATTTTTATTTATAAAAAAATATCAAATTTGCAAAAAATTTGAAAAATTCGAAATTTTAAGAATTTCTATTTCTCTGCTTTTAAAACAGATAGTGATACCTACTAAAATAGTTATTATTTTACATTTCCCATATGTCTACTTCATGTTTGGATCATTTTGTAAATTACATTTTCTTTTTTTTTTTTTAACGTTAGAAGCCTTAGATGTTTAGAAGCAAATGTTGAAATTTTTCATAAAATTTCCAAAATCCACTTTTTAAGGACTAGTTCAGGTCTGGTCACTTTGTGAGGCATACATAATAGAAACCACCCATAAATGGCCGCATTTTAGAAACTACACCCCTCAAGTTATTCAAAACCGATTTTACTAACTTTTTTTTACCTTTTAGGTGTTCCACAAGAATTAAAGGAACATGTACAGTTGTGGTCAAAATAATAGCAGTCAGACATCACTAACCTGATCAATCACTGTTTTGGGTAGAAATAATATTTCTACATGGCAAAATAATAAATCCAACACACCCAACAGTCATGACATGCATGCTGCTGATTCTCTGTAATTCAATCACTAATTGAAAGGGGTATTTTCAAAATAATAGCAGTGTGGAGTTCAATGAGTGAGCTCATTCATTCTTTGAAAAACAGGTGGCAACTATTGCCCTTATTTAAGGAAGGAAGGCAGCACATGTTGTACATGCTGGTTACAGTGCATTTCTCTCTGAAATTCTAAGGCAAATGGGTCGCTCCAGACATTGTTCAGAAGAACAGCATACCTTGATTAAAAAGTTGATTGGAGAGGGGAAAACATATAAAGAAGTGCAGAAAATGATAGGCTGCTCAGCTAAAATGATCGCAAATGCTTTAAAATGGCAACAAAAAATACTTAAAGAGGTCATGATTCCTTATGCTGAAGAGGAAATGCCCTTGAAATGGGTGTTCCAACAAGACAACGACCACAAACACACCAGTAAACGTGCAACATCTTGGTTCCAGACCAACACGATTGACGTTATGGAGTGGTCAGCCCAATCCCCAGATCTTAATCCAATAGAAAACTTGTGGGGGTGACATAGAAAATGCCGTTTCTGAGGCAAAACCAAGAAATAGAGAAGAACTGTGGAATGTAGTCCAATCATCCTGGGCTGGAATACCTGTTCACAGGTGCCAGAAGTTGGTTGACTCCATGCCTACACAAATGTACAGCAGTTCATAGAAACAGTGGTTATACAACTAAATATTAGTTAAGTGATTCAAAGGAAAGCAAAATCTTCAAACGTTTTTCAGTTTATATAGTGAATGTTTGAGTTTGCAAAGAATAATACTTTTGAACAGTCTAATATTCACTTTTCTATATTTTACTTCATGTTTTGATTTGGAATAGAATGTTTAGTGTTCCCAATGCATTTGTGTATATGGAAATAAAAGCTTTTAGAAGGAATTGGAGATTAATTAACTTTTTTTAAATAATATATAACATACATCACAAAAAGTGCAACACCAAGTGATCAAAAAGGCACATGCCCCCCAAAATTGTACCAATCTAACTGTCACCTCATCTCGCAAAAAATGAGCCCCTACCTAAGACAATCGCCCAAAAAATAAAAATAAAATATGGCTCAGAATATGGAGACACTAAAAAAAAATATTATACATATTAGGTATCGCCGTGTCCGTAAGAACCTGCTATATAAAAATATCACATGACCTAACTCCTCAGATGAACACCGAATGAACACTGAAAAAAAAAAAAGGTGGAAAAAAGCCATTTTTTGTCATTTTACATCACAAAAAGTGTAATAGCAAGCGATCAAAAAGTCATACGCACCCCAAAATAGTGCCAATGAAACCGTCATCTCATCACGCAGAAATCATACCCTACCTAAGATAATCACCCAAAAACTGAAAAAACTATGGATCTCAGACTATGGAGACACTAAAACATGATTTTTTTTTGTTTCAAAAAGGAAATCATTGTGCAAAACTTAAAAAATAAAATAAAGTAGACATATTAGGTATCGCTGCGTCTGTAATAACCTTCTCTATACAAATATCACATTATGTAACCCCTCAGGTGAATACCGTAAAAATAAATATATAAAAACTGTGCAAAAAAAAGCCATGTTTTGTCACCTTACATCACAAAAAGTGTAATAGCAAGCAATCAAAAAGTCATACGCACCCAAAATAGTGCCAATCAAACCATCATCTCATCCCCAAAAAAAGTTCATGTGCCATTTTTATAGAGCAGGTATATATATATATATGTATATTTATTTATTTATTTTAGTTTTACACAATAAGAGCATTTTTGAAACAAAAATTCATATCTTAGGGTCTCCATATTCTGAGAGCCCAATTTTTTTTATTTTTTTGGCCAATTTTTTTAGGTAGGGTCTTATTTTTTGTGGGATGAGATGACGGCATGATTGGTGTGATCATGGGGTGTGTATGACTTTCTGATTGCTTGCTATTACACCTTTTGTGATGGAAGGTGACAAAAAATTGCTTTTTTTACACAGTTTATTTTTTATTTTTATGGTGTTTCCCTTTAAATTTATTAAAAAAGCATACATATTATATATTTCCATGTCCATAAGGACCTTCTCTATAAAATATCACATGACCTAACCCGGTCATGTGATATTTTATAGAGAAGGTCCTTATGGACATGGAAATATATAATATGTATGCTTTTTTAATAAATTTAAGCTTTACACAATAATATAATTTTTGAAACAAAAAAAAATCATGTTTTAGTGTCTCCATATTCTGAGAACCATAGCTTTTTATTTTTTGGTCGATTGTCTTAGTTAGGGTATCATTTTAGCAGGATGAGATGCTGGTTTGATTGGCACTATTTTGGGGTGCATATGATGACTTTTTGATTGCTTGTTATTACACTTTTTGTGATGTAAAGTGACAACAATTTTTTGCTTTTTTTACAATTTTTTTTTAATTTTTTTTATTACGTTGTTCACCTGAAGGGTTAGGTCATGTGATATTTTTATAGAACAGGTCATTATAGACGTGGCAATGCCTAGTATGTCTACTTTTTTATTATTAAAGTTTTACACAATAATATCATTTTTGTAACCCAAAAAAAATTATCATGTTTAAGTATCTCAGTAGTCTGAAAGCCATACTTTTTTGGGCAATTGAATAGGTAGGATATCATTTTTACGGGATGAGATAACGGTTTGATTGGCACTATTTTGGGGTGCATATGACTTTTTGTTTGCTTGCTATTACACTTTTTGTGAAGTAAGGTGACAAAAAATAGCTTTTTTGACACAGTTTTTGCTTTATCTTTTTTACCTGAGGGGTTAGTTCATGTGGTATTTTTATAGAGCAGGTTGTTATGTATGTAGCAATACGTAATATGTCTACTTTTTAATATTTTTTTTACATTTAAAGGAAACCTGTCACCGGGATTTTGTGTATAGAGCTGAGGACATGGGTTGCTAGATGGCCGCTAGCACATCTTCAATACCCAGTCCCCATAGCTCTGTGTGTGTTTTTTGTGTAAAAAAAAACACGATTTTATAATTATGTAAATTAACCTGAGATGAGTCCTGTCCCTGACTCATCTCAGGGACAATCATCTCAGGTTAATTTGCATATGTATAAAATCTTTTTTTTTGCACAACAAAAGCACACAGAGCTATGGGGACTGGATATTGCGGATGTGCTAGCGGCCATCTTTGCAACCCATGTCCTCGGCTCTATGAACAAAATCCTGGTGACAGGTTTCATTTAAATGTAAAAAAATATATAAAAAAGTAGACATATTAGGTATTGCTACATACGTAACAACCTGCTCTATAAAAACACCAGAAAGGTTCCCTTTAACACAATAGAAGCATTTTTGAAACAAAAAAAATCATATTTTAGTGTCTCCATAGTCTGAGAGCCATATTTTTTTTTTTTTTTGGGGGCGATTGTCTTTGGTAGGGGCTCATTTTTTGTGGTTATGGGATGAGGTGACGGTTAGATTGGTACTATTTTGGGGGGCATATGCCTTTTTGATCGCTTGGTGTGCACTTTTAGTGATGTAAGGTGACAAGATAAGATTTTTTTGGACGGTGTTCATCTAAATGGTGAGGTTATGTGATATTTTTATACAGCTGGTCGATACGGACACGGCGATACCTAATATGTCTCCTTTTCTTTTTTTCCCTATTTTTTTTATTTTGTTACTCTATTTTGGGAAAGGGACACTTTTTTTTACTTTAAACTTTTTTTTTGTAAAACGTTATTTTTTTAACAGTTTTTTTTTCACTTTATTTTTTGTTCCACTCTGGGAACTCAACTTTTGGGGGTCTGATCCCCTTTACAATGCATCTTCTGTATTGTGATGCATTGGCTGTAAGTGTATTACAGACTGTAATACACTTCAGCCAGCATGCCTATGAGATCCAGGGGGCTGGATCTCACATGCTGTCACGGAAGGCAGCCACGATGCTTAAGGAAGGCATCAGGCTGCCTTTCCTGACATTGGGCTCCAGTCACAGCAGTGAAGGGACCCGATGGCAGCTCCTTCCCTCTACAGACATTGAGTGTGCCGCAGTCAGCGCTGACCACGGCACATCAAGGGTAAATGCGCCGGCATCTGTGTTTTCACCGATGCCAGCGCATACAGCAGGTGTCCGGCTATCAGTGACTGCCGAACCCCTGCCACTGATCGGGCTGGCACAACTCCTGCACCCGCCCGATCAGCCCGCCGTAGCTGTACGGCGCTGGTCCTTAAATCACGTCCACCAGTGCCGTACATGTACAGCGAAGGTCCTTATGGGGTTAAAGCTGACCAACAACAGTGAAGAAAAATGTCTCGGTTGTTATGGAAAACTGGTTTAAAACAGTGTGCATGTGGAGACTAAGGGCCTGTGAGCTTCTATTGGCTGATAAAGGTCATGTGACCAGGCTTCTATTGGCTAAAACTGCAGCCAGCCAGTCGCAGGGGCAACACGTGAGGTGCACGGTGGACAGATGAGGGGCCAAATAATAACACACAGTTCATCAGTTTACCCACGGTTAACAGAAAGCCTCCCTAGGCTGGCAGCACAGTGTTGAGGTGGACAGCATGAAATCCTGCGGGGCACGCTCTGTGTAGGGAAGCATCAGCCAAGATGGTGGTTGAGGTGCCCTTGATGTTAGGGTGCTTAGTGTGCTTGTTGCGGCTGAGTCCCTTGATGTTTTTTGTCGTAACGCCAGTACCGTTAATGGTGGTGCAACCAGTAGTGGTAATAATGAGGTAGACAGTGGTGGAATGCAACTCACAACTTTTACTTTTGATGTCTTTGGTTGCAGCAGTATAAATATGCAGTCTCTTGATGGTACAGAGTTAATTCTGCAAATCCACTGTTTCTAGGCTTTTCAGGTTTCTAATTTTGGAGCAGTGGGTTAGGTGTACCTGGTTCTTTTTGATGTGTGGGATCCTATTCCTTGTCTTTCCCTACAAACTGTATATTTTAGACAGGGAAACTCAACTGTCTCTCAGAAGTTTGGTGTGGCTGCCTGAAGCTATAAAACCTCCACCATGCAAAGGAGTCTGTGGCCCTCAATAATGGCTCTTATCACCGATGATTCCTTAGGAAAGCTTGTTTCTTTTCCAGGGAGGCAAACTCTTCTCCTACTGGTCAGGGATGCAAGTCTAAAGTCCGGCCACAGAAGGAAAACGCTCTTCTGCGCCTCACATCTGAGTATCACCTCCTAGCGAAGTTGGCTCCACTCACTAATCTGTGTTATGGAGTCTTCACTCTACGTTTTCTCCCACTAATCTGATCTGACTTCCTCAGATCTGCTCTCTTCTCAACTACATTTTTACTCCACTATCATCTGACTAACTAGGCCTGACCTAGGTATATATATAGGACCTGAACTTTATCCCCATCTAGTGGTAGGATGTATGAATTTCACCTAATCTGCCTGTTAACAGGGATTTTGCAGATACATACATACAAAATCATACATCACAACCTAGTGCTTTTGATAAGGTAAAAAGTGTTTTTAAGCAGTGCCCACACACACATAGTGGGACGCTGCAAAACCTCCCCGGATGCTTGATGTACCTGTGTGCCAAATGTTGTGATTGTAAATGCGATGGTGCTGATTCCTTTAGCTGACATACATATTCTAAAGTAGAAATTGTAAATTATCCAGCTTCCCCCGATTTCATCCTGTGACTCTGTGCACAGAGCAGACCCAAGCCAGTCCAGACATAATGAAGTGTAGAAAAATAGAGGCTCCAGCACTCGTGGTAAAGTTTGTAAGTCCCGGTCTTTATTGCACCAAAAATTGTCATGGGATTATGACTAAGAACTGTATAGTTCGAAACGCGCAAATCTAGGGGAGTGAAGAGGGGTGCCACTGTATATGCTTATACAATTTTTGGTGCAATAAAGACCGGGACTTACAAACTTTACCACGAGTGCTGGAACCTCTATTTTTCTATACATACTCTAAAGCTGAGTGTATGTGTGTATGTGTATTTTCGCTAAAGGAATCCGTACGGTCACATTTACAATCACGAAATTTGGCACACAGGTACATCAGGTGTCCAGGAAGGTTTTAGACCAGGTCTTAGCTCCCTAGAATGTACTGTTGCTGAGGTATTCCCAAAACATGCATTAGCCAATAGAAGCTTGGTCACATGACCCTTATCAGCCAATAGAAGCTTGCTGGTCCTCCAGCCTCCACATGCACAAATTTTACTCCAGGTTTCCATAACAACCCAACCATTTTTCTTCACTGCTGTAGGAGAGCTTTAAAGGAAATCTGTCAAAAAGATAATTGTTATTGAAGTAAAGCCATGGCCTAATAGCACTTAGTACCTTATTTCAAAATGTGCCTTTGTTCCAGCAATAGATGGTTTTATCCTCTGAAAATCCAGTTTATTTGGTATGCAAATGAGCCAGTAAGGTGCCCAGAGGGGCGTCACTCTTGCAGGAAGGAGCCCAGACACGCCCCTACCACAATGTGTCCACCCTCAAAAGACTTAAAACTTCGCCCTATGTCTCACTAAGCCACACCCCTGAGCCAACGGGGATTGAAAAAAATGAAGGTAAAAATCAACTTCTGTTAGCTGCAGGAGTGGGAGGGAGGGTGACTTTCTCCCTACAGCCTACACTCAGACCAGCACAGTGCTGCTGTCTTAGGCTCCATTCAGAAACCCCCCACTGTATAGTAAAGCAGTATGTCGGGAAGCAGCTAGGCCAGGATGCCGGAATCAGGGAGCAGGTCACCTCCTAAAGCGTCCCAAATCCTCGCCCTAACTCCTCACCATATGAGCTATGAGCTACCTAGATGGTAGTACGGCTCATACCCAGGATACCTAGGACCCTGAGTCGCCCTGGTTGTCCCTCACATAGGAGCAGGGGAGTGATGACCTGTTCTTCCAAGACACAGAAAAGCAGAAGTATCTGCAGGCCTAACAACAAGGAGAGGAAGCCAAGTGGAACAGCAGGTAAGTATCCAGTGGCGGGGATATCCACTAAATCAAGAACCCAGGAAGGCATGGTAACTTTCCTGCTGCAGCTGATGGACGGCACAACAGAAGACCACACCAAGGTAAACTGGAAGCCATATACACCTACTGCAACCCAAACACCAAACAAATGCAGTACGTACTGACACACAGGAACCAGCTCTCCAGCAACAGCTCACAGACTTGACCTTTGGTTCACCCCTCTGGGAAACCATGGAGCCCCCTTCCGGAAGTGCATCAAACAGGGTACAACGTGCATAGATGCCGGACATAAAACACCAGACATGTAACAACAACAATACGAGACACCACACCCTGAACATAAACCCACACAGGTAAGGAAGGGTAACATGGAGGATAGAATGGAAAGACAATTCATGTCTAACAAGGTGACCCTCAAGGACTTGGCAGGATCACCCAGAAAAGGAGCAGAGCTCCATCACCAAACAAGGATGGAGTACAATAGACTGGAGCCTGGAAGTCACAGGTAAAATAAACCTCATGGCCACACCCAGGACACACCTAAATCCCCACCAGCTAGATAATTAAAGAGAAAGGAGGAGGCACCTATATGCTGTAACCACAATATGTTGCTGCTGGCCACAGCATGCACGGCAACCGTGTCACGGCGCGCACAAAAGGCTATGACAGCTAAGCCACGCCCCGATCTGGTTAGACCATGCCCCCCCCCCCCCCCCCCTCCACAGGGATTGAAAAAATGAAGGTAAAAATCAACTTCTGTCAGCTGCAGAGGTGGGAGGGAGGGTGACTTTCTCCCTGTAGATCACACTCAGACAGTACAGAGCTGCTGTTTTAGAGTGAGCTGTTCAAAAGGACATGCCCCCGATCCAGTAAAGGCTACAGTTAAGGGGGTGGGCTCCTGTGGAGGTCACTGTCAAGGGGGTGGTATGCTGTGAAAGTCACTGTTAAAGGGGAAGGCTGCTATAAAGGTCAAAGTTAAGGGGGTGGGCTGCTGTGGAGGTCCAATTTTAAGGGACGGGGCACTGTGGGGGGGTCAGTGTTAAGGGGTGGGGGCCTGTAGAGGTCACTGTTTTGGGGGTGGGGTGCTGTAGATGTCACTGTTATAGTGGATAGTGTTGATATCTTTTAAAGAGACACATAAAGATTAAATGAAATAGATTTAATATACCCGAGCGAAGCCGGATCCTTCAGCTAGTGTGATATATACAGTACAGACCAAATGTTTGGACACACCTTCTCATTTAAAGAGTTTTCTTTATTTTCATGACTATGAAAATTGTAGATTCACACTGAAGGCATCAAAACTATGAATTAACACATGTGGAATTATATACATAACAAGCAAGTGTGAAACAACTGAAAAGATGTCATATTCTAGGTTCTTCAAAGTAGCCACCTTTTGCTTTGATTGAGCCTGCATGAAGAAAAGGCAGATCTCTGGATCCATGTGAGTTATAGGGCTGGTTCTAGCTTTGTTAGAAAGAGATCCTTAGAAAGAGCTTTGTTAGAAAGACTCATCCAGCAAAAAAGGAGCCCCCATGCAAGATGATCGGCAGAAAAATAAAAAATATATGGCTTTCAGAAAACGGTGACACAAAAATAGGATTTTTTTTCAAAAATGCTTCATGCAAAAGTGGTAAAACGTAAAAAACACTATACTGTAATCATACTGACCAGCAGAATAAGGAAAGTGGGGTAGATTTGTGAAAACTGTCTTGGTTTCCCAGAGCAACCAATCAGATTCTACCTTTCATTTATCAGAGCTGCTTTGGAAAATGGAAGGTGGAAACTGATTGGTTGCTATGGGCAACTGAGCAGGTTTTCTTTACACCAGCTTTGGAAAACCTACTCCAGTGTGTAATTTTTCAGGCACAGTGTTCACCCCAATAACAAATCTCAAAAATCAATGGCAGAGTTGCAGCTTTATCTTTATCCTGCTTCCCAAAAAGCAAAATAAAAAGGGGAAAAAAATGTGTATGTACCCCATAATATAACCAATGATAAAGCTCCATTGAGAGAAAAATAAAGTGTATGGTTGTCAGAAAATGGCTGTACTGGTCTCCAGAGGCTGATCAATAGCAACATGGAGCCCATAAACCATTCCACAAAAATCTGCCTTCCAAAAAACATATGGAACTCCTTCTTTTCTGATCTTTGTCATGTACCAAAACAGCAATTTACAACTACATATGGGGTGTTGCCATGTTCAGGAGAAAATGCTTAACACAATTAGTGGTGCTTTTTCTCCTGTTTTCCTTGTGAAAATAAAAGATGGGGAGCGTATGCAACATTTTATTAGAAAAAATGAAAAATTTCATTTACACACCCAAGTGTTTATAAATTCTATTAAAAGCCTGTGGGATCAAAGTGGTCAGGACACCCCTCAATAACCTCCTAGGGGGGTGTAGTTTCCAAAATGGGGTCACTTTTTGGGATTCTACTGTGTGGGTACCTTAGCGTACCTTAACATTTAACATGATGTCCAAAAACCATTTCAGAAAAATCTGCCCTCCAAAACCCATATGGCACTCCTTTCCTTCTGAGCCCTGCCATGTGCCATAGAGCAGTTTACAATGACACATAGGGTGTTTCTGTAAACTGCAAAATCAGTGTAGTAAATATTGAGGTTTGTTTGGCTGTTCACCCTTTTTACCTTACAGGATTTTTTTTTATTGAAATGTAAAATCTGAAAAAAAGTTTTGGTTTTGAAATGTAGCCTCCATTTTCGTTTAAATCTTGTGAAACATATAAAGGGTTAACCACGTTTGTAAAATCAGTTTTGAAAAACTTGAGTGGTGTAGTTTCTAAGTTGGGGTATTTATGGCTGGTTTCTGCTACATAAGCCACACAAAGTGACTTCAAAACTCAATTGGTTCTTTAAAAAGTGGATTTAGAAAATTTCCAAATTTGAAAATTTGTTTCTAAAAATCTAAGCCTTTTAATGTCCAAAAAAAATAACATGACATTCACAAAATGATGCCAACATAAAGTAGACAGATGGTGAATGATAATTAATAACTACTTTATAAGGTATCACTATCCATCCTAAAAAACATAAATCACATTGTGTTACGAGAAAACATTCTCTGAATCGCTTGGATAAGTAAAAGTGTTTCAAAGTTATTACCACATAAAGTGACTCATGTCAGATTAGCAAAAAATAGGCTCTGTCAGGAACGTTAAAAATGGCTGCGCCCTGAAGGGGTTAATCATATTTATTTATTTACATGAGAATGATCCACATAGATCCCAGACTCACCAAAGAATGGTTCTACAGTTCCTATGAAATGTGTTTGTACGTGTGCACACTCACACACCCTTGATTTTTTTTAATATCCTGCTTTGTAATAAAAGTGAATCATAGCAGCCTCCATTATGATACATTTACATGATATTTTGTTTTGGAGATTTTAATCAAGGAAATGAATATCTAATAAAAACAATAATTAAAAACAATGAAACTAACCTAGCATAGCTGTAAATCTGGCAACACTAGATCAAGATCAGTAGATTAAATGGTGCCATCATATATGATAGGATGAAACTGGAGCCACATCTATGATTTTTAATGGGCTTTTCTCAGAATGGACTCAAAGTGCAGTCTGGGAGTAAACTGGCAAATGTGTTATAATATCCTGAGTAGAGCGAGGAAGAGTGTGTTATTTGCCTTATTTGAAAGCATGAAGATTTAATAATATCTAGTTGATAAGAGACAGTTTCCTATCAGTGAGTAGCAAAATTACATACATGGTATACCTCCTACCAGAATAAGCTCATTGTTGTTCAGTTTTGTTTATGGCTCTGGACTGTTTTGCCTAATGTTAAAACAGCCCTAGGAATAGAACCTGTGGTATGCCATATTTTGAGGGAACTGGTGAGAAGGATGATAACCTTTTGAGTCATCAAAAAAGTTACTATTAGAGGTGAGCTCAGTGGTACGTGCCTGCGGTAATCTTGCTCTCCTCTGTATGCATGGACAACATGCTACTCACTAGTGATGAGTGGCAGGGGCTATATCTGAATTCACAATATTTCACAAATAATTTGTAGAATATTCGTCATATATTTGAGAACTTCGAGAATTCGAGATTATTTTATTGAATGCGAAAAATCGGCAATATAAAAATTGCGTAATGCAAATTTGTAACGCGAAATACAGTCGTGGTTCACTTTGGCTACATTTTTCAAGCTGCTAGAAGTTTCATGAGTTTCTATTGAGACTGGAGAAAATGGTTGGCACAGCAGAACAATAGCTTTATATGCAGATAGAGTCAAAGTCAAGTGCTCCAATATATTCGCGACTGCGCTAATCGGCAGTGATTTGAATGTTTTTGGCACTACGTGCAACTCCACATTTTAGCAGGTCTGACTACAGATTACTGGTTGGTGCACCAGCATTTTTGTGAACTTGACATTGCTTCCTTCTCATTGGCCCACAAGCAAGAAGCAGAGAGGAATCATGTGTTCAGATGGAAAAAAAATGCTGAATATTCGACATAACAAATATATAGCACTATATTCTAAATATCCGCGCATCTTTTGCTAGGCCTCCCAGCCTTTTCCTTAGAATGTGTGATCTGCCTCAACATCCTTTATATCATTTTTTGTTTAGTGATTTTTCCAAAATATGAGAATTAATCATTGGGTTACTGACTGGTACTTACTCCTCACTCCTTCCTTCCCCCCTCTCTCCTTTCCCTCCCCTCCCTTTCCCCAACCTTTCACTGTCCCATCACTCACCCTAGTTTTTCTTATTCCCCATTTTTTCAGAATTATGTGATTTGCATTATTTATATAAATGTATTTTTATGTTTACTGAGAGTGACGTTACTCTCATGTTTGTAATCTTAAAACTTTGCAAAAATAAAATAATTTACAAGAATGTGTGATCTGGGCCTCTTAACCCCTTAGTGACCACCCATACGTGTTTTTACGGTGGTCACTAAGGGGCCTTAGGCTGGGCCGCTGCATTTTTACGGCGGCCCAGTCTAAGCGCTGCACGGCTCCCCCGTGCAGCGGGGAGCACGGACCCGGCTCTCACATGAAGTGCCGATCAGGGCTGTTTAACCCTTTACATGCCGGGCGCAATGGCGCCCGCTGCATGTAAGTGGTGACAGAGGGAGCGGACTCCCTCTGTCTCCCATCAGCACCCCGAAAATGCGATCACGGGGTGCTGATGTGTTGGGAAGCTTACCTCGCTTCCGATCAGGGCCCCGAGCCTGTCTTCAGTTATCTCCAGCAGGCTGTACCTCTCTGGCGCAGCCTACTGGTCAATCTTTGAATAGCATCGCTATTGAAATGTAATGCCTAATAGAGATTATGCATTACATTTTCAAAGCAATCAAAATACTGTATATTATAGTCCCCTTGTGGGACTTTTAAGTAGCAAAAAAAATAGAAAAAAATACACATTTATTAAATAAAAAAATTCCATAAAATAAAAAAATATGCATTTTTTTCCCCCCAAAGACAGAATTTCAAATTTATTCTTAGTTTCCACCGAAAAAAACGTAATAACAAGCGATAAAAAAGCAGCATTTACTCCAAAATGATACCAATGAAAAATACAAGTTGTCCCTCAAAAATCAAGCCCTCACACAACTCCATAGAAAAAGAAAAAAAAAGTTATGGGTCTTGGGAAGTGGCAATGCAAAATCATTTTTTGGGTTAATAAAAGGGGTTTTATTGGAAAAAAGTAGTAAAACATAAAAAAAATTATAAATATTTAGTATCACTGTAATCGTACTGACCCAGAGAATAAAGATATTATGTTATTTGTACCGAAAAATGAACGCCGTAAAATTTATAATGTAAAATCGCAGTGGTAGTATTGCTATTTTTCCCCATCTCCCTCCCAGAAAGAGTTAATAAAAGTTAATCAGAAAGTTATGTGTACCCCAAAATGGTGCCATTAAAAAACTACAACTTGTCCCGTAAAAAACAACCCCTTAATAAAGCTATATAGACGAAAAAATAAAAAAAAGTTATAGCTCTTGGAACAAGACTATGAAAAAAGGAAGAAAAACGCTTGGTCATAAAGGCCCAAACAGGCTTGGTCACTAAGGGGTTAAAGGGCCAGCACAGGTACATCCAAATGTGTCCCATGCCTAACCAATGGTTTGCTGTCCTTGGGTATTTATGGCACCCTCCCCAGTATGAAGGTGCCTGAGCTTTAGGTTTTCCTTGTCTCCAGTAACCACTGATATTTTGAATGAGTACACTTGTACTGAACTCTTGCCTGACTACCAACTGTGACTCTGAACTGTCTACCTTGACTTTAGCATGTTTGTCATATTGATCCTTTCAACCTGCAGAACTCAGTCTTGTTTCTGGTATACGTGTATATGAAGCCTGCCTAGACTTCGGTCTGTCTTCTAACAACAAATATAGCCTGACCCCTCAGTTCTGTGCTCCAATGTCTTTGACCTTGTGGGTCAGCTGCCAACTACACCAGGACTATTCCAGGAGGTAGTGGCCTGGTTGGTGAGCTGCAGTGAAGTCCAGATCTCTGTAAATCTCTCTCGCTTTCCTTAGAATCAAGAATATTTTCTGTATTGGGCTTTAGAAGGTTTTTGAATGTAGAAGGTAAAGCAAATGAAGCAAAAATAAAATGTGAGAGAAAACTTGTTGTAGTCTGCAGCTTGTTGTTTCACAATAATTGATACATATAGGGAGTAACACACTTTTTAGAGGCAGTGTGGTTACACATCACTAGCGCCAAACTGTTTATTGTTCACTGGCACAAATACTTCCATAACGGTCATGACAACAAAAACTATAATTACATTTTGTGTCAGCCAAAGATTATATTTATGACTCACATAAGTTCACATTCTCTTGTTATCATTTAATGAGATCTTTAAGGGCTGTTGATCATATTAATTCATAAAGTACATACTAGGTAAATATTGGAATTATGTGAATAAGAAACAAGTAGCTAACAAAAAAAAGTACTCTGAGCGAAAATTATTAATACTATTATACAGTGCTGTCCCTCCTCTAGTGCTGCATATGATGGGTGTAAAAAAACATGCTGATCTTGGTGTTTTATCAAGGCTAGGTCAACCTAGAGTTGCTTTCTTCCAGGTCCTAAAAATGTGACTCCGAAATAGTTGTAAAAAGTGGTAAATAGTAGTGCTGTAAATAGTGTTTTCTCCAGGAATAAGGACTGTACGTCATAAAATATCCTGTAATGTGTCCGCTGCTTCTTTCTTAAACAATGTGGCAGATTTGATGTAGATTTACAGTAAAAACACTGGGGGTCATTTATTAAGACCGGCGTTTTGATAACCCTTTAGTTGGTGTTGGCCTCTACATCACTTCGGCGTATCCACCGCCTGTTTAAATGTATGCCAGCTCCCTTGCTGGTGAAGATTTAGACAGTTTTCTATGTCTAAAACAGGTGTATAAAATAATAAATAAGATGGTCCATTAATCTACTGGGGGTAGTCAGTGTTTGCTAGATATCTTATATACAGGAACCATGCTGAACATTATATCTTGGAAAGTTAAGAAACTCTGGGCCCCCGCATAAACGCATTATGGTTTTACATCACTTTAGCCGATAAAAGGGGTTCTGCAGTTTTTTTTAAACTGAGCATCTGATCGGCGGGGGTCCGACACCCGGGACACCTGCCGATCAGCTGTTTGAGAAGGCAGCGGCATTGGCAGTAGTGCCGCGGCCTTCTTGCTGTTGACTGAAGGCCCAGTGACTTCACGACTAGTATCAATGGCCTGGGCTCAGCTAAGTCCATTCAAGTAAACAGAGCTTAGCCCCGCCCAGGCCATTGATACTAGTCAAGACATCACTGGGCCTGCGGTAAACAACGAGAAGGCCGTGGCACTACTGCCAGCACCGCTGCCTTCTCAAACAGCTGCAAGTGTTGCACCCCCGCCGATCAGATGCTGATGATCTATCCATAGTTTTAAAAAAATGCAGAACCCCATTAAAGGCAGATATTGCATTACTCCATTAAACACATGTGGATGCATCAGATTTCTTTTACATGCACAAATTTTGGGTGGGGGAAGTTGTGGAGCATCATTGGTGGGGCACAAAGCTGAGGTCCTTATACTGTTACATAAGCAACTACTCTTCAAAATTGTATCTCAATCAGCAGATGGCAAAGGTAGGATAGCACAGGGGCACCTGGCTTCGCCAACAGGGCCACTCAACACATATAATTCATACAGTATAAACCTATAATTCCAACAGAAAGTTCTTCCAAGTGGTTAATAGACGATTAACTACTGACTTGGTGTCAAAGAAAGTGGTAGCAGGAAATATGAATACAGTTTTTAGCTGGGAGGAGGATAGGAAGTCAGACCATCGGTCAACCCCAAACACACTCCTCCCACACATACACTAAGAGAAGATAAATTGTTCTAAAAAACTTGCTAGATGCATAGGCCTTATAGATCCTTGGAGATTGTTAAACCCGGAAGAGAGAGAATACACACACTACTCCAAATCTCATACATCGTGGTCCCGCATTGATTAGATTTTTTATTTCAGCTCCACTGTTAAGTTGCTGCCTTAGGACGAGCTTTGAAGATTTGATAATATTGGATCATGCCCTGTTTCATTGTTGTTCTGCCCAGCAGGGTTAGAAAATGATTCTAGTTCAGTCTGCCATGGTCAGGGTATTTCTGAAGTGTTTAGTGTGGTTATAGTACCATCTAGCGGTGTTAAGTTGTATTACACTTTGTTTTTCATGTTACAAAGACTATTGCATTCTGGGAAAGAGAAAGTCTCCAGTCTCCAGGACACATCAGCAGAGCTGTCACAGATATTGTGTGTTGCAGAGCTGTTCAGTTAGTTGTAATTGTTACTCAGGGGTTGTGACTACTGTTAGCTAGCCATGCAATCTTATGTACAGGCAGACATTTTACCATGTGCTTCAGTGTTAATGTAATGTTATAGTACATGCTATGCTTATACATGTTATTTGCATTCTTGTAGTTTTATGAAAGAATCCTGTTTTACCAATCAATCAAACATAATCAATCACATATGTACAACCTGTTGACCAATAAACAAGTTAGACTACTAAAAAAAAGTCCTCTTATTTGGAAGACAGGAATGGTTTATGCTGAATGTCAGACTGCTCACTGTGTGAACGTGTATGAAGACAGAACAATTACTTTTGCATGAACTTATATCAAGAGGCCAGAACTATATCTGGAGATTTCCATCAGATATCTAGAAAAATAAGGAGTTCTGCAAGCGGCTTGAGGAGTGGTGGGGTGAATATTAAAAGATAATGAAGATAATAAAGATAATACAGTTGCAGACAAACTCCAGCTGACTTGGAATGTGGGCAAGGCAGTTTTGCAAAGCTGATTTATCTCTTACATGTCAGGGTTAAAAAGGAGACTCCATGACCAAATTGTGAAACATAGTGCAGCCCTTCAGGAGGCGTACACAACCTTTAATTCTTCCCCCTCTTCATCATTGGAAGCATCCTGGAAACTAAGGAAACAGAAATATGAAACCTGGCTCCACAGGAGGGAACTTGTGTTCTTGTCATAAGGAAGACCAGTTCTATAAACTCGAAAACAAGTCAGGTAGAGTACTCGCTAGATTTGCTACAAGATAGCTTACATCTTCTCCTATATTGGCATTGAAAGATGCAGAGAGTAAACGTTGACATAATCCCAAAGAAGTAAATTATGCTCTTAAGGAGTTCTATGGAGCTCTATATAAGGCCAATGCAGGGGATTCCAGGGAGGTGGAGAGTTGACTTAATCATGTACCTTTACCAGAATTGTCACCAGAGGAGCTAGCTGCATTGAACACACCTGTCACGCAGACAGAGGCTCAGAAGATATTCACTCATCTATGCTTAGGGACCCTGGACCTGATGGTTTCACTGGGGAATTTTTTTAAATCTTGAAAGAATGGATTACCTCCCCTGCTGACCACCCATTCTAACACATATCTGCAGGGATCCCCTATCCCTTCGCTGACAAACACGACGCATTTCAAACTATTGCCGAAACTCAGCAAAGACCCCTTCCTGGCCTCATCATGCAGACCTATCACACTAATCAATATAGATATTATGATATTGTCCAAAATTATGGCGGACAGACTTGCGCTGATCTTACAGTGCTTAATCTCCCCATCTCAGATAGGTTTTGTCAGTGTTGACCAATACTCAGCGGGTACTGGTGGTGCTAGATAAAGTGAAGATGAGACCCACCGACCATCCATGCCTAGCTATCCTGACAATTGACGGCGAGAAAGTATTTGATAACGTGAGCTGGGAATGGATGGGAACTGTCCTGGATAATATAGGTATACAGAGCCCTATCTGATCGCATTATATACCAACCCCCAGGCAAGGATAAATACCCCAGGTTTCCTTTCTCCTCGTTTAATATTACATAGGGGGACTTGAGAAGAGACCCCTTTATCGCCATTGCTATGTAACCTGGCAATAGAACCTATCTCTAGATTCCTATGTGAGGTCCCTGATGTTGAAGGAATCAAGGTGGGATAAGCGGAGATGAAACACGCACATTTGCAGATGACTTCCTATTATATTTAGAACACCCTCAGAGGAACCTGCCAAATCTCTTGAGACACATACATGCATTTGGACTCAGGATTCAAGATTAATGCAGAGAGAGTGAGCTTATCTTACTGTGACAGAGTACGCAGATTTGTGGTGGAGGAACTGCACAGCCTCAAGTCACAGTGGAAGATACTGACTGAGTTAGAAAGGTGGATGCACTTTCTGATTTCCCTGTTGGGATGCTGCCAGCTAATTAAGATGGTCATTTTTGCAAGACTTCTTTCTCCCATGCAGACCATCCCTCTATTGATTAAACACTCTGGAGATGGCATTCTGGTCATTCATTTCATTTGTTGCATTAATGTTTCTTTTTTAGTATTTGCAGGCACATGATTTGCACAATGACGGACATCATCCTATCTTCACCAGTTATTATTTTCACTTTATAATGGATCCACTGGAACCCTATATATATCTGATGTTCTGGTCCAGTATCATTATTTGTAGGCATATGGTCAGCATAATGATGGAGGTCATCCTACCTCTACCCTTTAATGGATTCATTGGAATTTTTTATATTTTTGATGTTTTGATATCAAGTATGAAGTATAGTAGTTCAACCAATGATTTATTATACTGTATATATTTATGTTGATAATATGAATTTTTAGGTTATTATAGTATTTTTTGGCCAATAAATCATAGTATAGGAGGTTTATATTTTTTATATATTTTTTTATATTTCATGATATTGTGCTTTATTATATTTTATATTTATCATTTTCACTAATATATGTATTATTTCTTCCGTTTCATTAAGGTTCTGCACTTTTTGTGATTTGGGGTATGTTTTTTTATGATGAGTGCATATACAGTGTATTTATATATCATGTTTTTGACAACATGTTATAGATAATCATGTTTATTATTTGTAATTAATTATTATAATCATGTTTTTATTTAGGGATTTACTCTATATTTATTGATTAATCATGTTTAAACAAGTCACACTATTTGTTGTAGTAGGATGTGTTGGCGCTGTGCATGGAATGCATTTGCATTCCAATTCGAAGATGTGCATTTCCGGTTTGTGATCACATATTTTGTGGGACTTTTCCGGTTTTCGGACATCTTGTTCAGACTTAGCGTACAGCTTCTGGTATTATGTTTATAATATTGCGTACCGCTTGGAACACATGTGCGTTCCATTGCGAAGGAGTGAAGTTTATTATCTGTAATCACATGTTTTTTGATACTTCCTGTTTGCGATCATCTTGCGCAGAGGCGACGCTTATTCTGGGACGCCATGAATACATCATGATTTCTTTTTTACACACAGGTGACTATTTTTTACATTATTGGCTATTACTAATATATATATATATATATATATATATATATACAGTACAGACCAAAAGTTTGGACACACCTTCTCATTTAATACGTTTTCTTTATTTTCATGACTATGAAAATTGTAGATTCACACTGAAGGCATCAAAACTATGAATTAACACATGTGGAATTATATACATAACAAAAAAGTGTGAAACAACTGAAAATATTTCATATTCTAGGTTCTTCAAAGTAGCCACCTTTTACTTTGATTACTGCTTTGCACACTCTTGGCATTCTCTTGTTGAGCTTCAAGAGGTAGTCACCTGAAATGGTTTTCACTTCACAGGTGTGCCCTGTCAGGTTTAATAAGTGGGATTTCTTGCCTTATAAATGGGGTTGGGACCATCAGTTGCCTTGTGGAGAAGTCAGGTGGATACACAGCTGATAGTCCTACTGAATAGACTGTTAGAATTTGTATTATGGCAAGAAAAAAGCAGCTAAGTAAAGAAAAACGAGTGGCCATCATTACTTTAAGAAAAGAAGGTTAGTCAGTCCGAAAAATTGGGAAAACTTTAAAAGTGTCCCCAAGTGCAGTCACAAAAACCATCAAGCGCTACAAAGAAACTTGCTCACATGCGGACCGCCCCAGGAAAGGAAGACCAAGAGTCACCTCTGCTGCGGAGGATAAGTTAATCCAAGTCACCAGCCTCAGAAATCGCAGGTTAACAGCAGCTCAGATTAGAGACCAGGTCAATGCCACACAGAGTTCTAGCAGCAGACACATCTCTAGAACAACTGTTAAGAGTAGACTGTGTGAACCAGGCCTTCATGGTAGAATATCTGCTAGGAAACCACTGCTAAGGACAGGCAACAAGCAGAAGCGACTTGTTTGGGCTAAAGAACACAAGGAATGGACATTAGACCAGTGGAAATCTGTGCTTTGGTCTGATGAGTCCAAACTTTGGTCTTTGGTTCAAACCACCATGTCTTTGTGCGAAACAGAAAAGGTGAACGGATGGACTCTACATGCCTGGTTCCCACCATGAAGCATGGAGGAGGAGGTGTGATGGTGTGGGGGTGCTTTGCTGGTGACA